>NC_066396.1:5335000-5670310 GCF_013377495.2 Cygnus atratus
AATAGCTTAAATTAAATGTATAACATTTTTGTGTCTATATTTACCTAAAAGAGGTACTGAATATATGCAAGTGCATCAGCTTGGACTTGTAATAATTTACAGCAAGGATGAGTGGAATACTGGCACTTGGTAGAATATTCACTTGTAACTTATATTAGTCAAAGATTTCCAGTCTATGTAATAAAAGTGGGCCAGAGAGAGAGAGAGAGAGAGAGAGAGAGAATGAGAGAGAGGGAAGAGTCTGCCGGCAAGGCTTGGGGTATATACATTCATCAGGAATAATAAAAAGAAATCAGAAATAAATAGCGGCTCAATATTTGGCTAACTTCCAACCAGTGAGACATTGTTGATGGTAGACAAGGTTTCCAAAGGAACTAGTAAAGGCCTTTACATCTAGGTCACCTATATTTAGACAAGATAAAGCACTATGTCATGCCCTACTAAGAACTATCCCAGCTTAATAGATCATTTCTCTCTCCAGCTTTCACATTTCTACACGGGCTTGCAGTGCTGCTGACTACAAAACAACCGGATTTGAAGGGAGTATGAATATTATTTATGTAGAAATAAAGTGCATTTATCTTTAGAAATGTATATTCTGAAAAGGATGGGAATCTACTTCATTTTGATTAATTGATCATATTTTTGTGGGATATTATTCAGTTAGATTTCTGAGTTCAAGCCCTTGTAATGACTTAGGTAACTAAACTAATGTATCTTTGATTTCCTTTTTCTTGTAGAAAACACTCTCAGTAGATTCTTGTTTTGGTATACTTCACATTGTTTTATCTTAATTGAAGATTTAAAATACAGAAAAATGCATGCTTTGCATGCTTCATGCTGTAGCCAACCAAAAACCTGTTTCCTGCTGAGGTCAAAGCAGAATCCCAGGAAAGAAGATTAAAACATATTAAGATGTATTATGTATGCTCTCTCAGAAACCTGTCATCAGAAACTTCCTGAGTCAAAGATATTTCTCCTGGAGCTAAAGCAGTCTTGTGTTGATAGCGGGGTCTGAGCACCTTAGGAAGACCTGGGACTGCAAACTCCCATCATTGCCTGTCAGGGCAAGTGCTGTACCAATGAAGACACCACAAAGTCAATTATTAAAGGGTAATAGCCATGGGGACATTGCTTGTCCTTGAGGAGAAATACCGCAGCATGATCACCAGCCATAAAACTTTCCTCTTTCATCCACCCCACCATAGAAAGAAACAACCATTCTGATTTACCTGCCAGGGATAACGAATGACTTGTGCCAATGTCCAGATGGACTTAGAACCTTGCCTTTGTGGAGCTGGGTTTAAACTAAAGGAATGCGAAGCCAGGTAGCACCCTCAGAACTCTGAGGTATGGTAGAAATACGTTACAGATAGGGCCACAGACATCCATCTCGCTCTGACTGTGTGCAACAGGTTTTCTACAATGCAAAATGACAAGACTAGCCTCTATAGTAACTGTTAATGACAACCAACAATTCCCCTCTGCAAGGGGAAACCTCAGCTAGTTCATGTTTCTCTCAGCAGCTGCTTGAACCACTTCTGATCTGCGGGTGACATGGCAAAGGAGCGTAGGATCAATGCAGCCAACAAAATTATTACTGGTGTATTCGCAAGACACTGGATAATGTCAGAAATGTTTATATGCATTTTTGTTGGCTTGCAAATATGAAAACAAGCTCAAGAGAATTGTAGCAGCTGCTCTGATATGTGATAGAATTTCAGCTTCTATGGGCCATCAGGAAATGTGGTGGTTTTACTTGGGTGGGCAGCTGAGTTCCACCACAACCACTCTCTCACTCCTTCTCCTCAAAGGGGAAGAGGGATGTCACGGTTTCAGTTAGGATAGAGTTAATTTTCCTCCTAGTAGCTGGTAGGGTGCCATGTTTTGGATTAGGATGAGAAGAGTGCTGATAACATGCTGATGTTTTAATTGTTGCAGAGCAGTGCTTACACTAAGCCAAGGACTTTTCAGCTTCTCGCTCTGTCCTGCCAGCGGGTAGGCTAGGAGTGCAGCAGGATCTGGGAGGGGACAGACCCAGGACAGCTGACCCAAACTGGCCAAAGGCGTATTCCATACCATCTGACATCATGCTAAACAATATATAGGGGTGGCTAGCCGGGGTGGGGGGACCAGCTGCTCGGGGATAGGCTGGGCATTGGTCAGCAGGTGGTGAGCAATTGCAATTGTGCATCACTTGTTTCATACACATTATTATTGTTAGTACTATTATTATTATTATTATTATTATTATTATTATTATTATTCCTGTCTTAATAAACTGTCTTTATCTCAACTCACAGGCTTCACTTTCCCATTTCTCTCCCCCATCCCAGAGAGGGAGGGGGGAGGGTGAGCGAACGGCTGTGTGGTGTTTAGCTGCCAACTGCGTTAAACCACAACAGCGGAGAAAAATATGATGCAAAGGGCTCAAGGAATGAGATTAGGATGGGGAAATTGCTCAACAATTATTGTGATGGGCAAAACAGACTCAGAAAAAGGAAATATGAAGATTTATTGCCTATTGCTAACAAGTTAGAGAAGTGAGAAACAAAGAAAAGAAACCAAAAATATCTTCCCCCTGTCTGCCCTCTTCCACCTCCTCCCCCCTGAGCGGCTCAGGAGAATGGGGGAATGGGGGTTGTGGTCAGTCTACAGTGCTTCTTCTCTGCCACTCCTTCTCGGTCACTCTCTGCCCCTGCTCCACGTGGGGTCCCTCCCACAGGATGCAGTCCTTGCCAAACTGATCCTGCGTGGGCTTCCCACAGGCAGCAGCTCTTCAAGAACTGCTCCAGATATGGTTCCGTACCATGGAGTCCATCCATCAGGAGCAAACTGCTCCAACCCAGGTCCCCCACGGGCAGCAGCTCCTGCCAGGTCACTTGCTCCTGCGTGGTCTCCTCTCCACAGGCTACAGGTCCGGACCGGGGCCTGCTCCTGTGGGGGTCCTCCACAGGCTGCAGCCTCCATCAGTGCAGGTCCACCTGCTCCACCAGGGGCTCCTCCATAGGCTGCAGCATGGAACCCTGCTCCACCATGATACTCCATGGGGTGCAGAGGGACAACCTGCTTCACCATGGTCCTCACCACAGGCCACAGGGGAATTCTGCTTCAGTGACTGGAGCACCTCTCCCCCTCCTTCTTCACTGACCTTGGTGCCTGCAAGGCTGTTCCTCACTCCTCTCACTCTCCCAGCTGCTGTGTAGCAGCGTTTTTTTTTTTTTTTTTTTTTTTTTTTTTTTTTTTCCTATCTTAAATATGCTCTCACAGAGGTGCAAACAACATCACTTATTGGCTCGGCTCTAGTCAGCAGTGGGCCACTTACCTAACATGGGGCAGCTTCTAGATTCTTCTCACAGAAGCCACTCCTATGGCCCCCTGCTACCAAAACCTTGCCCTGCAAACCCACTACAGGAAGAAATACAAGAAACCTTTGAGTTTTGAGTGAAAATGATTGCTGCCAAGTCTAAAAGAGACAATCCACTGAGCAAGCTCATGAAATAACAATAAAATAAATAAATAAATTTAAAAAAAATAGAATAAATAAATAAATAAATAAACAAAACTTAATTATTTGAATGAAGTCCGGACTTCTAAGATGGATGTCCTGTTCCACATTGCCTCTAGGTAACTCTACATGCTTTTCTTCAGTTATGTTTATTTTACCTTAGTCTTACCTTGCTCATCTGATCATAGAAATGGAAAATGAAGTCCTGTCTAGACTATATAATCTAAGCCTTAGGGTTATTTCTGAAATCTTCCCTAAGTGATATTTTCTAGGGCTTTTTCATAGTCATAAATTTTCAGGGAATTCATTGAAATTACAACTTTTCTTAGAGGACTAGCCAATAGTCTAATAAGGCCACCTCCCCAGTAATTTTGATAAGGATGCTCTATGCTATTCCCCTCACCCATTACACCCTGTCCCCAGAAAATCCCAGAAGCATGTGCACAACACAAAGGTATAAAGGTATCATAATGCAGCAACAACACTTTTTTTAATCCTAGAATTCTTTGACAAAATAAGAACTAATCTGGAATATTCAGATTTAGACAACTCTTTATGAGGTAAGAACTATTTCGGTTAGAATATTTTTCGTGGAAAATGAGAGGATTTTAAAATTATTATTAAGTGCAGTAAATTGGTTTCTTTGAGATCTCCCCTGGCTATACCATGTTCCGTGAGGTTTTTTCTCTGTTTAAATATAGCCCCAGAGTGAATTATATTCAGACAAACGAAGTATCTTTAAAATAATTTTTGCAGATCATGTATAAAGGTTACACACAACTGGTAACTTATACATAAAATTAAGACAGCAACCAGAAATCTGTAACTTCTTGACAAAAAATGTAAATTTTGATTATTAAAAGCATGTTTTTCATGTTTTACTTGATCCAGGTCAAGTTTCATGGAGTAAGCACTGAAGATTTATCTTCTCATTCCCTCAAAGGGAGCTTCTATGGAAAATATTTAAAAACAATAATTTACAAGTTTTATATATATATAATATATATATATGTATAATTTTAATCTGTTTGACAATTGCTTGGAAATAGGAGGATGATCTGTCTTCATATTTATAAAGGTTTTATCCAGGCTGTCTTTCTTTATGGGAGTGACATTCCCCACATTCCTACATGACCAAGTAGTGCTTAAAGCAATGGCTTCACCTATTGCTTTGTGCCGGACCTAATTCTTAGTGACCCCCTCCATGAACTGGTCCATGTCAGCTAAACCTGTGGAGCAGAAATGTCACACAGGAAAACAACAGCAGCAAAATGATGAATTTTCTGCCAGGTTAGCATTTGAAATCTGGCAGCACACGGAGGACTGGGCTGCAGCAGTTTTAACTTGATTGCCTTCCAACTGTCTTAGAAACGCAGCCTCAGGCCCTAAGGAATTCTGTACTTGGCAAATGTGTTCAAACATTAAAGAAAATGATGAAATAATATATTTTTTTTCAAATATTTATCTCTTCAAATTAGGCTTGTTATAAATTTGGCTTAAAATATGATGGCATTGACAATTGGAAATGCAAATGAGTGGTGGAAGCTTATTATGAAGCTCATTTTCCATCTTTTGTCTTTTAGGTTCTATACCTTTGTCCAGGAGGACAGCATTGCTATTATTACTTATCATCTTTTAACTATGAAATCTGGAGTGTAATTGATTGAGTTTATAATGGATCTTCCATTGCAATAGGTGCATTTGCAGCATCACACACTGAAGGCAAAAAGAAATGATAAAGCTGAAGCTGTCCAGAATATATTTATCATTACAGAGCATTTGTTCAAAACAGTCTTCTGTTGCGTATGAGGCACTAAAATAGCTTAAGCTGTAATGAAATCTTTTCTTAGATATTTGGAAAAACCTTTGATGGGTTGGTTGGAGGCAGCTATATTGAGAAGGACAACACAAAATTAATGGGAACTCCTGCTGTTTGCAGGAAGACAAACGCACTTCTGCAGCAGATCAGACAAGGGCTCACCTATCCCACAATATTGCTTGTAGGAGCACAAGATATGTTGTTAAATGCTGTGAGGAAGAATGTATGCATAGAAATGTTATTTGTTGCTGCTTAGAAATATCTGTAGGAACTTCCTACTTTCAACAGATAATATTTTTGTGGCTTTTATTTATTTATTTATGTTTTTCCAAAAGCACATTATTATAGTTCTATTTTACTTGATGGCATCTCTAGTATTGCTTAAGAATATAAGCTTAACTGTAATGTAAGTTTGGGATTTAAATTTTAAAACTAGTTTAAAAAAAATAGTGTTTGTTTGTTTGTTTGTTTGTTTGTTTGTTTTTTACTTTAGGAAACACTTAGTTTTATCACTCACATACACACGCACAAAAAAAATGTTACAGAAAATGTGATTCAGTTCTTTATTTCTGGTTACTTTCCACAATACCTCATACATCCTCGTAGAAAAATAATGCTATATATGTATGCACACAATTTCTACACAATTTATACAAGTCCTGACAGGTGATAGAGGTGCATAGCTTAGAGAAAAGCACATGCGCACCCAGGCTCATGCACACCATCTGCCAGCTCTGTCCTCTGCACATATAACCAACAGCTGAAGAAAAAACCAGACCTCGTGTATGAAGGTTTTACTCACAGTCTCCTAAATCAGATACCCAAAGTGGATTTCTAAATTCTTTAATCTAACTGTACATGGTGTTAGGAGATGAACAATGGGATTTAAAGGCCAGCACTGATAAATAATTGAGCTAGTCAGCAGAAACCAATGTTCCAGGGGAGTGTATGAGATCCTGCTTATATCATGATTTAGTGGCCTACTTAGAGCTCTGAGTTAAGTACCTGTCCTCGGTTGATGTCTTCCTCTGTTGTTAGGCACCTAAAAGTGTTTATTCTTTCTTCTAAAGCACTGAGAAAAGCAGGCTAGAATAGTAAGTGAAGATCATTCTTAATTAATACTCTAATAATTAATGCATTCCATAATTAAGCCTAATGGTTATTAGGCCCAACCAGCCAGCCAGAAATGTGGTGTTCTCCACCCCTCTGGAAATGGTACCATGCTGCAGAGAGGATTTCAGGGTTCAGGGGCTGACAGGTAGAGAGGTCATCCACCAGTGGGAGCCCCAATTCATGCATCTGAAATGGCCTCAGGCATTTGGTACCTTAGATGTCTGGGCATACAGTGCATTGAGACAACAAAGTTATTCACATGTAGCTGTTTTCAGATTCTCATGACATGAAGGAGTTGGGCAAGGAGTTTGGAGCGTGAATTGAGATGCATATATATCCCCTAAATTTCATGTTGGGCATGGGATATTGCTACCCTCCATTTCTATGTCTTGCTTTGGAGCATTTTAATTCTATTGCATGATTTCTGTCAAAGATTCAAAATGGATTATCTGGATGAGCATCTTCCTAACAAAACAGTATAAACAATAAGATCTGCAGATGAAGATTAGGAGTTCCTCTTAAGTACGCTTTGTGCTTACTATAAAATGTGCTTGCTATAAAAATGTGCTTCATTTTTATCAGGTCTATGCTGCAATTAAGGGACTGACCAGTACTAGAAGTTACATAAAACCACTATCTCACTGGAACAGTAGAAATCATGTTGCCAAGGTGATTCTGTTTTTTGTGATATTCTAAACATATGGTGAGACAAAAACACCGTGATACGAAGGCTTCAGTCTTGCTGGGCACAGAAGCTACACTTCAACTCTCAACTGAGAAACTGGGACTTTCATTACTATGATAACTTCAGGTAAAAGGGTCAAAACTGGTTGCTTTTCCTACAGACTTTAGAACAAAAATTTGTGCACAGCCTGGAGTATCTTAGCACAGCAGCAGGTTTTTATGAAAATAGTGTTAGTTAACATATTTGCATTACTCTATGTTTCAGGTTTAAAAAAAATAAATAAATATCCAAGTTATGTTGGATTCAGATCAAATGATCCAGGCAAGCTTCCAGAGAGTGGGCTGTTTCCCAAATGACAATAATTTTATTAGTGTACTTCTTGCAGCTCAGCCAACATGCTAAACCAAGCACTTGCTAGTATATTATGTTGACTAAATATTTTGTGCTCCCGTAAAAAAGGGTTTGTTAAGTGGTTTAACTCTGTTTTCACTAAGCTAAATAGGTGATTTGCCATTGATATTGTTATGAAGATAATCAAGGCACATGCTTTATGCAAATGCCCTTTATAACTCTCTCCTTTGACTTGCTGTATTTTGGGGTTATTGTCTACCACCTGTCAATGAAGTAGCAGAGATTGGACACAAATGGACACTGGATGAGGGGTAGCATAGCCTTGAGGGAGTTGAAAAATTGCATTCTCTTTCCTTCCTGGGAGCAGAGAAAATAGGGGAGATGCTAAGGAAGTTCATTAATGGAGGAAGATTCATGGGGATCTTGGCATGTTTTCACATCCCTCTGAAATGTGGGGCAACCCTGTTTAGGTGTGTCTCACCTTTGTGCCTATAAAAGTCAAAAGTTGTGCAGTGACTGCTATGTAGAAAAAAAAAAATCAACATTTTCTGTACTTCAGCCTAAAATCTTTATCCAAAGTTCACCCTTTCTTTCTAAATCTACATATTCTGAAGGTAAGACCATCTGGACCCGTTCTGTCCATGTGTTTTTCTTGTTAATTTTCCTCTTCTGAGGGAAACTTGAGTGAATACTGAGCAAGATCATCAGGATTTCACTGTTACCACTGGCATCATTTTCATTATTTCCTTAACTTCTTTTTGCGGTCATTATAATGATTCTATAATTATTTGTATTTGTCTTGGCAGGGAGAGGTTCATGTTAGTGGCTTGTGGTGTTAAAAAAAACATTTTTTAGGAATCCTGTCTCCAGCTACATCAGGTGCCTTTGCAACTTAACTGTTCCAGTTTTTTTTTTTTTTTTTTTTTTTTTTTTTTTTTACTGGGGTTCAGCTCTGCTTCTGTACATGTCTGTCTGTTTGTGCACCAGTTGTGGTAAGCACTCGTATGAGAACATGCAAGGGAGGTTTGGGAGAAAAAGAGATGGTTTTCAGCATTTTTTTTTAATGGAAAACAGCCTTTCACAATGATCTATGTGGTTTATAATCCTTAGTTATTTAATATCCACTGTTAAATCTGCCCTCATGTATTGTCAGATCTGTGAACGGGAAGGCAAACTGCTAATGATCTTAAGTCATAGATGCTACACCATGAGCAGTGCAATAAATCTTTTCTAAATAGTTTTATCTTTTTGCTCCGTGCAGCAGTTCTGCACATTTTCTGATAAATTATTATACAAAATTGGCATCCATTTGAAAATTCTGAGTGTGAATACAATTTATTAGAGCAAAACATCATAGCAATTAACAATAAATCGAAAAATGTAGAGAAAATTCAGCTTTCTCATCACCTTATCCAAGCAGACTATGATGTTATCATCTAAAAACACTCTAATACATATTTTATTCTCTTCAATGGTGATACAAATAATTATAGAGAATCAGATCTCTTAGGACTCCCAAATTTCAGCTTCATTTTGTTGGGTCCAAAGTGTTCAATAACCTTGATTAAATGGCAGCGAGGGATCTGTGTCTAAGACATCTCATAATAAAGCTGAGTCAAATATTAGTTCTGCACAATCCTGGCTCACTTTACACCACCTTTGGGAATTCTTTCATCTATTACTACCCAGTGATTTTGCAATTCTAAGCATTTCTAAGCATTTCTAATACCACTGTCATAGCATATTCCCAACACTGTGTTCATTGGACTGTGGAGGGTGTGCCAAGATCCCCGATTCATGTGTTTTTTACAGGTAGGCTGTCTAGTTCTGTTCACACCAACCTGATATTCTGAGTGTGTCTGGTCATAATCCATGTTAGTTATTTTTCTCCAGTCATCAAAGGCAAGTTTCAAAGAGTGGAAGGAAATACAGTCATGATTCCCATGAAGGATTGTCTTGGTGGTAGCAGGAATGTCAAAATCTTTCTTGAGTTCCTAACACCTGCTGTTGGTGGTTTGTTTCCACTCTCTCATTTTGCTCTTTTTTTCATTAAAGCTTATAAACAGTCAAAAGCAAGCAAATTGCCATCAAGATAAATAAATATTAGATTAAGATATTTTAATATACATCATCTTTGTCTGTAACAATAAATTGAGATGATCTGGGAAATATTCATAGACACTTGAATGTGTTTTTTTATGCTGCTAATCTGATAGAACATTTCCCAGCATAAATTTAGCTTGTTACAGACAGCACTTGCCCTAAATATTTCTTGGACATCATATGGTGATTAGGATAGTTAAAAAAAAAAAACTTTACTCTGTGAATAACTAATATGCAGCACCCTTGTTTTTAGAGCTTGAAGCATTTCCTGGCATCGACATGGGATATTTGGTTCCTGTTGACCACCATGTTCTTGACCATTGCCATGCACGTTCAGTTTATTAGTACAGAACTCAGCTCAAATTTCTTTATTCTGGATCCTTCCTTTCTTTTTTTTCTTTCTTTCTTTCTTTTTTTTTTTTTTTTCTCTGCCAGTGTCTACATTTTTTCACACAGAAAACAGATGTCTTGATCCTCTAGGAAAATAAAATCACTTCAACTTACAAAGCCAAAGAAAACTGCTATCTATGATGAAGGACCAGAGAGCTAAGGAGTCTTGCTATAATGCAACTTTACTATATGGCATTATTTGATGTTGGTAATTCTTATATGTGAGAACTTAAATGTTTTCACATACACATAATTTTTTTAGTTCCGTTCCTTGTCTGGTGTTTCTGGAGCCTATGAACAGCAAAGCTCACACTGTAGCCTGGACCTAAGCTAGACCATTAGCAGGTTCTCTCTTCCCTGCCCATCTCTTCTGATGAATTTTCTTAGAGGTCTGTGTATCTAAGGTGTTAACTTTTTTGTCAAATATGGTTAAAATTTGACAAATTGATTTATAAGTTAGGAGAGCAGCAGGTAGACCAACATTGTGCACTTCTGCAGAGCTGTATCACACAGAACTTATTTTTCGTTGGAAATCCAGACAATGACAAAAGCTCTTACTATTTTTATTACCTAACTTATTTAGAGTCTCTTCTTCCAAGAAAGATGATAACATTAAGGATCTTATTAACTTCTAAAAAAATGATAAGAACTCATTGGTGGTGAATTATGAGCTCCTCTTTTAGCCTATGGTGCATAAAGCAGAAAACAAACAAGCATAGAGAAAAACAACAATTAGAAAAAAAAAAAAAAAAGCATCAATGCATCAAAAAAAAAAAAAGCATCAATCACCTCACCCTGTCATGTATTTTTCTGTTGATGTCCACGCCTTTGACTTGTGGTTCTGGATAACATCAGTTATGAAGTTTAATGATGTAGAATACAGTGGAGTGAACAAATTACTTCATTATGCTGTCATACTGTTAGCATCCTATCATGGGTCTGTATAAAGATTTGTCATGCTTTGGGACTGCAGTGTTAACATGAGTCATTTCAGCTTTGGGGAATTACATCTATTTTTCTGGTGTCCTCCTAAGAGTGATGAAATCATATGTAAAGATGCCAAAATCAGATGATGCACTAACATTTCAGTGTGAGATTAAAATTTCAGAAGTTTCTTGAGATCATACGCAAAGGGCAGTAGTAGTAAATTAATAGGAGTAATCTCCGTCATCACTTGGATTTATATATAGCATAGCTCTGGCAACCGCAAGGATTGTGAAGTGTTTTATAAACATTAATTAATCACATCTTGCTGCAAAAATTCTGTGGAGCAAGCATGAATTATTAGCCTTAGGTTTACACATGGGTGATCAGGCTTTAATTTCTCCCCTCTACTTTAATTTCTCCCCTCCATGCAATATATACTTGTGTTCCAGTATATTCTGAACTATCTGATAGGCTTCAAACTATTAAATGTGATATCTCTCTCTCTCAAGCTCTCTCCCCCTAAGAAACTCCCCCAGTAGTTCTTTATGCAACAAATATATATGCACATTTGCAACAAGATGTTTGGGCTGGTAATTCCTGTAGAGCTGTTGTCCCACCTGAGAAAGAAATTATCTTTTCATCACATCTCTAGTTTAGTAATTTTTTTACTGCATCATGCAGCTGTACATAAAAGTCTTATTTCTTGTGTCATTCACAGTTATACATTTCTGATAGAGTTTAACTATGGCGGTGTTCATCTATTCATATCTGTGGACTCATTAGTTAAGGCAGAAATTGGTCTGTGAAATAATTGCAATAGCCATTTTTAAGGCAGGAAGAGTATAGATCATATACAGTAAAATGAAAGCAAATAATAAAAGTAATATCTATGGTTCACATACTTCTTACTTGGAAAATAAAGTTTAGCAATGTTACTGGGACAGTTAGTGGACTTTTTAATTTTTGGGGGTAGTTAGAAGGCTTAGCTTTAAAAGTCTGAGAAACTGCTCAAGACATGGTGATTCTAGCTTCTGACCTACTTCTGTCTAGGTTGGTAACCCAGAAGAAGTAAATATACTTAGTGCTTCCTACCATTTTTCAGGGGCAGGTAATTAATTTTCTTTCAAAAACAAAAACAAAGCAAAACAAACAACATAAAACCAAAACCAAATAAACAAACAAACAAAAAAAAAACACAGAACACTAAAATCTATCCAATAAAAGGAATCTACTTTTTGTTAATTGGCTTGTTGATTTATATCAATAGTTACTTCTCCAGCTGCAGTCCTGTGCCTATGTATTATTACTGTCAGAGAGAGCCTGGGGCAGTTGCTTAGAGCTGCTTATACTTTGCTACTCTAATAGATAAATGGTCTTCAAAATATAATTTTTGGAGACTTTGAATGCTGATAGAAAATCAGCTCAAGTTTCTGCCATCACACAAGAAGAAATAGGCTAAATGAGAGGGAAAGCCAGGAAGGGCTGGATTAAGTCATGTTTGATCTAAGTCAGGATCTTGGTCAGATATGTCCCAGCTGGGGTGGATGCATGATGTCTCCAAATTTCTCCTGATTCACGAGTGCCATTTTTAATCACAAGAAGCAACGTATGCTCATTCACAGGATACATAGTGAGTCCAGTGGTTGGCAGCTGCGGAGTGATTGCTACCTACATCTTCTCTTTGTGTTCAGTCAACCCAGGACAGTTGTGACGCACAGATCTTTTGTTCTGCAAGTCTGACATTTCCCAGATGTGTCAGGCTAACTGTGAATGTGCAGAGCTGTTTTTCACACATGCTGTGCGTATGTCCCAGATTCCTGCATAACTGGCAGCCTTATTGAAGAAATTTTTCCTCCCAGGGAAAATCTAGCCAAACGGCAGAATCTCTACATATGTCCAATCAGGATTTCCAGGTAGAGACAGGTCCAAAGAAACCTTGGGCATAAGGTAGTGTTGATGAAAAAATTCTCATCCCTGCTCTCTGCCTGCTCCTCCTCTTCCAGAGATCTTCACTTGACCTGACCACTCATCTGCAATGATGACACTCCTGAAGCCCATCAGTGTACAGTGCTATTTAGGTAAGGATGCTTCTATGCTCCTTTCTCCTCTATCTCAGATTTTGCAGAGACTGAATGAACAAATGCTGTATTTTCCAATTTTTACTTGATCACTGAAAGAATCACAGAATCACAGAATTGAAGGGGTTGGAAGGGACCTCAAAAGATCATCAGGTCCAACCCCCCTGCCAAAGAAGTTTCCTTAGAGCAGGCTGCCCAGGTAGGCGTCCAGACGGGCCTTGAATATCTCCAGAGAAGGAGACCCTACAACCTCCCTGGGCAGCCTGTTCCAGTGCTCCGTCACCCTCACTGTGAAGAAGTTCTTTCGCATGTTGGTGTGGAACTTCCTGTGCTCTATCTTGTGGCCATTACCCCTTGTCCTATCCCCACAAACCACCGAAAAGAGGTTGGCCAAATCCCACTGTCTCCCACACCTCAGGTATTTACACACATAGTTGAGATCCCCTCTCAGTCTTCTTTTCTCAAGGCTGAACAGAGACAGGCCTCTCAGTCTTTCCTCACAGGGAAGATGCTCCAGGCCCCGTATCATCTTTGTGGCCCTCCGCTGGACTCTTTCCAGGACATGCCTGTCTTTTCTGTACCGGGGAGCCCAGAACTGGACACAGTACTCCAGGTGAGGCCTGACCAGGGCAGAGTAGAGGGAGAGGATCACCTCCCTTGACCTGCTGGCCATGCTCCTTTTAATGCACGCCAGGATCCCATTGGCCTTCTTGGCCACCAGGGCACACTGCTGGCTCATGGTCAACCTGTCGTCCACCAGGACCCCCAGGTCCTTCTCTGCAGAGCTTCTCTGCAGCAGGTCATCCCCCAGCCTGTACTGATACGTGCGGTTGTTCCTTCCTAGGTGTAGGACTCTACACTTGCTCTTGTTAAACCTCATTTGGTTTCTTCGTGCCCAGCTCTCCAGCCTGTCCAGGTCTCGCTGAATGGCACCACAGCCTTCTGGCGTGTTGGCCACTCCTCCCAGCTTTGTGTCATCAGCGTACTTGCTGAGGGCAGACACTATTCCCTCATCAAGGTCGTTGATGAAGATGTTGAACAAGACCGGCCCCAGCACCGACTCCTGGGGAACGCCGCTAGTCACAGGGCTCCAGCCAGACTCTGAGTCGCCGATCACCACCCTCTGAGCTCGGCCAGTCAGCCAGTTCTCAACCCACCTTACTGTCCACTCCTCTATCCCACACTTTCTCAGCTTTGCTATCAGGATGTCATGGGAGACAGTATCGAAAGCCTTGCTAAAGTCAAGGTAGATGACATCCACTGCTCTCCCCCCATCTACCCAGCTGGTGATGCCATCATAGAAGGCAATGAGGTTGGTCAAGCACGACTTCCCCTTGGTGAATCCATGCTGACTACTTACTGCTCATAACATCCTTCTCTTCCAATTGCTTGGAGATGACATCCAGAACAAGCTGTTCCAACACCTTTCCAAGGACAGAGGTGAGACTGACTGGCCTGTAGTTTCCCAGATCCTCCTTCTTGCCCTTCTTGAAGACCGGAGTGACACTGGCTGTCCTCCAATCTTCAGGCACCTCTCCTGTTCTCCAGGACCTTTCCAAGACGATAGAGAGCGGTTCGGCGATCACCTCTGCTAACTCCCTTAGCACACATGGATGCATCCCATCGGGACCCACGGATTTGTGTGCGTTGAGCCCACTCAGACGCTCCTGAACCACTCTCTCATCAACCACAGGGGAGCCCTCCATTTCCCAGCTCCTTTCTCCCCCCACCAGGGTTGAGGAGTCCTGGGGGGAGTCCTTGAAGCAAAGACTGAAGCAAAGAAAGCATTCAGTATCTCCACCTTCTTGGCATCTCCCGTTACCAGGACACCCCCCTCGTTCAGCAAGGGACCCACATTATCCCTAGTCTTCCTTTTACTGTTTACATACTTAAAAAAAAAACCCTTCTTATTATCCTTTATCTCTTTTGCAAGCCTCATCTCTAGGTGGGCTTTAGCCTTCCTCGTCACATCCCTGCAGGGCCTAACTTTTTTCTTTACTCCTCCGAAGATGACAGGTCCTTTTTCCACATTTCATAGACCTTCCTCTTCCTTTTGATCTTATCGATGAGGTCCTTGCTCTTCCACGCAGGTTTCCTGCCCCCCTTCCTCGATTTCCTACTCTTAGGGATGCACCGATCCTGAGCTTGGAAGAAGTGCTGTTTAAATGTAGGCCAGCTAAGAAAGCTTTCTTACATTTCTGTTTAAATGTAGCCCAGCTTAGAAAAGCTTTGATTTCTAAGAAAGTCTTAGAAATAAGAGATGTGTAATGAATGTCACTCTCTCCTTTAACCAGGTGTGTTGTGAGCTGAGATATTCTGGAAATAAGTATTAAAACATCCTCGACAAATGAACAAGAGACACAAAACGTGAGCAAACCCCATGTAGATCTGCTCATATCACCCAGCAACACCAGCTCTCCGTGGGTATCAGTCACTGAAATGGTACACAAAATCCTGACCAAAGCACCTCAGGGAGGCTTAAGACAAAAACTGATATTTTTGGCTGCCCTCCCTCTACTCTTTTAAACTGACTTAGAGGTTAAAATTTCTATTAAGCAAGACTTTATTTCAGTCTTGCTTACTAGAAGTTGATTACATTGACATGTGGTGTCTACTGGTGGCTTTTTGCATGTGTGGATAAAAAACCTTCTGATTTAACCATTTGCTTCCTTTCTGCTATGTAGCTTCTATGCAAAATCCTAATGGGTCTCTACTTTGTCATTTTCTGCTACTGGATTGAATTCGAGTAATTTTCAAACCCCGATGAGATGTGTACAATGAAGAGTGCTGCCTGTTTGATTATGCTCTCTTTGGCACACACACTGTGCCAGCATTAAACAATTCTCAAAAATACACACTATAGACCTGACATTTACTGTACCTCAGCATGCGGCTGCCTGTGGTTTTGATGGTTTTCAAACAATGGTATCGGAGTATTGCATGAATAGCCTTGTATTGTTGAACAGCCGTAATGAGGATGTCAGCTGAGAGTTTAAATGATATTTCCTTAGTCATTTAAAGGATTTATGTATGTATCTGGTCATTTGTCTACTTCATATTACATGACAGGAGTGACCCATATTTTTGTATCCATGGGATATACTTGAACATTCAAACAGAAGGGGAAGGGAAAGTAGTGCAGAGTCTCAGCTAGACTCTCCTTGAAGTTAGTGTTGCAACGAAAATAAGAAAATTACATAGGTTAACTTATGGATAAGGGAATAACTGTAGCTGAAATTACTCCATTCCCTTCCACAATTATGTAGACTTCATGCACTCTGTGCTCTGCTGCTGCTGCTGTAGTAACTATAAAACAATAAAACTCCCCATGTAGCATCTAATCATATATACCACCAGCCATGCTGAAGCATATTTACAAGTGCAGTAAGTGCTGAGTCTCAAATACAAGGAGCACTTTGCCTTTGGAATAGGATGTTTGTTTTGAAGTTCTTATTTATTCAGCCAAATGAGATGTTGCAGAGTGCAAAACACTCCGTATAGTCACAAGCCAAAGACATGTTTGTTAAAGGTTTCACACCATTGCACATCTGCAGCTGGTAAAGCTGAGCCAGAGCCCAGAAATCAGAAAAACCCAGGATCAGAACCATGGAAAGAGGGAAAACAGTGATAAGGAGAGGAAATTCATTTCTTGTCTTTAACGACTTGTTTCTCTGAAACATGTAGCACTAAACAGGTTCCAGTCAACCATTGATCACCGTTTGATTAGCCACAGAGGAAGCAAAATAGCTGAAAATGCATTATTTACTTTTTCACTTGTGAAGGTAGTTTTAAAGCAGGTTATTTGTTCATTCTCTATACAATTTCCACAGTCAAATATCAGTTCTTTCTCTTATATAGTCCAGAAAGGATGCTATGAATTGACTTTATTCCCCATGAGGAGAGTCTGTGAAGCTCAGATTCCAGGTTGCCACTTGAGATTCTGCGTACTCCACAGAGAACACGCTCAACTCCATGACTTTAGCCCCTCTTGGATGGATAGTAACTCATCTCTGAAACTCTTATTTCTAACTCTAATGCCTGGGATCTCACAACAATCAGGTAAAAGGTATGGGGGACAGTTACAGTAAAAACTCAGAAGAGAATGGAAAATCTGAGAGCACCAAAAACTCCACTGACAAATAAAATATTCTCTTTCTTTTCTTTTCTCTCTCTTGGGGGGAAGAAGCAGGGAAGGGAGATTTTCTGGTTAAAAAATAAATAAATAAAAATAAATAAATAAATAAATAAATCTGTATTTCCGAATTTCTTTGAAGATCTCCCAGAATAGGGAATCTCTGAAAAATGTTTATTATGTTCCTCTCATTTAAGAAAAAAAAACAAAAATACACACTTCCCAACATGATCTTGTTATTATCACCAGCTTCTGATACAAAACCAAAACACAGAGAGATTACTTTTCTAGCCCAATGTCATGGTGAGAATTTCATTCTTAGCAGACACTCTCGTAGAAAAAGATTGTAAAGACCTTCACTATGGCCAGGAGAATGCATCAGAAAACCTTCTGATGGCTTTGTCCTTGTTTGTCTCTGTTTCTTGGTATAAAAAATGGGGTCAGCCTGCCATGTGGATTTTTAAAATGCCTCCAGTATATTTTTCCACCTGCAGGTATTATGGGGTCAGGAGACTGAGGTTATAATTATCACTATTTCTAGAAAATTGCATTATCCAGTTTAAATATTTTAGGAATGATCTCACTGAAATCTGAATATCATAGTGAAGTGACTTTCTCCTTATATATTAATGAAAAAAAAAGCTGAAGGAAACGATGCTGCATAAAAATCATAAGCTATGTAAGAAGAGACTCTTTATTAATGTGCACCTGTACTCCTATGGCTGGTGTGGACATAACCTCACATTCAGTAAATGTTAAAATAGCATCCACAGAAGCAATCTCTCCAGCAGGCAGCCTGGTTACAGAAAGACTGATTCTGTAGCCACATTACAAACTTGGTGTTGATTGGCTTTGATCTCACTTAAAATGGGGGGGGGGGGGGGGGGGGGGGGGGGGGGGGTCATTTTTATAGCTAATGTTGCATTTATTATAGTTCCGTAGTTTTTGGTTTTGTTTTTTCCCTCTACTCTGATGTAAACCAAGACAGAGTCAGTTCCTGTGAGTAAAGCTTTCTGATGTGTTTGGGGTTCAATATGTGGAAATTAATGAGTTAGATATAAATAAAGCACACATTAAAAATGTATTTGAGAAAATGCGTTAATTGACTTGAAATGCTTTTTGTGCTGTGATACTCAGGAATACCAAACACCATTTGGAAGAGTTGTGTGGAAATGCATTTCCCATCCAACGATTTTTTTTCCCTTCCTTCAGTCTGTCTCAGGACTGTTTCAAGACCTGTCAAATTTGCGATGAAAAATGAGGGTGAGAGACCTGAATCTACCCACAGCAGCTAATAGCCAAACCTCCACCTGCCATGTCAGCGAGATATTTTACATTTCCATTCTGCCTTTTACAGATCAAAGCCTTGAACCTTCTGATGTGCAGTATCAACTCCCAAATATGTGCTGCAGAAGAAAGAAGTTTCTCTCTCTCTCAGATGAAGTGTTCCTGGCTTGTATAAACAGTTAAATACTAATTAGAGATGGAAATTAAACCTAGATCTCCACGTGATATAAGGTTTGAAAATAACATATTCTGCAGCAATCATTGGCATTTTTTAACTCATTTCCATTCTGCACCCAACATTTCAAAGTGGAAGACATGTTCCCCAAAAGTGCCTGGTGGTTTTCAACCCATATTTCTGACCTTTTGCATGTGTGTGAGTGGTGTGTCTCCATGTGTGTTTACAAGTGAACCTGCCCCAACTGCATTGTAATGACTTTGATACACATGTTTTGCCCATTTTACTTAGTTAAAAATATCTTTATGTCAATTCAAATGCCCCAAGGTGAAGCACGCTCCTAGAAATTCAACTTCCACAATATTCACATGATTCACCTCCACTCTCTCAGACTCCAGGACAAAAAGGAAACAAATACATAGGGTGTCAGGAGGCAGGAATCAGTAGGAAAGCCCTTCAAGCATCTGTATTTTCACAGGCAAACCGAGTCATTTCTACACAATAATTTAATTTTTGCATGAGCCTTCCCATAGTCAGAGGTTAGAGAACATATTGTGTACTGAGAGGCTTTTACGAGGTCACATTTCCATCTGGAGCTGTACAAAGGCACTTTTAATCTAACACAGGGGCTGTGACATGGAAAAAATGGTGCTTTAGTGCATTTTTTATTAGGAACCAGCCTGTCCCTTTTATTCTGTTGTTGTTTTCCTAGGCCTAAAGCACCAGCACTGGAAAAGGAAGCATCTCCCAGCACACTGGGGCTGCTAATCTTAACCTCCTTCTGTGCAAAAAAATGGCTTAAACTGACTTAATTATTTAATATCCCCTTGCTGACACAGGGTAGTAAAAAGATCAGCATGTTAATACTTCTTTCTAGCACTTTCTTTCCAAAAGCCTTTAAGAAGCTCATGAATATTTAACACCCCTCAGTCGGTGCTGGGGAGATGGTACCATTAAGGGCAAAACCAAATGCCAGTGGTTGTGTGAGCATCCCAGAGCTGCCCAAAACCTTGCAGCGAAACCTCCCCAGATGTCTCTGCCCACACACATCAGCCTTCACTACCAAGCACTACAAGACCAGCTTTTCCTTGCCTTCTCTTTTTTTCTTCCCCTCCCACCCACCCCCCCCTCCCCCCCTTTTTTTTTTTCCCCATTGGAGAAGGGAATGAATCACACTGCAGAAGAATCAGCCCGTCACCGTGTGTATTATTTTTAAGTCTGACATCTGGTTAAAACCGTGTAAATGGGCCCTTGCTAATGCATAGGAAGTGTAAAAAGTATTCAGAGTTTTCAACATGGGGAAATTATGTTCACTCACCAGGGAACAGCAAAACTGGCTGATATTTTTTTCCCTTGTACCTAAGAAGAAAACACCTATTTGCTTGCCATTCTGTATGAATTTGCTAAGGTAGGAGTGGCTGTTCTTTGATACATTTCTGGTTAATGCACAAAGTAAGGTATGTGCTTTAAATTCTGCTTTTCTTGTCTGTTGCTTAAAATGAAATATGCAGAATAATCCATATCCATATGCTTAAGAGGATCAATGTTTGCCATAAAGGAGGAAGTGTTCACATTAGGTTCTGTAACGACATGTTTTTTGATGGAAAACTACTTTTTCATGAAGCGCTTTTTTGTTGAAAATTTCCACTACAATAATAAAATAAAATAAAATAAATAAAATAAAATAACAAAAATAAAACAAAATAATAAAATAAAATAAAATAAAATAATAAAATAAAATAAAATAAAATAAAATAAAATAAATAAAATTGCTAACCCTTCTTGCCGTATATTGACTGAAGACTGAAGGCAACATTTAATAAGATTTTGCATTGCTTTTTGGAAATAATGCTGGTTTTTTTTTTTTGTTCCTGTTTCCACAGATGTTCTCTGGGTATTGTCACAGGGGAGTACGTGCTTGGAGAAACATGATGGCCAAGGCACTACAATTCCTCTCCTCACTTCTCTAAAAGGGTAAAATAATGAGACATTATTTGATAAGGCAGCCTGGCACATAATTGTGATATAAGCATAAGGAACTCAGACAACATTAAGTTACACAGAACACTTAAAAAAATTAAGATAGCAGTATTTTCAAAAATATGCCAATTCCATTATTTGTTTAAAATTAAGTCTTAAACCTATTTGAAGATGAATCAACATTACTGTGAGTTTCTTTATTTTTTCATTAAAAATATTAAGGGGGGTTAATCTGTTAATCCACGTTAATTAAAAACTGTTGTCAAAATGAGAGATTTTTTTTTTTTTAATCTTTCTTTTCAATTCTAACTAATCCTCAAAGAGAACAGGACCCAGGTTATTTATTTATTTATTTATTTATTTATTTTCTCAAGAAAATAGCAAAGACTGAAGTTTGCCACAGGACTGCTGTAAAATGGGAAAAGACAAACTGCCATCTAATGAGGTTGCCATTAAAACATTTCTCTGTCTCTGCTCTTGCTTTTCACATACAAACAGTAATATAATAATATATTGATATAAAACTGACATTGCTTCATAGATAACTAATATAATAAAGAGCTAATATAACAGAGGTATCTCAACTTCTCTGCAATGTCAGAGTGCTGAGGCCACCCCAGTGGATGTCAGTGTTATGTGGGATAGGATGGCAGCATGCTGAGGTCCCCAAGCCATGATGCTGGAGAGCAGTGGTGGACTTGCTGCTACCATTTAGAAAGCAACACGTTAGCTATTTGATTTGTTGTAACTTAATTTTCCACCTGCAATATTCACAGTAAAATCAAGTAGTGCTGTGAGATTAAACAAAATAAAGATTGTAAATTGTTCAGATACAGCAGAGTATCTGAAGTTAATAGTTAATCTTTTTTTCTCCTTTTCCAGGCAAACAAAAGTAAAATGCATTAAAACAGATGTGCAACAAAATAAAAACAAGACACATTTTTAAAATGTCTATTGTGGCCTGAAGAGCAGCTACATAAGAATGTGATCCTAGAAGATTTTACTTTATTTCTGACAGCCCTGTGCAGCCGGCAGTAGTTTTGCAATCCATATGAACAGGACTACTGACACTGCCTTCTAGGTCCTGGGGGATGCTTTTGATCTAACAAGGCACTGCCATTATTAGAAAGGCTGCAGTGTAACTACACCATCATTGCATTCTGTCAATTTAGTTTTGCATGAACCACTTGGCTCGTGACACTCCAAATTTAATACTGTGCTACAGATAAACTAGAAACAGAATAAATATTGTAAGAACAAAGCTGTCAAAGAAACACAGTCTGAGTGTTTCAACCCCATTCAAAGGCCCTTCACTATAATTGTCTCTGACAGAAGGCTCCTGTACAGTAAGTACTTTAGTTGCCAATGACCTTAAACATGATTATCATTAGCCTTCTTGTAATACTGCCTCTCCCTTGAACTCAAATTACTGTGCTTCTCAGATGGTTTTATAAAGAGAGTTCAGTGCTGTAGTTAGCATAATTCAAGCTGTTTTAATCAATGCCGTGTCCTTTGTAAATAAAGCTGCGTTCTGAAATGCATGCTGTAATAATTACATCCATAATTTGTTATATTTATTGAAATAATTTTGACTATAGTAATTTGAATTATTGTTGCAAACAAGCCGTAAGGAAATAAGCAAGTAATAATTTATGCTGATAAATATATTAGTGCCATTCCTAAAGTTGGGCTTTGTTTAAGCCAAACATTTCAATAATTAAACCATGGCTCAGTGGCAGTAGAGCTACCTTGACTTGAAAACAAAACTCACCCATCAGGCCTAAACTTAAAAAAAAAAAAAAGTCTTTTTCACGCCTCCACTCATTGTACCCAAAGCTGATAGCTTCCCAAAGGCGGACAGCAAGAGAGCAGAAATCCCAACATCCACAGGACGGCTCCATGGAAACGTATTTCCAGCAACAGCTGGGGCAGGTTAATTACTGTGGGGAACCTCTCACAGTGTAAATTCGTGGGTAAAAGTTCTCTAGAAATAAGCCTCTTTAGACCCATTTTAGAATTTATTAATTACAAGACAGAGGGACATAAAATATAATGTGAGAAGCAAGGATTGCCACAAATCCAGTTTACCAGCAGCCATCTTGTACAGTCCCCTTCATAACCCAATCCTTCTTAAATAGGTTATATTTCTCCCCTTTACTATCCCAAATAAAAGACTGTTTTCTGAATCTTAACAGCTGTATTACTGGAGACATTCTTCTAATTTTCAGCCCAAACATATTCATTTGTTATTATTTATTTTTGTTTTAACATTGTCCTTTTGCATTAATCTTTCTTCTCTTTTTGGTATGTTGAAGGGTACATTTTTGGTTAGCCTGGGACCACGGGCAGTGGGAAGAGCTCAGTAGGAATTCTATTACATTATTTCCTTAAAGAATGACTTGATACTAATTAATTAATTAATGCTTATTGAAAAAGTAGTTTTACTCAAAAACAAATATGACATCCAGAATTTACAGTTATGGAGTGAAGGTAATTGTACAGTGTTTTTGCACGGTTTTGATAAACAGTGATATATTGTTAATTTGATCAATTTTATACCAAAGCCGTTTATTAAAAATAAATAAATAAATAAACCTAGTAATAATAATAAAAACAGCAATCCCTGTCCTGACTAATCTTGGAGAAACACCATTAATAACTCTCCTCCAGTAATACAATTCAGCTTTGAAAAAGTTAATGGGTGCCTAGGTAGCCAGCTCCATATCCATCATGCAATTATAATGTTCATCCCTTTCTTCTCAAATATCACTGGCATTTCCTGTGTGCACCATATCAAATGCTTCAGTGAAGTTCAAACAAAGGGATCCAACATATTCCCTGGAGGAAATCAATTATATTTCAGGGAAGGATAGCCAGATAGTTCAACTTGATTCAAATATGATGCTAAATACTACAAACAAAACAAAACAAAACAAAAAAAGTCTTCTTTTTATGCCCTTAGTTGCTAAATCTCTGAGGGCAAGCTACCAGCCTTTTGTCCTAATGTAAAACATGGAACTTTTTCCTTTTTCTTAGATACAACACTGTATTCTGTTCGAGGTATATTTACTATCTCTATGTAAGGCACTGCGTTTCCTTTCTTATTTATCTTAAGAAATATATGCAAAAGATTGACATTTTCTACTGTTCGCCTGGCTTGCACACTGGTTCAGTTTCTCAGATGCTGTTAAGAGAGGCGCAGAGCGTGGCTGTCTCCTCTGGCCGCTGGGGCCCAGCCCAGTGCCTGCAGCACGAGCTGCTGGTTTGGGAGCATGCACTGCTCCTTCCTGGGGCTGGGAGGAGAAGACCCCACTCCTCCAGCAGCTGATGGCAGGGCCCTGCTGGCTCCTGGGGCTGGCACCACAGCACGGGGCCTACACCCCCGGCCTGGCTCCAGCAGCTGGCATTAAATTCACACACACACACAGGTCCACTGGGAGCTGGCATGTGGTCCTTCAGCACACATACACACAGGAGAGTGTGAATATGCAGACAGAGAGTTGAGAAAAGATTTAATGAGAAAATATAAGAGCACAGGACAGACTGAAGTGACCAGGCACAGGGCTCGAGCAGACAAGAACACTGACTGCCCCATTTTATACACAACCAGCTCTTTGCTACCCTTTCTACTGACTCCTCTTTGATCCTCCTGGTCCCCTTTCCCTGCACATACCCATGGCTGCAGAGCTCTGACTTTATTTTGAATAATATATTTATATTGAATTTATTTCTTTATATATTTACTCTAAAGAACTCACTGATAAACTTCATGGCCTTTACATTTAAAATATTCTAGTGGCACAGTGTCCAGACATTATTCTTAGCACTGCAAAATTACAAAGGTCAAAAACCATCAGCATGCTGTGTATGGAGCAGGCTCTCCAAACTGGTGCCTGGATGGTGAGAAGCACAGAATCACTTACTGTCTTCATTTTTCCTTCACCTCTTTCTATTCCTCTTCCTAAATTTAGAAGCGAATATGGATTTTCAGGCAAAAACATCCAAACGTTATCTGTGGAGGACAAACTTTGGTACTCAGACCTTTGCCACATAAAGATATGCATGAGACACTTTAATGATAAAAGTCTCCATCTATCTTTGACATTCATATGTGTATACAATGCGGCCTACTGAAACATCTAATCTGAATCAAGGCAGCCAAAAGTCTGAATGATAAAATTGCTGAGCAGTAACTCTGTTTTATTAGCCAGCTGCGTTCTTGTCCCAGGTCTCACAGAAATGACTTAATGCCTTTCTCACCATGAAGCTGATAGGTGGTACTTATCTCCTAAAAGGAACATCAAGGAGAATTTATTTATAATGAGACTTGTGGTGGAAACAAACAAAAAAAACCAATAGCTATAAAACAGCAAGTACTGAAATTTATGATGTCTGGACTTGTAATTTCACTCACTTCCCCTCGGGGAAAGTTCCCTCCCTCAATGCCACCTTCTCAGGCTCTCCTGGTTTTACTCCCTAAAGTGACAGAGGACCCACAACTTCTCTCATCAGTGCAAGCATCTATATAAAAGCTCTGCATTTATGAAAAGGGGAAGGGGAGGGGAGGGGAGGGGAGGGGAGGGGAGGGGAGGGGAGGGGAGGGGAGGGGAGGGGAGGGGAGGGAAGGGAAGGGAAGGGAAGGGAAGGGAAGGGAAGGGAAGGGAAGGGAAGGGAAGGGAAGGGAAGGGAAGGGAAGGGAAGGGAAGGGAAGGGAAGGGAAGGGAAGGGAAGGGAAGGGAAGGGAAGGGAAGGGAAGGGAAGGGAAGGGAAGGGAAGGGAAGGGAAGGGAAGGGAAGGGAAGGGAAGGGAAGGGAAGGGAAGGGAAGGGAAGGGAAGGGAAGGGAAGGGAAGGGAAGGGAAGGGAAGGGAAGGGAAGGGAAGGGAAGGGAAGGGAAGGGAAGGGAGGGGAGGGGGAGGGGAGGGGAGGGGAGGGGAGGGGAGGGGGAGGGGAGGGGAGGGGAGGGGAGGGGAGGGGAGGGGAGGGGAGGGGAGGGGAGGGGGGAGGGGAGGGGAGGGGGGAGGGGGAGGGGAGGGGGGAGGGGAGGGGAGGGGAGGGGAGGGGAGGGGAGGGGAGGGGAGGGGAGGGGAGGGAGGGGAGGGGAGGGGAGGGGAGGGGAGGGGAGGGGAGGGGAGGGGAGGGGAGGGAGGGGAGGGGAAGGGAGGAAAAGGAAAGGAAAGGAAAGGAAAGGAAAGGAAAGGAAAGGAAAGGAAAGGAAAGGAAAGGAAAGGAAAGGAAAGGAAAGGAAAGGAAAGGAAAGGAAAGGAAAGGAAAGGAAAGGAAAGGAAAGGAAAGGAAAGGAAAGGAAAGGAAAGGAAAGGAAAGGAAAGGAAAGGAAAGGAAAGGAAAGGAAAGGAAAGGAAAGGAAAGGAAAGGGAAAGGAAAGGGAAGGAAAGGGAAGGAAAGGGAAGGAAAGGGAAGGAAAGGGAAGGGAAGGGAAGGGAAGGGAAGGGAAGGGAAGGGAAGGGAAGGGAAGGGAAGGGAAGGGAAGGGAAGGGAAGGAAAGGAAAGGAAAGGAAAGGAAAGGAAAGGAAAGGAAAGGAAAGGAAAGGAAAGGAAAGGAAAGGAAAGGAAAGGAAAGGAAAGGAAAGGAAAGGAAAGGAAAGGAAAGGAAAGGAAAGGAAAGGAAAGGAAAGGAAAGGAAAGGAAAGGAAAGGAAAGGAAAGGAAAGGAAAGGAAAGGAAAGGAAAGGAAAGGAAAGGAAAGGAAAGGAAAGGAAAGGAAAAATAGTACTTATTTAAAACATTTGAGAGCACAAATGTACCACGGAAAGGGAAATTTTATTAAAAGCTGAAATAATTTCCTTGTTATTTTCTCTCTAGGAACACACTTCTTCAAAAATATGCTGGATTTATCAGAAAAAAAACAGTGATTGATTGTAATATGTATATACTGGCTCTCTTGAACTACTCATCTCATTGAGAAGGGAAGACCCTTATTCCTGAATTTGCTTTTGATATTTGGAGATCTTGGGAATGTCAGTTCCTTACTATTTTCTGATTTTTTATGAGGTCCTTAGAAAAAGGGAAAGAGAAAAAAAAGTGTTTCAAATGTTCCTAATGTAGCCCAGGAGGTTGTTGCACAATGTGCACTCTAAGGACACATTGCTGGCTCCTGTTCAACTTGTTGCCCACCTGGACCCCGAAGTCCTTTTCTGCAAAGGAAAGTCATCCCAGGTGCAGGAGTGCTGCACCATCATTACAATGTACTTCATCTCCAGAAGAATCCTTTAGCCAGCCAGAAGAGTCAGGCCTTGCATTTTTGGAATGACAGTCCTTTAGTCTGCTTTCCTAAAGGAAAAGAGTTCCCACGATCATGCTCTCATTCTGCTTGTCAGTAAATTTAATGTCCTCTAATAACCTTTAATCTTCTTGTCAGATTCAATGAAATTTTTGAAGAAAGGCTGAATTTTGAAAGACATCAAGGTCCTACGCATCTGGATGAAGGAAGAAAAATTTTAAATAGTACTATTGTAAGTAGAAACAAACAAACAAACAAACAAACAAACAAAAATAAACAGCTTTTATCTGTTTAAATTTGGATGCTTTTAGCAGCTGGTCAATCGACAAAAAATTATTTGTAGGTTGCCTGCAGTATATTCCAACTCTTTCCCAGGTGTATGCCAAAAATATCCAGCCAGAGGAGAGTGGAGAAGCCTAGGCACCGCGAAGATAAAGCTGGGCAGAATTATGTACAAAGGCTACTACACAGAGTCAAAGGGAGGCTGGGAAATAAATGTGCATAATGAACTAGAAGATATGGAGACACAAGAGAAGCTTGATGTTAGTCACTTAAAAAGTTCATCGGTATTTAGGAAACTGCTCTGACAGGAAAATCACTGGACGCCGTGGAAGGACTGGGCGGTTTTTGCCATAAAAGTAGCAAAGGAGACAAAGGACACAAATCCATTAGTTTCATTAGCTTATTTTTTCACAGACCAGCCTTTTCCTATCGAGGCACTAGTTTTATGATAAGCATTTCTACATCTTTCTCCCAAGTACTTCTTTCCTGTAAATCTGTCAAATGGTGGCATAAATATGTGCTTTAATTTGATGGCAGTGGGGGCGAAGGGAAGATGTAGAGATATGGAAAACAAAAGAGAAAAATTAACAAGTTGAAAATATGTGAGAAATTGTTAACGCTCACTATAGATGTAAAGGTGTAGCATAAATGAGAATATCCAGAAGAGTAATGATTTTGTTTTAGTGGGAAAAGCCACTGAACAAGACAGTTTATCACTGTACCTTTGACTGCAATCCATCTGTGTTATTTTCATGAGTCAAGAATTTGTCCTTGTGTTTAGTGTTAACTGCTGAGCTGAAGCATTTTACTGTGTATACATATTTTGTATTGGATTTTTACAGTCATAATTGCAAATAAGACAATTAAAAAATGTTGGGGGGGATTAAGTTAGTGCAGTATTAAATGCAGGGGATAGTTCTATCAAGATGGCCACAAAACTGTATGTGATAGATGGAGAAAAATAATGCCACTGCCTACCAGGATGTATCACTTGCTTCCACACTTAAAGGGCAAAGCTATCAGAGGTAGATTAATGCCGCTGTGTCCTCAGCTAGAGCCCAAAATGTTATATATCAGCTGGAGAGGGCTGAGGAGCTTTTGGTTTTGGTAACTTTTTATTTTTTTAATATTTTATTATTTTATTTCATTTTATTTTATTTATTTTATTTTATATTTTGTCCAAAACACTCTTATTACCTATTGGGAAGTACCACAGAAACTGGTCACACCAGCTTTTTGCCTATTAGGATCCCCAGGTAAGGGATAGTGGTTGTCATAAAAGAAAACATTTTCCTGCCCCTTTTGTGCTGGCTCCATATCATTATGGCAGTGCAGTGCTACACAGACATGGCTTTTACAAAGATGTGATCAACATCATCATCGTGTTCTGGTATCTTGTACTTGGTTGTTCCTGCAATTTATTCTCTCAGATCCCTCGCAGACACACAGCAATGTGCATTACTTACGTTTTCAAGTATTCAGTGTTTTTCTCTTGCTAGAAAATGAGAAGTTTTCTGTGTCCAGTCCAAAATTTGTCCCTTGACCCAGTCTTTTTTTTGACTAGCAAAATGTGGATGCTGATTGTCTCTGTAGACATCCTCCTTTTTAGAGCTCAGACATCTCCCCTCATCTAGCATCACATGAAGTGCAGTACAGTACCCTTTACATAGCTCTTGCTGATTGAACATCTATCTTTTATTTTTTTTTTTTTCTTACTTCTTTTGCCCATTATACAAGAAGCGGTGTGGGCTGCATCAAAGTGAACTCGTTTCCCAAGAGCTTATCAAACTCTTAATGACACACAGAACACAATGCTTTCCTAATGTTTCTTTCCTCTACACCTACATTTTTTATTCCTTTCAATTCTCTGATGCCCTTTTCTTGTCTCTTTCTACCCAGTTCTCTGTTTACAAGATCTGCAGCATCTTTTATCTCTTTGCCACCTCTTTTTCAGCTTCCCTCTTCCTGTTGAAATCTCACTGGCATGGCTTCTTTGTCTTTTTGAGGCATTGATAGTTTTTTTATTTTTTTTCCAAAGTCAGCTGTATATCCATTTTTTAACACATTTTTCTTGACAATTTATAAGCATCTCTTCCTCTGGGCTGTATGTGTTGCCAGTACAGCTGAACTATCTTATCTGATATACTCTTCTTTATATTTATATTGATTTGTGATTTCATTTCATAATTTCTCACTTATCTTTATTCCACTGACAATTTTACTTAATAGATCAAAAAATGCACGGACAAATCAACCATATATTTTCACTCTGACATGAGTCTGCATTGCCAACCATCTGGCTAGCCTTACAGAGGAAAGAAGTCTTTCTTTCTCTATTTTCAATTCAGCTCGAATCATGCCTGACAGAGCTAGCTGCTAGTCCAATCCAATTTCACCTCTATTGCAAACTCTTGTTTTGCAAAAGATGAAAAACATATCCTGTAAATCTTCTGTAACTGTATAGCAGGTTTGAAGGATTTGAAGGATCATGTCTTTTGGAACATGTCTAGTGGAGGCATTGCAACAAATGTTCCTCTGTGCTTGCTATCAGCCATGCAATCATGTGCATGTGAGCTAAACAGCAAGACTTTGACTTGAATGAGCAAAGAGTTATTCCCATCTTATACATATCTTTGTCCAAGTTTGAGTAGCTGAAGTACTAAATCCATACAAAATTAGCAGACACAGTTTAAATCAATAATCACATGGAGGAAAATCATGCTCATTAATCATGTCCTGAAACCACAGACAATTGCCACTTTATAATTTGTGCTGTTCAGTATTGGTGTGTCAGCGCAGGCAGCACGGAGTTCCTGGTGCTGCAGGTTGAGTGAGTAAATTCTGCTTATTTATTTATGTGGCATATACACCTACGTGCTAATATGCAGCTTTGTTTTAAATCTCTGTGGCTAAGGTCACAGTAAGGTTCACTTGTAGCAAATGGACTCCTGAAAATCAGGATGCTTCTTAGTTCCTGATCCTTGAATCTTTTGCTCATTTTCAGTACTGATGGTTGCCAACCACTTGTTCCTGTTTACCAAATCCAAAGGAATTTAACTACTTTGTACATCTGGTTAAGAAAGAGTTTCAGCTACAAGCAAAACCGTAGAGTCAGGGGGAAAATAACTGCTTTCTAACCATAGCCATAGTCTTAAGACAAGATGCAGAAGTTGTAGATGACCCTGTGCTTTCATACCATACCTTTAAATTATCATAGCCGATTATGCTGATTTAAAAGAGGCTGGTCTGGGAAGATTTTCATCCACTTACAATTTTACCGAAGAAATCCTGACTGGGGATATTCATCTCTGAAATTATATGTTCAAAATTTAGTGTAAAAGTGTTTTTTCTATAATTTCTATAGACTTGTATTGGCTTCACTTTAAAACAAACAAGCAAACAAACAAACGAACCTATTAATTGATTCTTTTCAGAATAGTTTCCACTCAGCTGTCAAAATGTCTTAAACAAATAAGGAGAGAGAAACTGCTCCTCTGTGAAATCCTCATTTGCCACACACTTTACTCTGCATAAGCCAAGATGACTCTCAGAATCTCCCCTCTTCACTTAAGGCCAGCGAGGATCTGTTTCACCTGCTGATTTATGTACAATAAGAAAGTTTTGATACAGTTTTTCATGGTCTACTCAGCAACCACATAGCATTTTACTGCCTTCTGCTATATCAGAACAGGCTGTTTTTTATAAACTCTTGGTCTCTGCTGCCAAACCGAGTGCAGCATGCTTTATTGTTGATTCCAGCCAAGTACACATTTCATCTTTCCAGCTTGCTCACCAGCACCTTTGCTTTCAGTTTTGGTTCAGCAGCACGGCAGTGCCTCAGTTGTCTTGCCACTTTGCATTCAGCTGTGCTTTCTGGGTAACACTTGTCACCCCAAACTCCCTGCCATGGGAAATCCTAGTCCCCCACATCCCAGGTCACAGATTTATCATCTGAACAGAAACCTCCCTGCAAAAGCACCAGGTCTGGCCTGCTGGCTGTCTGAGCTAGCTGGCTGTCATTTCCACTCGCTTGCTGTGCTTTACTGGGGATGATGAACGATTCCTACTTTTTGTACCCACAGACGACTTGTCTGAGAAAAACAAACAGGAGCAGTAAAAAAATATAGCAGGGTAGTCAATGTCTGTGTTTGAATGTAGGTTCCGATTTCTTGAGAAGTCTTTGCAAGTACAATGAAAATACAGGCCCTGTTCCTTACAGTTTGCATTCTCATCCTAGTGCTGGAGACACAGGAAAAACAGAGGGGAAAAAAATACAGGGTAGAGCATAGAAAACAACAAATAGTTGTAACACCTGTATTGGTACCCGTATCTTACCCGAACTATCTTTGGTTGGTGGGTCACTTTGTGATAAGTTGCAAAAGCACAGGATTTGGGGCAAGGAAATGAGGACCAGAGTTACTTGTGCCTCCCCTTAGTTCAGGTTCAACTTTACCAAACTTATACGTCTTAAACTGACCTAAGTCCTTTGTGTAAGCTTCTGTTTATAGCTAATAACCTCAGTAGGTTTGTTGGACTGGTAGTCTTTATTCTGAAACAGGTGCTTTGCTTCCATCTGTAGTCAGCCACATTGCCGATTTTGTTAATTTTTAGAAGACTAAATTTACTTGAGGTGAGTCTCCCTGGCGAATTCCACAGCAATCTTTGTTGGAAAACCTTGAGCAATGCTTTCTAAATAATAGTGTATGGTGGCATAAGTTTTAACTGTTTTCTCATCTTTTTCCCCCTGTATTTTTAATAGGCCTAGAGGAAGTAAAAATGCTTAGAACTAAGCTTAACAGTTCATCCCTAACTCCCAGAACATAACCAAGAACAACTGCCCCCAGCTTCTTTCCCATGTGGCACAAGAACACTGTTGAAAGTGTTCATGATCTAATTTGAAGACAACAGAAGTGATCTTACCACCATTCCAGCTAACAGAAATACTGCTTTGCAGCTATATATAAAGATCTGGGCCTCCAGTCACTAGCATTTATGGTAGGTTTATTGGCCAGTAAAAAGAGCCTGAGGATTTTGTTCCTTCCTGCATCCATATGCCCTTTGCCTTTTTTCAAAGTTATTGGGGCATTAGGTTTAATTGCACATACAACTTAATCACTCGGAGCCTCCCTGCCCAGGATGCGTGCTGTGCACTCGCGGTTTGATGCAGCTGTAACTGCACAACTTTGCAGCTCTTTGCTGCTACTTATCAGGGATGAGTGCTCCTTGCTGCTGAGAGAGGCAATTCTCACACCTCCTTCCATCCCAGTCCCAGTAAATCTGCTCTCAGGATCTTTATTTGGATGATGAGTCTCTGGGTGGGATGTTCTTATTTTTCCTACTAATACTCACATTTCTTATGCTGAACATATGTCCAGCATACATCAGGTCACCTCAGCCAAGACATTTACCAAATAGGAAATAAGAACAGTTGCATCTGAGCTTGTTTCTGGTACAGAAAGCAGTAAGTCTCTTTAAAAAATCTTTAGTCATATCATGAGGATATCTGTCTATGGAACAGAAAAGTGCTATTGAACCTAGAAAGCCCCCCTGGACTTCCTGAATTGGAGCTAGGCCGGGATAATTTTTCACCCCTGGATATAATTAATTAGAGAGGTGTCCATATCACTCTCTTCTTAAAGAAACAGAGGAAAAATGTGGAAAGAGCACAGGAATAGAAAATCTGACACAAGTAAAATATGTTCATAGCTTGCACAGTTATGCAGAGCATTCATAAAGTCATACAATACAATTGCAGAGGCATTTATTAAACTGTTTTTCCTACTGTGTCTTCAAACCATATTCAGTTCTTTTACTAGGATGACAGACATCCGTGGAGGAGTAGAGGCTCAGCATTAATGCAGGGATACTTACTTCTCTTACAAATACAGGAGACATTTAACAGATATTGCTAGAGCAAAGTTTAATGTTTTCAAGTATATTTTTCTCTTGCGTTTTCTGCTTCACCCTTTCTCCTCCACATATTCTGCATTGCCACTGATCTTTCCAATCATGAGAAAATATGACATCCGTGCCAGAAAAACATGGTGTCTGCATTAATTTATTCTCCTCTCTGCATGGGAATTAAGCCAAGCTGAAGGGTTTCCAAAAAGCCTCTCTCCCTCCCTTTCTTGTTTCTTCCTTGTTTCCTCCAGACACTGAGTTTACAGAAACAGCTCAAAAAGCAATGGCTGAAGGGTTCCCAGATCTGAACCTATTACTGCCGACTGATTGTATTCACCTGAACAGAAGCTATAACACTGATGTATGGTGTCAGCAATAAATATGTTAAGAACAAAAAAGAGTTGAAGAAAAAGGTTTAACACGGCTTGAAATTTTTTTGCCATCTGTCCACTGTGATAAGGTCATGTCCCTTAGAGAGGGTTGGCTCCGCATTACAAGGGCTGTGATTAAAATTAAATGAACAATTTGAGATTGTGGTTGCTGCATACTTGTGATTGTAGGGATTTAAAATTGTTCAAGTAAATCCTATGTACATCCAAAATATATTTATGTTATGGGTCAGTGCAGTTAAAAATATGGTTAAACTTTATCCTAATTATACAATGAATTCCCAAGTCCCAAACATTAGAACTGACTTGCAATTAAAAATATTTTTTCTTCAGAGTTACATTTATTAATCTCATAATTGCCAAAAGCTCTCCTATCCTGGAAGATATTTAACCAAAATTTTGTTTACCACCAACATGAAAAAATGTCCAAAAATCATTCTTTTCAATTAAAATTATGAAAACTCTTTTTTACCTTCAAGTCTTGTACTGAATTTGGAATAAATGAAATTACAATATTCATGGTTATAACAGTATGCTTTGCTACTTTAGGGAAAAAAAAAAAGAAAGGAAAAAAAAAAAGGAAAAAAAAAAAAAAAGACAACTTCCTGAACTCATTGGAAGCCTGTAAATATTTATTCAGTAGAAAAGTTTAAGTTGAATTTTCTAAATCATCAGAAGAAAAAGAAATCAATGCACTTATCTTTTCAAGAAGGTGATATTCAGAAACACAAACATCTGGCCTTTTGATTTTGAACACTAGTACATACTAGTACATATTCAGCTGTGGAAGCTTGTGGTGATAAGGGAGTTACACTATCACTGGGCTGTGTCTTAAGAAACGGGGGTCTGATATGCTTATACACAAAAAATGCTCACAACAAAGTAAGCAATTTGCCACATAACTACACTGAATGCACAAAGCTGGGCTTTTGAACAGTACACTAATCGCTATCTGCATACCCAGCTTCCTGACCTGTGTAACCACTTCCAGGACTCTTTTGTGTAAACAATGCATACTTCATTTTATATAAATATATATCCCCAAGTCCCATAGATCCCCATCTCCCCATATACCCATCTGTTATTTTAATTTATCTCTCATGGTTTTCTAATATTAAGGAGTTAAGGTTTCCAACAGATGTACGGTTAGCATAGACAGTTCTGTGGCATTCAGTGTGGGGCCTGGTGCTTATGTTTGCACCTGGATTTTTTCCTGTGCAGTTCTCTGCACCCTCCATTTTATGTTATGTATAAGTTTTAAAGCCCAATGGCACACAAGCTTTCATTTTGTTTGCCAAGCTTGGTTCATTCTTAATAAATACTTACCTTCTGGGTCATTACTGGCTTGCCCAGTAAAGAGCAATAAAGTTGCAAAAGTTTGTGCACTTTGTCAATTATCATCACAGATATAATCTTAGGAACTTTAGGAAATCACAACTTTATTCTTCTCTCCAATCAAATGTGCCTTGAAGGGAGATTTATCTGGATGCTAATGATGTGCATTATGAGAGAGACCAGAGAAAGCAAGTTGCTCTTTCGGTGAGACATTATCACTATTGCCATTCTGACACCTTTGATAAAAGCAGCAGCAGCATCACTGTAAAATCTTCTTTAAAATCATCAAACTTATATCAGCAGTTAGCAGGAGAGAACCATAGACATTCATCTTGCAGGACCTTGCTGGCACTTCTGATTTCCTCTGAAAGGTTTTAATTGAGGTCATCAGGTGCCATGAAATTTAGCATAAATACTGTTTAGGAGAATTCAGCTCTGCTTAAGAATTACACAGTTAGCAGAATTGACTGAGGCCCTTTTGGCCCTGCCAGACCTTTGGTTCATTCAGGGGCTTAGCAAAGTTACATACAATAATGTTGCTCTGTAATTGATGGCAAACTCTGCTTCATCCTAAATCAGCTCATCGGTTAAATGTGACTCCTATAATCTTGAGGTAGGAGTGCCTGGTTTGTAAGGCTCATGTTTGTGAGTCTGACATTTCCCTCTTCTCTGCCACTATATCTGCAGCTTTAGATAAGCCTCTGAACCTCGTCCTGCCCAAATTCCCCCAAGCCATTACACAGGAATAATCATGCTGCACTTGCTCATTGTTGTTTTTAGTGAATATCTGTTACTGCAATTATTTTCAGTATGTAGAACAGGTATGTAGTGACAGCAGATAGGAGGGATGGTGGGGACAGGACAGGGATGAACACTGTTCCTAAGGGCTGTCAATTCTGGATTGTGAGAAATGGAGCAGTGTTCACTGTTTGAGAGACTTCCTAGTGAATAAAGGTTGTATGGGAGACAATTGAACTCGGAAGTACAGCCTTCAATGATTTTTGTTCCTAGGTGGTAGGAGAAGTGTTAGGTCTCTGATCGTTACTACTGGAGGAATACCCTTGAACAGTCAGAGCTCCAGTAGTGAATGAACTCCCATCTTAGCAGAGCTTTTCTGTGTTTTAAGTCAACTTTTGAAGCCTAAAAGCTGGTTGAGTTGCGACACAGAAGTAGGAGATATTGTAAGATAAAAAGCCTATTTTTTTAAGGGAGTTTGTTTCTTCATCCTAAATTGGGGCCATCTTCACTGAAGTGAACACTGAAGTGAATTAATAAAATACTCCCCAAATCATAAACTCCTCCAAAGCGTCTTGCTAAGCCATATTATTCTAGCAGTCTAGCAGCAAGTCCTTGATACACTGAGTCATAAAACTGATTATGCCTGCAAATGATAGTGGGAGATACTCCTGTAATTCCCTGGGCTGGAAAGGGGAGGGATTCTCTCTAAAGCTAAGAAATGCTCATCTACAATAAAATATCTCACGCATCAAGGAAACCAGCCTTTATTCTTGTATGGGACATTGATAGGGACTAGACTACAACCATGGAAATGTTACTTTTGGAGGACTTTGGAGAATGAATTGAGAAACAAGAACTTCAACTCTGTTCTTAATAAACTTTCTGGGCATCATCCTAATTTTCCAAAATTAACATCTGTTTGAGGGAAATTGAAAATGTAACCCAGCCTTGCAAATCTCAGAAGTCTGGCAATTCAGCTCAGTTCATAGCAGAATTACAACAGACCATTAACTTCCCTAAACTGGTGGTCTGAAAACAGCAAAGAAAGATTGAAGCTGCATTTTCTACAGCTCAGCTAAGTAGAAACATCACAAAAATCATAGTGGTTTTCACACCATACTAGCAATTTCAAAAGTCACAGAAAGGAGAAGTATTGAAGTATTACAACCATGCAGTTGATTTTATTTTAAAAATACAGTTTTCTTTGAATTTTATTCCACGTTAATATCAAGTTTTTTATATTTTGCCACTTCCTTGCCTCTGCTCTCATTGTTAGCAAAATCTTAAATCATGTGTTCCACATAAGTCATGTTAGAGCTGCTGCTTCATTGAGCAAAGGCTGTCCATTCAGAGGAGGCACTGATGGTATATGGTAGGTATGTCTCCCTATATCCTAACCTACCTCCTGTCTTTCCACTTCTGAACACAAATCTTTTGCATGAACACAAGAATAATCTACTTCATCAGAAATCATTTTGTCAAAAATTAGGAAGGTCTGGGGAATTTGTTGCTTGCTGTGCGTAAGTATCCACAGTCAGATGGCTTGTGCTTGGTTGTGCTTGGCCCACCACTAACTGCATGGCTCTGATGCTTCCACCTCTACAGAAAACCTAATTCCTCTCTAGTCTTGGGTGACGAGCCTGGTTCCCACTGTCCTTCAGCTGCTGGTGACCTGTCCAAGTTTATCCATCCTCAGACAGGTTTTAGCATTTTGACAAGAAATATTACCATAAGGTTTGTTTTCTAAACACAGTTGTGGAATTTCATGAGGAATCCATCACCTGCTGCATTCCAATAAGCCTATCGTAAGGAAATCTGATTTAACTTTTTCCTTTCTAAATTTTCCAAAAACAAGGATTCTAGTAAGTGGCAAAATCAGATTTTATTTTATGAAGACTCGTAGTTCAATCTCACAAACTTTTATTTTATTTTATTTTATTTTATTTTATTTTATTTTATTTTATTTTATTTTATTTTTCTCTGTGGCTTAGTGATTTAAGGGTAGTTTGGTGAGCACTGTGTGAGAAAACAAGCTTGGAGATGTAGCCAAGATCTCTCCTTTCTTGTTCATACCCAATATAAGAGTATGCGAGCACTATGGCATGTCTCCTCTCTCTTCTGTGCACAGCTAATTTATGTCACAACCCAGCCCTTGGGGAATGATTCACCCAGGTGGATAAGGAAGCACATGGAGGCTGTTAGAGAAACTCCCTCTCCTGCCATTACACTTTTCTGAGGACACTGGCCTAGCACAGTTCCCATTCACACACAGACCACCCCGAGTGCACAAGTATCACTTTTTTTAATCTTAAATCCACTTTATATCTCAGTTTTCCCCAGATGAATTTCTTTGTGCCATAATTCATTATAACAGATGTTTTGAGAATGTCTTTCTTTGTAGCTGTGTTTATATAGTTTTCATTTGAGAACAAAAGTTTTTTTTCCATTCAGAATCAATCTGTTACATTTCTTCAAAGTTTTGAAAAAATTTCTTTGTCTTTTTGAACTGTGAAAGAAGTTTTTTTTCTATTCTTTCTCCTAAAAAAAAAAAAAAAAAGAGATAGAGAAAAGTCCTGAGCCCCACATTGAGCTTATGAGGACATCTGAAACAATACTCTTGTGACTTAACAGCTTTATTTTAAAGTTCCAATCTCAAGTTAATAATCAAAGAATGGCAAATGTCTTTCATGACATTTTTTTTAATTTATTTCAGAATTTCTTTTCATATTAAATTGAAGTGAAATTAAAACCCAACATCTAATTTGTCTCACAACAGTATATCTCTTAATATTTCCATGTTGATTTACCTATCCTCCCTCATTATTTACACAGGAATATTTACTCACAGAAAATGTGGTTGACAACTTCTTCAAAACCCGCTTAGCTTCACAAAATTATTAACATATTCGTAAAAGAAGTGTAAAAATGCACAGTCACAAACATCACTGAATACATAGGTATACGTATATATGTGTATCCTAGACACCTTTAGAAACGGGTACCTCTGACAGGGCTCAGTTTACCTTCATACTAGTGCTATTAGACATACTTAACTAATTCAAACCTATCTTCCATACAGGCCTAGGCAAAGCTCTCTCAGCTCCTAGCAAATTGTCCCCCCGATTTCAGAAGACTGTGAATTTGGGGCACTGAAATATGCAGGAGTGAGAGCTTTGCTGGTTTGGGTACTCCTGCTGCATGTCAGGTCTGGAAAAAGTCCTGTAAAGGCAGAGTTTTGGAGAGAGAACCCATCACTACAAGAGCTGTAAATGAAGTTTATTTGCCCACACCCAAGCACTCACAGAAGACTGCAGCCTTCTTCTGGAACAAATAACAAATTTATACAAAATTGCTGCCTATCAACAAGATGCCAATAAGTTGAACAGGAATGTAGCATTGCACATCAAAATAAAAATAAATACAATTCAATATGCCGTATATCAGAAGAGATAATTACACATACCCCCAAGGCAAGCAGAATTAGCAAAAAGACTGTTTGATACTATTCATAGCATTCCTTGGTGGGCCGAGTGAAATAACCATAAATCCTCTGTTTTTCTGGCAGGTAGAAATAAATCCAAAGTGATGCATCTGTTAGCCTCAAAATATGTCCAGTGGTATTCAGCAAAACTGTGAGATAATGACCTCAAATTCTATATTCACAGGGGAAATTCACTGTGCTCTGTGCTTAGTTTTCAATGCTTAGTTATGTACGTTTCCTTGTGCTATGCACAGCTATTGTTAACCTGACATGATGAATTGCCTCTTCAGGTCTCAGCAAGGATAATTATTCTCCGAGCTACTCACACAACCGCCCTCATTGCACACAGGGAGAATGCCAAAGTCAGGAGAGCTTAACAAAAAAAGAGAAAGAAGGGGAAAAAAAAAACAAAAAAAACACTCCCGACTGCTTAGGCTCAACAAGTGACTGAAGTCAAAATGAGTAGATAAACCCTTCCTTAAAGAGGTGCAGACATGTTCCTGTTGGTAGGACACGAAACCTCCTGTGCCAGCAGAGACACATTTCCCTGCTGCCACAAATGCCACGTGTGTTGGGAAGTCAGACTTTTGCATCTCAGTGGGATCCATGACAGTTGCAATAAAAAACATAAATTGCACTTGCTGGGCCTCTTGATTTCAAATGAAATCACTTCCTTTAGTCAAGCCAGCTAACAGGCAGTGCTAGTGTTCACAGCATGGAGGTGACAATCTCGGAGCCAGCCTAAGAGAAGGAGTGAAAAGGAGAAAAGCCAGCAGGGGCAGGCTGAGATAACACCACTGTTATTGATTTTTTTTCTTACTATTTTTTTTTATTATTATTTATTTTTTTGTGGAAACTGTTCAGGTGCTGTGATAGAATGGTAGAGTAAAACCAATACACAGATAGACAGACAGATATGTTAGAGCAGATTGAATTTTCACTTTTATTTTCCTTAAATGTATCAATAGCTTTAAGGGTACAAAATATAGCTAAAATCTCTCCAGTTAAGCAGCTTCCGAATGTCGGAGGCCTGGTGTATGCCAAATATCACTGTTCAGCTCACTTCCATTAGTGTCTGTACGACAGTTCTCTGAGGACCTCTGACACTCGAGATGGCTCCATTTTCAAAATACCATTTTATCACTGTAAGAAAGCTCGGCCTGAGAACCAATATAAACATGATATGGATAAGAAAAAGTGTGGAAGTAATGATAGGTTTTATCACCTTCATCAGGGGCAAAGAGGCATAAGACAGCTAAATGATTTTCCCAGCCTGAAAAAGAGTTGAGATCCAGACACAGCAACATCCTCCCTCTGAAGCACTAGGCTTCTTGCCATGCTTTAACTGGAAGGGATGTGGATATGCACTAAGATGGATGGATACACTGGAGATTTGGAAGACACGAGTCAGCTCATGAAAGGATTAAGCTGCTTACTTTTGTTACTTTGCTGTAACTGAGGCAGAGTTGGCTGTCTGGAACCTTTGAGATTCGGTAGCTAAGAGGGTTATAAACCTGATCCTTTTTAGGGGTTATTGAAGAAAGAGGATCAGTCAACAGGAATTTATCAGCTGAAATCTTACTTTGCAGAGTAAATGATCTGCAGACAGATTTCTTTAGAAACCTACACGAATCTCTGATCTTCAAAACATTTTAAGAAAAAAAGAAAAAAAAAAAAAAGCTACGCTTGTCCTTTCTCACCCCTTCACTCATAGCCTCCTCACATGCATTTTTGCAAGAGTCCTTTTTGTTTTCCTTCATTTGCTTCAATTTTTGAGGACTCTGTGTTTCCAGTACTAGTACAGCAGCAGCATGATTTCTTGGAATAAATACAATGCAAGCTGTTGCTGTGCTTTTTTTTCTGCATGCAATATGAAGCTGAAACATATGCAACACATCTAAAATGGCTAATTCTTTGTCAGGAGCTGCAAAAGATAATGATGCAGAAGAAATAGTGGGTCATTGCTCTGGCCTACATGTTTATGCTACCAAAAAAATTCATAGCAACAATTTTAACAGAGCCAGGTCTCCAATAAGTGCCTTTTAAAGTGCCTAAGTGTGTCAGGATTAACTACTTATACATTACACATGCAGATAGGCTACGAAATATATAGAGAACAGAGTAAGCACCATGGAATATTCACAAATTACTTAAGGTGATATTAATACTTTATAGACTTGTGATCTTCAGAGGTTTTTCTTGTAACAGAAACATATTCATGGTGTTTTTTTTTTTTTTTTTCTTCATATTCCAAAGCCTTCCAGACTTTACCTTGTCTATGGGAGATCAGGCTGTTCAGAGGGCTATTCATCTAAAGCTCAATTTGATCCCCTTTCCCTACCTTACTCCCATCACCTCTCTTATTCTCCTTTTGCATCCACTACAAAAAATATTTTTGTCATATGGCACAAGGAAAATGTGATGATAAGCAGTCGATTACTGACATCTCTCTAGCAATAATGCTTTTAGTGTGAAGTATTTATTAGAAGGAAATGAAAGATCCAGCCTTTTTGAGGAACGGTAGCCAGCTTTCAAGATTAACTGACAAGAAAATATATTGTGTACTACTAATGGGAGATGTGTCCCATACTGCTGCTATTGAAGCTGCCATACAAAATAATGAAATATTCTACGAAACGTGCCTACAAGGTAATTTATACAGAACCAACACTTGTCATACTGTTGGTAGTGAGTGACCTATGATGCTCTGTTGTGCTCCACAACCTCATTAGTTATAGTGGAGGTGGGGAGCTTTATGGACAGGTGTCCTGGGACTCCGTGATGGAGAGGAAAGGGATCATAGAGCCAGACCCTGGCTGACTGCTGTCGGAGACTATTACAGGGCACATTTTTAAAGTTCCAGTAAAAGTTCCTATAGAGAATTGTCATAGTTAACACACAACCCTGCTTTCAAACACTGCCCCCAGCCAGGACGCTGAGGGAAATGACCCGTGTCTGATCTCGCAAGCTGATCAGCTCCCTGTGTACAGTGCTAGGGAAGAACAAAAACAACTATGCGTTGTTATGGGATTTGATGGTGTTTCTTGCCTCTTCCAGCTGGGAATGGTTAGGGTTCCCTAACCCATGCCCCTCTTTCAATCTTATTTCAATGTCAACACTAGTCCAAAAATGAGTTGCTCCACCAAAACATATGAAAATTGCTGCCTCTTCTTCCCACTCCTTTCTTTTCCCTCTCTCTTATGCTGAATTCTAAAAATAGGTTGTTATAAGCTGGAGACGGTGTTGGGGACACTAGCTGCATGAAAGGCACCATGTCACTTCATATGGGACCAGGTATAGCATGGGTCATAACCAATAAGAAGGAAGAAGGGAAGTTCTTTTCCTCCATGCTTTTTTCCAAGTTTTCCAAGTTTTTTTTTGTTTTTTTTTTTTTGCTTTGTTTTGTTCTGTTTTGTTTTCCCTCCAGGCTTTTTTACAAGTTTTTTTTTTTTTTTTCTTCTGTTAGTCAGAAGCTAAGCACCAAACCGTAGATTTCTAAAAGTAATTTTAACTTTTTAAATTACTTGCTCTTTAGTTCTTTCCAGACCTTGTTCTCACCACCTGAAAAATCATGCTGGTTACATACTGTTGCTGTTTAATCTCATTAGGGAACTGAGCACCACACAGCCACACACTCAGTCCCCAAACTCCCCCGAAGTGGGACGGGGTAGAGAATTGGGAAGGTAAAAGTGAGAAAACTCATGAGTTGAGATAAAAACAGTTTACCAGGTAAAGCAAAAGACATGCACACAAACAAAGCAAAGCAAGGAATTCATTTGCTGCTTCCCATCAGCAGGCAGGAGTTCAGCCACTCCCAGGAAAGCAGGGCTCATCACATGTAATGGTTTCTTGGGAAGACAAATGCCATCTCTCCAAACGTCCTCCCCTTCTCCTCCTTTCCCCCAGCTATCATTGATAAGCATTGTGCCACATGACATGGGACATCCCTTCGGCCAGCCTGAGCCAGCTGTCCTGGTTCTGTCCCCTCCCAGCTCCTGGTGCACCCCCAGCTCCTCACTGGCAGGGCAGCATGGAAAGCTGAACAGTCCTTGGCTCTGGATGAGCACTGTTCTGCAACAACTGAAACATCGGAGTGCTATCACCACTATTTTCATCTAAAATCCAACACACAGCATCATGTGCATCTATGTGAACAAAGCTAACTATATACCACCCGAATCCAGGACACATACCTGTGTACAGTGGCTTACGACTGAGGACATGGAAAGCTAGATACTATACAGAAATTCTGCCAGGTAGAAAGCTTTGATGATGTGGAATTAAAGTCAAATCCAAATCATAGAAATCACCTTTAAGTTGTCATTAGATAAGTATAGGATTAAATTTAGAGATCATGGAAACAGTCCAGAGAACATACTTGACTGAACAATTGCCATAAATTAAACCCTCCCTCTCGTCTGTTAGCACTTTGGCAAACAACTTGAAAAAAGAAAATGCAGTACTGATCAAAGTACATGTATAACTAATTACCTGATTTTCCATCCTTTCTCCCTCCTGTGTAGGCATTAATGATGAGCATGAAATACAGGAGTGAAAGGAGATCAAAAGAACATTACCTGAATGTGCATGATTTTCTTATAACAGCCCCCGCCCCCCCCCCCCCCCCCCCTTTCCTCCCAAGACTCATTTTTGTTTTGCCTTTGGTTTGACAGGACTGCATTGCACATATTGAGGATACGACCAATTATTATTTCAGTGTGTCACATTTGCCTGATTTTATCCACCCAAGTTTGCAAAATTTGACCACGAACTCCAAATTTTATTCAAAATCAGGACTAAGTTTTGTGTTATAATGAAATTCAAGACTTGTATCTGAGTGTGAATCTAGCAGCTTAGTGAGCTTATGAGATATTGGAATTACTCGCTCATTCTGTATCTTTTTTTTTTTTTTTCTTTTCTTTTCCCTTCTTACAAGCAGAACTCTCATGGGAATATCTATGTTTATGACAATGCCTCTGTCTTTTCCTGGAACACTGTGAAATAGTCGCTTTTCATGTGGGATTTCAACGGTTTTCAAACTGCAGTCAACAACAGTCTACTTTCGCACCAAAAGCCCATGTAAAACACAAAACAGGAAAAACCATTAAGTGCACATTCCTTAACTTTATGGTAGAAATCATATAAAATGTGTTGACCAACATCAGAATGTGCTCACTATATTTTGTTGCTATTTTTCCCCTCTCTGTGCCATCAAGACAAATCAGAGGGTCTTTCAGACAATGTGTTCTATGCAGATCATGAGCTGAGGACCATTCATCTAAACATTCAACACATGAAAACATCCTCCATGAGACGGATCTGCATGCTCTAAACACAAACTGAATCTTAATTGCCTTATATGATCCTCAACATTACACATTACATGCATAGTTATTTTTCAGCACTGTGCCTGAGTATACAAGGTGAACAGTGTGAGAAATTCTGTCTTCACTACAAAGATTAGAAAAGGGACCCAGAATATGCAATGGCAGTATTTTATGGTACAGAAAACAAGGTAATGTATGATGGATTACAAAAACAAGAAAGAAAAAAAAAACAAAAAAAACTTTGCACCTATGAAAAGAATTTGGTAGATTTCCTTATCAACTCCCTGCAATCATTATTATCTTTCTGCACAATAGAATAAAAGAAAATGATGCTGTTTATTTTAGATCAAAATGTGAACGAAGAATGGATACAGGCTATCACACTGACTAAGCTGTTAGTGGTAGGATCAACAGTGGGAAGTTATGACATATGACTTAAAAATTTCTTTTAGCTTGCTTCTGCATAATGTACAGAACACTGAAGTACAAGAACTGCAATTCATCAGATATCTATTATATTCCAGGTGAAATTCTAACCCAAATATAGTTGTTTGCTCAGTTAGTGTTACTACAACAGACTGAGAAGATGACAAATTTTGTAAGAGCAGTGAGAAGGGTCTGCAATATTAGTTGGGTTTCTGTACTCCCAAGAAGTAAAAAACAAACAGAAAATAAATAAGTAAATAAATAAACAAATAAATAAATGGAAAATACAGAACACTGAAGCAAACAAAAATGTCTGAGAAACTTTTGATAGGAGACTGACAGGGAAGGAAAGGAGTGGGCTTCTCATATTCAAGATATGAAAAGGAAATTGTTTTTATTTCTTGACCTGCCCTGTGAGAAATTTAAAATGGTCAAAGACAAACAAAGCTGGCAATTAAAAACATAAAAACATATAATAACAATAAAAAAACATAATTAACCATTGTGGAAACATGATGATACACAACTCACTTCAACAAAACCGAAATGAAAATTCTTTCATCAAGTTCAATGTTGGTCAATCCTCTGAAAATATTTAATGTGGAGATATTTGCAAGAGTCATCCATGTATGAACACTAAATAGACTTCTTAGATGTCTTATGTTCTCTCCAGGGATTGATAGGCATAGATGTCTTAAATGTTTTAGGATTTTCAGTCTTAGATATGAGTCAATGTCTTATGACAGTGTACTCTAAGGAAACCAAGAACACCTTTTACCATATTTTCATTCCATAGTATAAGTTACACTTTTTCCAGTCCATATAGTTTAATGGTATGTTTACCAAAACACTTTTAATGCTGATACTGTTCTGTGAATTTACCTTTTACAAGTACAAACTTGTGCTTGTTTCTGCATAGTGCCTTTTTGTTTCCATTAATTTTAGCACTATTGCTCTAATATATTTTTTTTAGCCACTGAGCTTCCTTTTCACAGAGCACCTTGGTTGGGTTGCCGCTATTAACTAAGAATAACTGTCAATAAAATTACATCCTGAAGGCCTCTTTCATTAGTTTCTTTTGAACTTATGAATGCTTTCCCAGGGATTTGATTGCTTTTAGACTGGCACTTCCTAAAAAGGCTTTTGATGTAAACTTTCATGCCACTGTTACTATGACAATAGTGTAATGCAGCAGCAGCATTAATTGGAATTTTGATTATTTCTCTGACTCAGAAGACTCTATGTTTTTATAACTGGTTCAGCTGTGCTTCAGATCAATGCAGCAAGGCAAAGTTGAAATCTTTTATTTCCAGTAAATTTTGAATTAACAGAGCAGCTGAAGAGGAAGAAATTGAAGATGGAAGTGGCATCATAGCATCAACACATCCAATTTTCCTCACTATTGTTTATGTGATTCATGGCAATTAGTCCTTTTATAAAAATATGCAATTTTTCTCCTCTACTAGGAAATTCTTACATAGCTTTCCATATTCTTCTACCTAAATCAAATTTATTTTGGATGGGGAAAAGTGTAAAAATGACTAAATGTGAATTCCTTATAGGAAAGTATAATCAATTTTTGCTTGTTCTGGAATGGGCTGTAGGAACTTTGCAAAAGCACCAGTTACCACCTTTGCCAGCTATTAACAATACCCATTCCTCAGAATGTGAAAGTGCAGGATATAAGACGGCAAATCGTAAAAGTCTGATGAGAAATATTTAACACTGCCTGTTCCAGTTTTGTATCAGATCGCTAAATGGATATTGACAAAAGACAGAAATGAACAGTACAACGCAACTGTTGAAGAATCGCTGAGCAAAATTCTTAACTTTTGGAGATTTTCCTTATGTGATGAAGGGAACATGTTGTCAGGAGAAAAACACATGTATTTATGTCATGGTGTAGCCATAAAATGTACAAATCTTCACAGATATGCACACAGGTTGATGAACCTGTTCATCCTGTTCCCATGTATACTAATCTTAGAGACAATCTATTTGCAATATTAGAATAAAATGCTAGTCTTTGGAAGATTCTTTTCAGAAGCATAAAAGCAATCATTTAAATTCTTCATCTGCAAAAGCTATAATCACTAGTCTGTTTTTGACTTATAATTAAATGCTCTTCGCACTCTAGTCCACAGAACTCTTTGATGTCAATGGAACCAGTACAACTAGCCACAATATACATGCACAGTGTTATAAAGTCTTCTGCTTTCTAGGCAAAATCCAAACAGATTGGGTTTTTGTTTTCAGATTGTTTGTTTGTTTGTTTTGTATTGCAGAACACATTCCCATATTATTGCAGGCATGTAGGGATGCATAGCTTCAGAAAATCAATGGGAACTGTCTTGAGCAGGTTGATCAATGACTACGTCCTCCCATTTCAGCCTGGACATTTGTCTCCTGTTGTTCTGCAGACAGTTTACAGATTAATAATGAAGCATAAAACCAAGTTAGTGGTAACATATGAGCAGAGGAGATGCAAAGCTGAACATCTCACACTAAGGGCACTCTACACTAGCAATCTGTCAGACTGGTCCACTCTGCAACATTTTTACAGTTTCTTGTGCCTCCACCCAAACACCCATAAATAAGGAAATACAGCCACATTTTAGGAATCCCTCTGTTTTACTTATTAAAATGAAACCACCGGCCTTTTAAAGTTCAAGTGCAATTGGCCAGACTCTCCCATCAGTCATGCAAAGTAAACCAGAAGTCAGTATATTGAATAAAGAATCTGTGATGATTTACATCAACTATTAAAAGTAATTATTCTATGTCAAATCTAAGGGAGCTTTTATTTGTCTCTCTTTTTATTTCTTCTTTTCTTTTTTTTTCTTATTATTATTTTATTATGCGGCTTTTTTTCCAAGGTACTGGAACAACAATACTACTGGAAAGAAAGTGGATTACCAGGGTGGTAGTGTGAATGGGTTCTGCTGGGATCACCTCTACCAGCTGCATGAATCTATTATGCCTTCAGCTGAAGCAGACCTTAAATAGACTTTAAAATTTATCCTGACAAGGCTCAGACCATTTTGGCTAGATGGAAATCTTTCTAACTTTACTCACTGATCATGAATAATTTCACTGGTTTTTTCTTTCTCCCTTTTATCTTTAAAAGAATGTCTAGAAACTATAGAAGTAGATTTTTTTTTTCTCCTTAATGTAAAGATTAAGAGAAGCTACCAATCTCTGACTCCTTAACTCTGATGTTATTTCTTGTGTTCACACATCAGCTGTTCATTTTGGCTATCAACTTTACAAGTTTTTCAAGCAAGGCCACATGCATCAAGCCTTTCTCTAAAGCAGCTGACACACTATCACTGCACAGCAGATGCTAATGAAGACAAGAATAAAACATCTAAAATTCAACACTTTATCTCCAATATAAAAATTAGAAATAGGAAAACAGAAAAGGTTGCTAACAAAAATAACAACAATTTATTTTGAACAGAAGTGATTTCATTCTTTTTCAAATACAAAATTTATATGAAAAATCAGGGTTGAAATCAGTGAAAAAGAGGGAAACATTTTGGTGACACAATAAATGAAATAATACTTGGAGGTGGCCACTCTCTGCATATTCCTTCATCTGCTAAGACTACATTTTTGCTGAACGTGAAATGATTGCCACAGTATGGATATTCCAGATTATAGGGTAAAAATAGCAGGCATACCTTTCCAGTTACCTCTAAATCAACCAATTATTCTAACTCAGTTATAAATATTTTACTCTAATTTCCCCGGGGTTGCCTAAAGATTTCCTGGAAAGCTATTGCTTTGGACAAATAAGGGAGGACAAAAAAAGAAGACTGACATTTTCTTTTAAAAAACATTCACATCTGCTCATATGAATTTGCCTTGCATTTTCATCTTTCTGGCAAAGCTAATAAACTGCAGTTAGAAATCATAAGTGAATCAGACTCTATTAAACATATGCAAACAGCCAGGAAAAAAAACAGGCATTAAGAATTCTTGTGACATTTTTCTTACACAGTGCTGTGGAAGTAGCCAGAAAGAGCAGGCTTACAGCAACCCACACGCTACAGCCCAGCAAAGAAACTTAATCCACTCAAACCAGTGAATCGACACCTCTTTAAAAGACTGAAATGCAAATTGTGATTATTTAGGGGATTACATACGGATTTGCATTTAGTGTTTGTGTTTGCCTTCCTATTTTGGTAGTAAAGGGTGAATGTTATTAGTGAAATTAGTAGTCAAATAAGGAGATCATCTTAATAATTGCAAAGAAGCTTTTTGACAAGATTAGTTGCCATGCATGACCTGTGCAGAAGATTCACCATCCTTTCCACTCATTGTGTTCACTGGTCCTTTAGCTTCTTGGCCCAAGCCTTCTGCATTCAGTAACTGCTGCTCAGCTCAACATCTTAGCTTTCTTGATAGATGGAATGCTGGTAAACTCTGTGATTGTCTCCCATATAAAGTGACTTTTCTCCCCCAAAGGTTTAGCAACCATTGCCAAATATAGATTAAAATGAACTGATCAGGTTTTCAGAAAATGTAAGAAAGGAAAAATAAGTGGAAATATAATAAAGGTTTTCATTTCTATACTACTCCTGCAGCTTCTACTGATGGGATGAACTGATTCATTGGTTTGGTGGTATGAACATTTTAGCCATATCCCCTCCTTATTTTATTTGAACCAGAAAGCCAGGAAAAAGGCAACTTCTGTGTAGCTGTTTAACTACACAGGCTTTTCCATATATATATATATATAACAATATAACCAGGAAGAACGTGGCTGGGAATGGATTGTAAGATTGAAAGACTCCGTTCAGAGCTAAGTCCCAAGAACATGCTGGTCAAGCCACGCTTCACAGCACTTCATCCAGGTTTGGAGAGCTCTTGAATACTAAAACACTAAGACATCATTTTTGTTCTCACTTAACAACAAAATTTAAGCAACTGGTTTCACTTGTAGCTGAAAACAAACAGCTATCAGCTTAAAAACACTGAAACAGTGACATATAAATCATATAATGAAAATAGTCTTTGCTTACTGGCTTTTTTTTTTTTTAAAAAAAAAAAAAAGATAATTAAACACAGTCACAGAGCTGTTGAGAAGTTCTAAAGCAGAGCTTACCAAAGCTTGTCCAAATATGGTTTCTTCAACCTGTACATTAAAGCAGCTAAGTCTACTATCAACAACATATACAAGTGGTCAACATTACTGGCTAATTAGCAAAGAAGGTGTCTCCACATCCACTCACATATTTCCCTAGTAATTTTGCTAGTTCTTTTTCTTTGATTTGGACAGTGGAGTTGGAAAGCTAAACAGAAATAAACGTATATTCTATTCCTATCAGAGAGTGCCTTAAATGGCATTTTCTATACTATTTTGGCTTTTCTTCTCAGAGACGTGTCCCTACTTCAAGGCGGGAAAAAAAAAAAAAAAGAAAATTAAAAGTGACGTTTTTACAGTCATTATACAAAGCAATGTGAATGTGTCAAAACCTCAACAGAATCTGCTTTCTGTCTTGGGTAAAAACAGAATGAAAGATACTATGTTTAGAGATGTTCTGCATCCCTGAGCCTTAATAATTTTGTAAAGTATCACAGAACAGAGTTATAGTGAGTATGTTTTTTGTTCGCTTGTTTGTTTTTCCCTGTCACTTGGACTTTCAGATAAAAGAAACAAATAAAAATCCTTGCAATTTTGTCCTCTGGTTTCACTGAATTCAACCCAAATGTAGTCTCTCACAGCCATGGCTGTGAAACCCCCACACCCTACCCCCAAGTAAATCCCACCATAATATAATATATTAACCTCTTACTATTTTGCTCATAGGTATCCTCAGTAACATTACATTTAGCACTTATGAGGCACACTTCAAAGAGAATAATGGAATGTGCAGGAAATAGCTAGCTTGTGAGCCTAACTTCAGCTGTATAAAATATAAAAATTACCAATAAGAGAATATGGTACAAAACATCTAGAAATATATTAAGGGACAACCAAACTGGATTCATAAAAAAGGGATCATAGCTGAGAACTGTACTAGAAATGCTCAATATGTTCATTTTCAAATTGTTACAAGAGAGAAACCACTGATGAAAATCACTTAAATTTCACAAAAACACACACTAGAAGATTTATACGTTGAAGAACCAAAATATAAATGGATACATTTAGTAAATGAAATAAAGAATACATAAGCTGGGGACAATTAAAAAAAATAAAATAAAATAAAAAAGCCTAGTTAAAAAAATGTATAAATAAAATGTACAAGAAACTTTTGAGTTTAGACCTATACAATTTGTTCTTCAAGGTTGTTTTTCAGGATCAGGGGTTCCTAAACTTTTTAGTGTTACAAGGCTGTTTGTAACACAACCAGACATCATTAAGTGTTTCAAGATTTATTTTATATATCTGATATGTATATATCTATGCAGAAAAGTACCTGTTATAAATGCTAAGAAAATTAGAGTTCATGTTGCAAACAGCTGAAGACTTTGGCTATAAAAATCAGAATTAGCTAGATAAGCTGCACTAACAGCTTTACTCTTCTGCCAGCTGTTCCATTCTTAGTGCCTTACTTATTCATCAGTGTATTGGATATGTAAGTTAAATACCTGGAGTGCCAATACAATGTCAGGAGGAGCTTCTGTGTGGCTACTGAATCCTGACTCCAGTATTCACTACCTGTTAGTATTGGCCTCTGTGGATATTTCATTTATTAAAAAAAATGCTTAAATGTACTGTTCCTCTTCCTTTAAATTTAATGAATGGAAAAGAAAATGAGATTTATCATTCCCCTCCCCTTTATTTTTGATTTATTAGTATTTTAAAGGATAAATTATTAGCTAAATAGTTCTGAGAGACTCTGACTTCTCCAGACTGTTACTCTTTTATCTATCTATTTATTTATTTATTTACGAGTTATCTGTTTTGATGAATTAGTACAAGTTGAAATGTAAATCATTTCACAGGTTATGATGGGGTAGGAAAATCTTTCCATGCTGCTCCCTGAAAACTCAAAGAGTAGAGACTATTCGTAAGAAATTCCTGGCTTTCTTCTTATCTATTACTGTGGTTTACAGTGTTATTAGGCTACAGATTATTGTAACTATTTACTAAGGCAGATAACACCTTTGACTGTAATAGCACCTGACGTACATCACATGAATTGGTCTATATTAAATGATGCTTTATATTTATGGAGGGTGTAAAACAGAAGAGATGTCTAACTCCATAATTTTTTATTTATTTATTTATTTATTGGTATATAATACTACATCCATATTTTTTTGCTTATGGCTTCTTGATGGCAAAAACATATGCCTTCATCAAAATATAAACAAGAATCTCAACACTGAAAAAGTGTTACACTATTCAAAGTGTGTTTGGAAGATCTTACAAGTGGCTACTCTGACACTTTTTCTTGGCTTATTATTAATGAGAATGTAGCTGACTTTGGTTTACAGAGTTCCTCAATTCAATGTAATTTATCAGCAGGCCCAATCAACTTGGTTCTGTACTTGATTACCTGTCTGAAAATGCTAGCTTAAATCTAACCTGGTTTAAATAACACTAAATCAATGGAGGATCAATGCTGAATATAGCACCTCCTCCTGGAGAGACTTTGATCGATGGAGAATTTGGTGGGTTTTATCTGATTGCAACTCGAGCTGAGGCTAGACAATTACATGAGAATAACTACTTGGAAGTTAATGAATTTTCCTTTTCCTTTATTTCTTTGTGCTCTGACTATAGTACAAGGTATCTGTGACAAATACCATATAATATATGTTACAAAACATACAAAATATAGTCTTTGATTGTTTCCGTAGGCTGCAACATATTTCTGTTCCCGGCCATACATCAATATATCTGTGTGTCTGGAGGGATCGGAGAAGCTGGGAAGGTTAACAATATCCCTTTCACTGTTTCTGGTATTTTTTTACTTTTATTTTTTTGACTAGGGAATCTCTGTCAGCTATTTAATTACCTTGCCGAGGCAATCGGCTCCGGGGCAGACGCGTTCTGCATTCTGCAGCGGAGCAGGGGATCGGGACAGGCAGGGCTTTTTTTCCGGCATCGAGGCCACTCGAGGGAGCCACCAGGACCCGGCAGCCCTCGCGAGGGAGGCTGACGAGGCGTAGGCGGAGCCAGCAGCACCCCCTCCCCGGCCGTTCAAAAGCAGCCCCTAGGGAGCCCGGCGAACAGGGCGTGGCACGTCAGAAGGGCGGGGCGCGGCAGTTTGCGCAGGCAGGGCGAGAAGGGAGGCAGAGCTTTCCCCCCTGCCCCTATGAACAGTTACTCTAACGGCTGTCTACTGCTAGCTAGGCTGTAATGGTCTACACGAGGCCGAGTGCTTTCTCTCTAGAAAGTCTGTAACCACCCAGACTGACTGCCCGCTCAAAAATGGGGCAGTTCAGGTCTCTGGATACAGGGAGTGTCTGAGCCTGTTGCTGCCATCTGAGGGAGGCAGAGGGACTGTGTGTGTGAGGTGCGAGCAGGTGGATGACCTGGTCCGCCTGGTGTCAGAGCTCAGGGAGGAGGTGGAGAGGTTGAGGGCTATCAGGGAGTGTGAGCGGGAGATAGACTGGTGGAGCAACTCCCTGCAGGGCCTGAAGGAGAGGTACCGTGTAAGAGACCCCAAATGGGGGTGGGGCCCCTGCCTATTACTGTTGGGCAGAGGGAGGGGACCTAGGAGTTGAGGAGGAATGGAGGCTGGTCCCTGCTCGACCTCACAGGCGATGCTCCCCCCCTACTGGCCCCACCTTCCCAGGTGCCATTACAGAACAGATTTGAGGCCCTGGAGCTTGAGAGACCGGTGGGTGAGGATGAGGTAGAAAGTCTACCTAGGAGGGTGCGTAGGGCGAGGAAGTCAACTCCACGCCTCAAGACTGCCTCCACCAAGAAAGATAGAAGGGTGATTGTTGTAGGTGACTCCCTTCTCAGGGGAACAGAGGGCCCTATTGGTCAACCTGACCCTACCTGTAGGGAAGTCTGCTGCCTCCCTGGGGCCAGGGTTAGGAATGCTGCCAGAAAGCTTCCCAACCCGGTCCGCCCCTCTGACTACTATCCTCTTTTGATAGTCCATGCTGGCAGTGACAACATTGAAGAGAGAAGCCTGAAGGCTATCAAACAGGACTTTAGGGGACTGGGACGGTTAGTGGATGGAGCAGGAGTACAGGTGGTGTTTTTGTCTATCCATACAGTGGCAGGGAGGGGTACAGAGAGGACACAGAGAGCCCACCTGATTAACACATGGCTCAGAGGCTGGTGCCAACACAGAAATTTTGTTTTTTTTTGACCACAGGGTGCTTTACTCGGCATCCGGCCTGCTAATTGCAGATGGGTCCCTATCTCTAAGGGGAAAACGGATTCTAGCCCAGGAGCTGGCAGGACTCATTGAGAGGGCTTTAAACTAGGTAAGAAGGGGGACGGGGCTGAAATAAGTCTTGTTGGAGCTGTGCCAGGGGGAAAAATGGCAAGGCCTGGGGAGAAGGCAATGTCCCAACTTGAAGTGCATCTACACTAATGCACACAGCATGGGTAACAAAGAAAAGGAGCTGGAAGCCATTGTGCAGCAGGCAGGCTATGACTTGGTTGCCATCACGGAAACGTGGTGGGACCACTCTCATGACTGGAGTGCTCCAATGTCTGGCTATAGGCTCTTCAGAAGGGACAGGCAGCACAGAAGGGGTGGTGGTGTGGCTCTCTATATTAGAGAGTGTTTTGGTGTTGTGGAACTTGAGGCTGGGAATGATAAGGTTGAGTCCTTGTGGGTTAGGATCAGTGGCAAGGCCAACAAGGCAAGCATCCTGGTGGGGGTCTGTTATAGACTGCCAAACCAGGATGAGGAGACGGATCGCAGTTCTACAGGCAGCTGGCAGAAGTTGCGAAATCGTCAGCGCTTGTTCTCGTGGGGGACTTCAACTTCCCAGACATATCCTGGAAGCACAACACAGCCCAGAGAAAGCAGTCTAGGAGGTTTCTGGAGAGCGTGGAAGATAGCTTCCTGACACAGCTGGTTAGAGAGCCTGTTAGAGCAAGAAACTAAAATTGAATTCTTTCACTCATCAGCTGAACGGTTAGATGGAAGCCCAGCAGTTACCAAGAGGGAAGGATTTGCAATAACTCTTGCAGCCGCTTCAGAAGTGACACTGAATGGTCTAAAATATTTGGTGATGCTGATCTATCAGCATTACATTTTGGTAGAAGAGTTAGGAAGCCGTAAAAATGACAAACAGAGCTTACAGTGGAGAAGTTCACTGAAGAATAGGGGGCAAATGGAGGAAAGAATAGAGACTAGAGAGTGCAAACTTTACTGCCTGAAGTAATGAAAGAAAAAAGAATACGTCTATAATTTGCATAGCTGGTGTTATTTATGTAGAAACTTTTTCCAAGAATCTGGAGACAGTAGATTAACTGTACGCTTTCAATCTATGTAAATATTTAAAGTATATCTGTATAGAAAGGGAAGATATGTTTGCTGACAAGATATGTTTGCTGACATGCCTGAGAATCACTGTTATATACTTTCTTCTTCATGAAAGCAATTTATGTTATCCATCATTCATCCAAGATACATCCTGAACTTCTGGTTCTGACTGCAGTTTGCTTCTGTAGGTATCTATGTGTGCAATACTTTGTGGTTCAGATATCGCTGTAGTCTTTAAAGTCTGCTAACTATTCATATTTCTATATTGTACTTGAGAAATGCAAGCATTTAGGCCATTTAGGACTGATTTTCATCTCAACATACAAAACTGAATTTACACTTACTCTGAAGTGCAACTTTTCACTTTTCCTCTTCAGGCATCTTTCAGTTCTTAAAGCTACTAATTTTTCATACCTCCAACTTTGGTGGTTTAGCCAAAAAGTGGTTCACACTGGAAATCATCTAAGATCTACTTTTGCTCCCATAAAGTTTTCTCTGCTGTGCCCTGTGTTGAGCAATACCTTTCCCGCCATCCAGGAAAGAAATACTCATTTTCTAAACTTCAATTACGTTTATGTTTCCATTTAGGTGAGTTCCACAAAATCTTTTAAATTTACACATGGCATATAATTTGAGCCCGAGAAACAATGGTGATGGTAAAATAATAATGTTAACAACTGTCAAAAATAGGTAAGATTCATATAAATGAAGTAGGAACAAACCTGGGATTCTGCACAGGATTTAATTGTTAAATAAATAAATAAATAAACGCAAAGACAAAAAGAAAAGAATGAGAGGACATGAACCTTTCCTGCTTAAAAGAGAGAGAGAGAGAGGGAGAGGGAGAGGGAGAGGGACAGAAATATTGTTTAATTTATCATCATGGTCTTTTGTGTCTTTCAGGACTCAGCATGAGTTATTTTCCAGAAACAGACTACAGATGAAGAGACTGGAATACGACTCTGTGATAAACAAAAACATCAGACAGAAAATAGGGAAATGAGAAATAGAATTACAGGTGTAAAGTTATTATTATTGTGGCACTGCATTTTAACTGTTAACCATTTTATTCCTGCATATTCTATCAAAGAGATCAGCATTTGGCTTGCAGAGCCACTGATGTTTTCAAGGTCTTTGCATTCATTAGAATTTAGTACTGTTAGATTTTGCTTTGCTTTGTTTTTTTTTTAACCTCTTTTATTCCATTCAACACATTATGGAGAATATGTTTATATTGAAACCATGCCTATGAAAGTAAAACAAATGGGAATAGGATAAATTTTATTAATCACTTCTACTTTTTACTTCTGAATTAATACTTTTCAGTCTTAGAACATCTCATAAATTTTAATATGTGAAGATTGTGTGGAAATTTTAAGTTCTGAAAAAAATGTTTTTGTTACAAATAAGCCCTAGAAGGAACCATTTGAAATATAAATATTGACTTTTTCTCTATCTCAGACACAAACGAGAGTTTAAAATAGAGGAAAATTCTGTCAGGAGAAACTACAACAATACCACTTTGAATAAAGCATAAAACTAGTAGTCACACCATGGTCACAGGTCACACCTTAGACTTTATTAGATACCTTAATATGAGGATTAGCTACGAGGCAATACGGATTAAACTTTATATCTAGAGACACAGAAAAGGCTTAATTTAAAGGACAATTCACACCATTATGGGATAAACATCTCCAGAGACGCATACCTCTGACCTATTTGTCTCCATTGAAAAAAAAAAAGAGTCTAAGGTGGTCATCTCAGATTTAGATATCTAGCCTTTACATATCTCGAGTGAGATAAGACAAATCCCATCCATAGGGTTCCTCTGCTCTTAATGGTGATAGATCAACTGCCCTAAAGGGAGCAATCCAGAAGAGGGATGTGTTGAGCAGAGGACCACTTTGCAGGAACTGGTACGGAAGGCGGATGGACAAGGTTTGAGGCCCACAGACTGTTCCCGTATTGTGTTTGGTGAGTTTTTAATCAAGCAGGAGGATTTCACCGGTCTTTCACAAACTCTAGGGAAAGCTGCAGCAAGCCAGTTTTTCCCTCCTTTAACGAATAGTTAAGCTGTGGATAATCATTTCCAAGTATACTCATTATCATCTGGAATCTTGGTGAGAGCAAACCTGGCCAGCTGAGACTTGCAAACCTGTCTGGTTTCACTGTAGGTTACTAAATTTAGCTCTACGACTGCATTTCCAAAAATACAGTGAATGCCACTCGTGCCCATCATAAGAGTATCTCAGTGCAGACACATTGTTCTTCATTGCAAGAACTGCACCAGCTGTTTGTGGCCAGCTTTGTGTATGTGAACATGAGAAGCAGGGACACTGTGGTGCTGACGAGATCTCTGTTCAGCGGCTGATGTGGTTGCTATTTTTTCTTTTTTTTTTTTTTTATTACTATTATTTTATTATTTTTCTTTTCAGACTAAGTCTTCTGCTACTCTGTGATGTGGGGTTTTGATTGCATTTGTATTCTTTGTTCTGGATGGTCTGGAAGTGCCACACTGCAAAACTGACCAAGGTGTTGTGGAACTTGAGGCTGGGAATGATAAGGTTGAGTCCCTGTGGGTTAGGATCAGTGGCAAGGCCAACAAGGCAAGCATCCTGGTGGGGGTCTGTTATAGACTGCCAAACCAGGATGAGGAGACGGATCGCAGTTCTACAGGCAGCTGGCAGAAGTTGCGAAATCGTCAGCGCTTGTTCTCGTGGGGGACTTCAACTTCCCAGACATATCCTGGAAGCACAACACAGCCCAGAGAAAGCAGTCTAGGAGGTTTCTGGAGAGCGTGGAAGATAGCTGCCTGACACAGCTGGTTAGAGAGCCTACCAGGGGAGGTTCCCCGCTAGACCTTCTGTTCACAAACAGTGACGGACTGGTGGGAGATGTGGTGGTTGGGAGCTGTCTTGGGCAGAGTGACCATGAAATGGTAGAGTTCTCTATTCTTGGCGAAGTCAGGAGGCGGACCAGTAAAACCGCTGTCTTGGGCTTTCGGAGGGCAGAGTTTGCGCTGTTCAGGACACTGGTTGGCAGAGTCCCTTGGGAGGTGGTTCTGAAGGGCAGAGGAGTCCAGGAAGGCTGGGCACTCTTCAAGAAGGAAATCTTAATGGCTCAGGAGCGGTCTTTCCCCATGTGCCCAAAGACCAGCCAGCGCGGAAAAAGACTGGCCTGGCTGAACAGAGAGTTGTGGCTCGAGCTTGGGAGAAAAAAGAGGGTTTATAAACTTTGGAGAAGAGGGCGGGCCACTCAGGAGGACTATAATGATGTTGCGAGGCTGTGCAGGGACAAAATTAGAAAGGCCAAAGCTCATCTGGAGCTCAATCTGGCTACTGCCGTTAAAGACAACAAAAAATGTTTTTACAAATACATCAACACAAAAAGGAGGACTAAGGAGAATCTCCATCCTTTACTGGATGCAGGGGGAAACTTAGTTACAAAAGATGAGGAAAAGGCTGAGGTGCTTAATGCCTTTTTGCCTCAATCTTTAGCAGCAAAACCAGTTGTTCTCTGGATACCTGGTACCCTGAGCTGGTGGGAGGGGATGGGGAGCAGGATGTGGCCTTCACTATCCACAAGGAAGTGGTTGGTGACCTGCTACAGCACTTGGATGTACGCAAGTCGATGGGGCCGGATGGGATCCACCTGGGGGTACTGAGAGAACTGGCAGAGGAGCTGGCCAAGCCGCTTTCCATCATTTATCGGCAGTCCTGGCTATCAGGGGAGGTCCCAGTCGACTGGCAGCTAGCAAATGTGACGCCCATCTACAAGAAGGGCCGGAGGGTAGACCCAGGGGAACTATAGGCCTGTTAGTTTGACCTCAGTGCCAGGGAAGCTCATGGAGCAGATTATCTTGAGTGTCATCACATGGCACTTGCAGGACAACCAGGTGATCAGGCTCAGTCAGCACGGGTTTATGAAAGGCAGGTCCTGCTTGACGAACCTGATCTCCTTCTGTGACAAAGTGACACGCTTAGTGGATGAGGGAAGGGCTGTGGATGTGGTCTACCTTGACTTCAGTAAGGCTTTTGATACCGTTTCCCACAACATTCTCCTCAAGAAACTGGCTGCTCTTGGCTTGGACTGGCGTACGCTTCGTTGGGTTAAAAACTGGCTGGATAGCCGGGCCCAAAGAGTTGTGGTGAATGGAGTCAAATCCAGTTGGAGGCCGGTCACTAGTGGAGTCCCCCAGGGCTCAGTACTGGGGCCAGTCCTCTTCAATATCTTTATCGATGATCTGGATGAGGGGATCGAGTGCACCCTCAGTAAGTTTGCAGACGACACCAAGTTAGGTGCGTGTGTCGATCTGCTCGAGGGTAGGAAGGCTCTGCAGGAGGATCTGGATAGGCTGGACCGATGGGCTGAGGCCAACTGTATGAAGTTCAAGAAGGCCAAGTGCCGTGGGACACAACAACCCCAAGCAGCGCTACAGGCTGGGAGAGGAGTGGTTAGAAAGCTGCCTGGCAGAGAAGGACCTGGGATTACTGGTTGATAGTCGGCTGAATATGAGCCAGCAGCGTGCTCAGGTGGCCAAGAAGGCCAACAGCATCCTGGCTTGTATAAGAGGCAGTGTGGCCAGCAGGTCTAGGGAAGTGATTGTCCCCCTGTACTTGTCTCTGGTGAGGCCGCACCTTGAGTACTGTGTTCAGTTTTGGGCCCCTCGCTAGAAGAAGGACATGGAGGTGCTCGAGCGAGTCCAGAGAAGGGCAACGAAGCTGGTGAGGACTCTGGAGAACAAGCCTTACGAGGAGCGGCTGGGGGAGCTGGGATTGTTCAGCCTGGAGAAGAGGAGGCTCAGGGGCAACCTTATCGCTCTCTATAGGTACCCTAAAGGAGGCGGTAGTGAGGTAGGGGTTGGTCTATTCTCCCACGTGCCTGGTGACAGGACGAGGGGGAATGGGCTAAAGTTGCACCAGGGGAGGTTTAGTTTGGATATTAGGAAGAACTTCTTTACCGAAAGGGTTGTTAGGCATTGGAATGGGCTGCCCAGGGAAGTGGTTGAGTCACCATCCCTGGAGGTCTTTAAGAGACGTTTAGATGTTGAGCTTAGTGACATGGTTTAGTGGAGGACTTGTTAGTGTTAGGTCAGAGGTTGGACTCGGTGATCTTGGAGGTCTCTTCCAACCTAGGTGATTCTGTGATTCTGTGTTGTAACAGATACGTAAACTTTTGAGCAAGAACACATTTCTTGTTCGTGGTGTGAATGTGATGCTCCTTAACTCCTGAGGCAATACACTTAACAATCATGTCCTCAGCTTCATGGAGCTGTGCCAGAAGCATTCTAGCCAGGAAAAAATGCAATGATTGATAGCTTTACTTTTCTAATGCGGCGACTAATTATTTAATAAGTATAACTGCACTTATGAATACAGAGTTCTGTAAAGTTCTACTGTTTACCTTCAGTATAACTTAGTTCTGCAGGTAAAGTGAAGTTTGGACTTCTAAAGGATGTTATCCTTGCTAGAAAATGAAATTATTAGCAAAAGCTCAGGACTGATATCAATGCAAACAAAACTTATATTTCTCTTTTCCTTGAATCGGCCTGTGAAACAGATAGGATCAATCTCCCTGGACGGGCATCTGCACTTGTCCTTTCCAGAGAGTTTATTTAACCCCTATTAAAAATAAATAAATAAATAAATAAATATGGGGAGGGAGGTATAGTCATGCAGATTTCAGTAATGTTCTTTTCACAGTCCCATTTAGACATCAGTTACCCTCTAGACAAACACTTCTCTGGTAAACTCTCTAGGAGCCTGACCTTTCTTTTGGTTTCATTCATACCCTTATCTATTTATGCACTTTACTCTTTAAACTGCTTTGCAGTTTTGTATGCATTAGGATACCTCTTCATCTCTGCTGAAAATTCCTGTTAAAAAAACAAGCACATATACAGAGATTTTCTGGTAGACTGATATGGCCTCTTGATGCAAACTTAGTATCACTTTCAACATTCCCCAAGTCTAACCCTACTATTCTGTTACCGGAAAAGAGTTGTTTTAATTTAACATTTGTGTTTTCATGAATTGCAGCTCCAAAGTTCTGGGCTGCAATGTGAGTAATACATGGAAGTACTGAGCTAAGATTAAAACCTTTGTTCTTTTGCTCTGACTTAAAAAAAAAAAAAAAAAAAGTATTTTCAAATCTATCTGAATATACTGCTGTTAATAGTTGTTTTTTGAAAATCTATTCAAGTTGTCAAGTTGTTCAAGGGACTCTTAGGCCAGTGACCAGGATGCTAGCAGACAGGATCAGTTCTCTTCTTCCCCTTGATTTCTTATACTTCCCCTGATGTATCTGCTCTTGGTGTCGACTGATGAGATCATAAGGTAAGATATGATTTTGGATGCTGGAAATCAATTCTAACACTTTTTTTTTTTTTTTTAAGGCTGTTAATTCTCTTTCCTCAGCTTCAAAGGCAATTTTGTCTAAATAAAAATGGTAGAACAAGGCTCCAATTTTGTGTATTGCTGAGACACATACTTCAGTACGTCTGAAGGAAAGTTTAAAAAAGGTGTGTTTTACCTCAGTCAGACTTTCAAAGTTGACTCAGTGTCTTTTATTTTGCCGTTAGACTAATGATGCTGCACATTTCTTCCTCTTTTTTTTTTTTTTTCAATTAGTTTATTTATTTTTTAACATGGGATTTTTCTTGCTGGTGTAACGGCATTCCAGAAGGAATTACTTTTCTACAATGACAGTATGAGAAACAGGAGGAAAAAAAGGGTTTCTTATTAAATAAATGTTAGCTTCATGTTTCTATGTGAAGTCACATCAAATATGTTGTATCTTGTTTATGCTTGATGGCATTTCTTTGGGTGAGTTTAAGCTTTTCCTAACAGTCAAAATAGTAATCAAAAAATATTGAACACTGGAGTTGTAAGCCAGGTGAAAATTACAGATGGAGTTTCAGTCTCCTTTTCAGGTTTTAGTGCCATTCAAAAGTATATTTCCAAGAGAAATATGTTCAGACAACTGTGGATCAAAGTCAAAGAAACGGTTCATCTAAAACTTTGCAGTATTGAAGCTGTGGAAGCAGATGATACACTGTTAGATAATCTATTAAGATCAAAAACAAAGCAGAGATTATTGAGACATTACAGGGAAAATAATGGAGTCCTTGACTTCCACTACATGTTGTAAAACCTCTAAAACCAGACAGAGACCATGTACTGTTTGCTTTATGCCCACTTTTCTGTCAGAAAATGTTTGCATTTTCAAGCCTATTTCAATCTTACCATTTAAACTATAGCACTTAATCTTTTTATGCTCCCAGTATACTTGACAGGAAGACAGTGATTTTTCTTTGTTACCTGACTATATGATAAAGTGACAGGGGGTAATACAAAAGCCCTCAGTGCTTAGGCCAAATTTCTGGTAACTTAGTGAGAATAAGACCTAAGTGTGAGAAGAGGATTTTTAATACTTTGTACCTATTTCAGAATTATCCCACTTTTTTTTTTTCTCACTTTTCATTCTGATATCTTATTCTGATGTCTTATCAACATCTAAAACCTTCATATTCCATAAGTCTTATGGAATAAGTCATACTGTTTCTGATGAAACAAAAATGGCTTTGTCCTGCCCATACAAAGTAGAATTCCTCAAAACTCTGATAATAAACCTCGTATATTATCCTGACATGGTCATATTATTCCTTACGTATTTACCTTCTTCTAACTAACATTGAAGCACACCAAACACTACTATGGAAATGATATAGACTCTGTACTTCATGGAGAAGTTACATTAAATCCAGTATGTAAAACAATGAATTAAGAAGTCTACGTGGGCTTCTGAAGCAAAACATCTGACCTTTAATGAGTGCGCAGTGTATCACATCCTTAAGAATCTTGAGATAAATTCTTTTGGTATCATAAAGCATTTTCAACAATATTAATGTTGCAAATGTTGTAAACATCATAACTATTTACCAGAAGTGTTAATTATGTTTTCCTTTTGTTTGAAGGAGAGATGAGAAGAACTAGAAAGGTGAAAACAGGAAAAAAAAAAATTCCGTAAACAATAATAACAATAAAAAAGTTGGCACCTGAGCAAATGTGAACACCTGGGCAGCCTAACTGTCATGACACAGTCAATACCCTGTCAGACTTGTACAGTCCTTGTAAATTAAATGCAAAATCATCATGAATTATAATCATCACTCTGGGAAAGAACAAAAAGCATGACTCTACTTACTGTTACCCCAATGCACCCTGATGGTCTGCAAAGGTAGGGGTTTTACACTAATTAAAAAAGAGGAAAGGCACTCTTATAACAAGGGCAGATAAATGTGGTTGTTTGTCAGATACATCTCTTCCACTCCTCATGTGAACTAACGATTGTGTCTGGAAGCAGAGTTTACCGTATGCCATATTAATTTGAGACTAATCCTTATTTTCCTCAGACATATCCATCATTTGCTATAGAGTTGGTCATTGTATTCTGACCTTGATTCAAGGAGTCAAAGTTATAATCAGCTTCAAAGATGCCTAGCAGGTAGATGAGCACTCAGCTTTGGGGAGGATTTCTCTCTTAAGGAATCCAGGTTCTGGCAACAATATTCCAGCTGGTCAATACACAATATCATCTCTTGAGAACAGCAAAGTTACAGAAAAGGAAGAAACAAAATGAGGAGTTACAGCAGATTTCAATCCTTCTTAAATATATGATTAACATCTTAGTTAAATTACTACTAAAATAGATTATCAGAGCTAGACAGCACAAATAATTAATCACAGGATTTGAATTTGAAACAAAAATATATATATACCACTCTATGTTGTATTTACACATGTATATAGATATATACAAGCACGTTTCAATTTTAAATAGGGATTTTCATTTGTGTGGTGGTGGTGTTATTTTATTCTGTTTTGTATTTCTATGAGCCTCCATGTCTATGTCCTTCTATGAAAACTGGAAATTTCATGAAAGGTCTATCAAAAGTGTTAAAAGAAGTTACCTAATCCATCTTCTGGCAACCAGACCAGTTTTAACTGCATTTAAAAAAATGTGCTTGAGAAATGTATTTCATATGCCTAATTATTTAAATTGAAGCTCAAATAAGTATTTAAAACAAACAAACAAAAAAACAACCTGTAGATCCTGTATATTAATATCGATGATCTACTACTCCAACAGACTAGTCAGAGAAACATCTTTTTGTTGTTGTTTTGTTGGTGGTGATTTTTTGTTTGTTCGTTCGATTGATTTTTATGTCAAGAATTTGTATCCAATGCCACTTTTAACACGGCATAATCAACCATAGTTTAGTCTAGTTGGTCTCTCTTAAATAACTTTGGGATTGGTTATGTTGTGCTAATACATTTGGTTCCTTTTACCATCAGGAATCAGAAAAGATCTTAGATAAGAGAAATCACTCCCTGGAGATGCCTGTTTCTCTCCTTGGCTCTAGGAGGAGCTATGACTTCTTGACAAGCAGACATCCCATTTTGGACACTGGTGTGAGGACTGCTGAACCACAACTGTCACTTCTGGTGTTGGCTTAGTCCAGGTTAAGGTAGTATTTTTCTGAAATGCTAATTGTTATTTGGGTAGGAGGCAATAAACAATTTATTGATCTGAAACAATAAACTACACAGGAGGGTGCAAAAAGAACAAGAGGTTGGCAAAAGGCCTGGAATCAGAAGCCAAATAGGCAGACAAGGGGGATTACTAATGACTAAGTGACAGCAGGTTTAAAGACAGCAGGTATGAAACCTAGGGAGAAAAATATACTAATTATGTTGAAAAACAGATTAGAGTTTAAGACAAAAATTGAACATGATTTAAATGGCATAGTGTACACAGAGAAATATTTTTTTCTCAACTTTTATAAAATGTTCCACTATTCCATTCATAGGGGCTCAATAAATAATACAAATGAAACATCTCCAGCTTCTGTCTGAACAAATTACAAGAACAACAACAAGAAATTAGATTCTTTAATATAAAAACTAAATTCCTTTTTTAACCTGTACTAAATAATCCTTCAGCATTTAGTCTGAGCTGAAGACAGATGCTAGTGTGTGTGTGTGTGTGTATCGGGGGGGATGGGGAGGGTCGAGGGAGGGAGACACCATGATTTTTTTTTTCATATTTATCATCAGATAGGTAGTTTTGGAAGTTTATAACAATATTGAAAATGGAACACACTGTGAATGAAAAAAATCCACAGAAAATGTAATGTCTGCTACTGATCATATAAATGCACTGATATCCACATAGTCTATGAATAAAACTAGGAGAAGGCAGAGGTTATCCTTAGCTCACCATTAGTAATGTCAGGTATTTTACCACAAAACAACTCATGCAGTATTCATTTACTTGATAGCAGCTCTGAGGTGAAAGACCTGGGTATGTTGGTTGATGAGAAGCTCAACATGAGCCAGCAATATTTGCCTGCAACCCAGAAAGCCAACCATGATCTGGGCTGCATCAAAAGCAGCGTGGCCAGCAGGATGAGGGAGGGGATTGTCCCCCTCTGCTCTGCTCTTGTGAGACCCCACCTGGAGCCCTGCATTCAGCTCTGGGGCCCTCAGCACAAGAAGGACACAGAAACGTTAGAACAAGTCCAGAGGAGGCCACAAGGATGATCAAAGGGATGGAGCACATCTCCTACAAAGACAGGCTGAAGGAGCTGGAGTTGTTCAGCCTGGAGAAGGGAAGGCTCTGGTTAGACCTTATAGTGGCCTGCCAGTACATAAAGGTGACCTACAGGAAAGCTGGGAAGGGACTTTTTGTCAGGAAGTACAGTGACAGGACCAGGGGGAATAGCTTTAAACTAAGAGAGGATAGGTTTAAATTAGATATAAAGAGGAAATTATTTCCTCAGAGGGTGGTGAGGCACTGGCACAGGTTGCCCAGAGAAGCTGTGGATGCCCCATCATTGGAGGTGTCCAAGGCCAGGCTGAATGGGGCTTTGAGCAACCTGGTCTGGTGGAAGGTGTCCCTGCCCATGGCAGGGGGTTGGAATTAGATGGTCTTTAATATCCTGTCTAAACCAAAACATTCTGTGATTCTATTTTTCTTTCTTTTTATGAAAGAGAATTCATTATTGTTTTTTCTTATAGTGCAGCTTTTCAGATTAAATTTATACTTTTGTTTTTCATGATCTACAGTGACTTGGATGGATTTTAAAAGCATGGTTTTCAAAAGCTCATGATGCATCAGTAAAGATACACCCACAGATAATGAACTCTGCTGGATCACAGCTAGGCTGTTCTAAAAGGTGGAATGCTGGCACTTGGGGATTTACTCTAAACACCCAAGGCCAGCTACGTTATGTGTCTGATCCGTAGTGTGACACTTTGTCTGGACACAGGCAGGTGATTCAAGCTATTTCTTTGTTCCTTAATCTCACCTATGAGAATGTGAATCCCCTGTGTCTCCTTTCATAAGTTTATTACATGCAGAGTTAAGTCTAACTGTGATCCTCTCTTCCTTTCCACATAATCCTGTGAGCAATGAGATCTGGTTTCCAATGTATCTCTATCTCAAGCAACCTAATAGTTATTGTTACTAGAATTACCTGTCACAAAAAGCTAAATGTTTAGAGTAAGATTTATCTCAACAAGCTTTATGCACATAAAACTCTGGTTTGTAATCTAATTTCTAATTGGCAAAGAGTTGGAAGTACCTCCTAAACTGATTTATCCTACCTTGCACACCTGTCTTTGGATGCGTTGAGTCACCCTCAGAAGTGCCTATTCCTTTCAATTTCTTTTAACAACATTGCTGTGGTTGAATATTACCATGACAGCACTTACTGGGAGGAAGTGTCTTCTACAGGAAAATTACCTGCCAGCTGGCAATTGCACTAGGATATAACAGATTGTCATACAGGAAAATGGAGCCTTTTAGAGCAGTGCAACACATTGGACAAGGCTCCAAGAGTTAGCTGCATACACTGTATTGATGTTGGGGGCTGAGAAAGATTTAAAAGATGAAACCCATTTATGAACTTCATATTTTTCTGCTGTCAGTTAAACCAGGAAGTCTACTCACGGAAGACCAGCTTCCAGACATCTGCTTTTGTGATTTGGGAGTATATTTCTATATTCTTAAATACATTAAAGGGTATCCAGGTTACTTTTTAACTTTATTTCTGTGGAGAAAGTAGGTAGCCTTCTTAAAGTGTCTAAACATGGGCACATGGAATTTAAGAAAAGTATTTATATCATAATGATCAAAACCTATAGCATTTAATGTTGAGAATGATAACACTGCAAAAAATGCAAATATAGGTATAAGAGCTAACTATCTCTAAAGATCATTTCTGAAAATGTTAAATAGATAATGCAAACTTCATCATTTCAGAAGGGAGAAAATGATCATTGAATGTGCAAAGACAGTTAGAAATTATAAGAAATACTAAAAGCCTAGAATGTAGTTCAGAGGTAGGTGACCATATGCGTCATTTCCAGGAAAAGAGCCCAATGGCGATTCAGGAGCTCTAAGGTATCAGCCAACAGTAAGCTAAAGAGCTCACCACAGTGGTGCTGCATGTGATCCAGTGTGTAGAAACAAAAAAGGCTTCAGTATGAAAATCTGGTTAATATGTGATCCTCTGTGTGATGAGCCAAACTGCAACCCTCCCCTTGAGTTCACTAGTGTGAGAAGTGAGGAAGAATGTTACTCTCTCATCCAGATGCAAAGGTGAGATAAGAACTACTGACCCCTCTGAGGTCCAATAAGGGGCTCATTCTGCATCCCAGCCAATTTGCAGTTTGGGTAACTAGAGTCCAGCCTAAAACAGACTTTTTAAACTTTATACCACAAATTGTACGTAGCAGTCTCTTAAATGTAGCTACATATAGGACTCGGTAAACACGGGATAAGGTGGATAAAAATACCACTGATAAACTGTGAATGAGGATTTTCTAAAAGCTATGGTTTAAAACGGTGAGATATCCTTTTACTGTTTCGTACAACAGTTATAGATTGGATGCTCATCTTTCCATGAACTATGAATGGGAGAATCTCCAGAGGAGGAAGCTTTCTGGCAAAAGGAAGCCTTGGTCTCTCTCAGTGCCTCTCTTCCTTCACCTGAATGCCCCTAAAAGTGTTCTGTAGACACATGTGCTTGGAGAAATATCAATGTATCTGTAAATATCCAACAATGGGACTAATATTACTGAAAATGTTTTTTCTAACGTCATAGTTATCTATAAATATATATATATATTTATAGATAATTATAAATTGCGGATTTCATACATTGACACTCAGGTCCCACAAAGTAATCACAGAATCGCCTAGGTTGGAAGAGACCTCCAAGATCACCGAGTCCAACCTCTGACCTAACACTAACAAGTCCTCCACTAAACCATGTCACTAAGCTCAACATCTAAACGTCTCTTAAAGACCTCCAGGGATGGTGACTCAACCACTTCCCTGGGCAGCCCATTCCAATGCCTAACAACCCTTTCGGTAAAGAAGTTCTTCCTAATATCCAAACTAAACCTCCCCTGGTGCAACTTTAGCCCATTCCCCCTCGTCCTGTCACCAGGCACGTGGGAGAATAGACCAACCCCTACCTCACTACCGCCTCCTTTAGGGTACCTATAGAGAGCGATAAGGTTGCCCCTGAGCCTCCTCTTCTCCAGGCTGAACAATCCCAGCTCCCCCAGCCGCTCCTCGTAAGGCTTGTTCTCCAGAGTCCTCACCAGCTTCGTTGCCCTTCTCTGGACTCGCTCGAGCACCTCCATGTCCTTCTTCTAGCGAGGGGCCCAAAACTGAACACAGTACTCAAGGTGCGGCCTCACCAGAGACAGGTACAGGGGGACAATCACTTCCCTAGACCTGCTGGCCACGCTGCCTCTTATACAAGCCAGGATGCTGTTGGCCTTCTTGGCCACCTGAGCACGCTGCTGGCTCATATTCAGCCGACTATCAACCAGTAATCCCAGGTCCTTCTCTGCCAGGCAGCTTTCTAACCACTCCTCTCCCAGCCTGTAGCGCTGCTTGGGGTTGTTGTGTCCCAGGTGCAGGACCCGGCACTTGGCCTTCTTGAACTTCATACAGTTGGCCTCAGCCCATCGGTCCAGCCTATCCAGATCCTCCTGCAGAGCCTTCCTACCCTCGAGCAGATCGACACACGCACCTAACTTGGTGTCGTCTGCAAACTTACTGAGGGTGCACTCGATCCCCTCATCCAGATCATCGATAAAGATATTGAAGAGGACTGGCCCCAGTACTGAGCCCTGGGGGACTCCACTAGTGACCGGCCTCCAACTGGATTTGACTCCATTCACCACAACTCTTTGGGCCCGGCTATCCAGCCAGTTTTTAACCCAACGAAGCGTACGCCAGTCCAAGCCAAGAGCAGCCAGTTTCTTGAGGAGAATGTTGTGGGAAACGGTATCAAAAGCCTTACTGAAGTCAAGGTAGACCACATCCACAGCCCTTCCCTCATCCACTAAGCGTGTCACTTTGTCACAGAAGGAGATCAGGTTCGTCAAGCAGGACCTGCCTTTCATAAACCCGTGCTGACTGAGCCTGATCACCTGGTTGTCCTGCAAGTGCCATGTGATGACACTCAAGATAATCTGCTCCATGAGCTTCCCTGGCACTGAGGTCAAACTAACAGGCCTATAGTTCCCCGGGTCTACCCTCCGGCCCTTCTTGTAGATGGGCGTCACATTTGCTAGCTGCCAGTCGACTGGGACCTCCCCTGATAGCCAGGACTGCCGATAAATGATGGAAAGCGGCTTGGCCAGCTCCTCTGCCAGTTCTCTCAGTACCCCCAGGTGGATCCCATCCGGCCCCATCGACTTGCGTACATCCAAGTGCTGTAGCAGGTCACCAACCACTTCCTTGTGGATAGTGAAGGCCACATCCTGCTCCCCATCCCCTCCCACCAGCTCAGGGTACCAGGTATCCAGAGAACAACTGGTTTTGCTGCTAAAGATTGAGGCAAAAAGGCATTAAGCACCTCAGCCTTTTCCTCATCTTTTGTAACTAAGTTTCCCCCTGCATCCAGTAAAGGATGGAGATTCTCCTTAGTCCTCCTTTTTGTGTTGATGTATTTGTAAAAACATTTTTTGTTGTCTTTAACGGCAGTAGCCAGATTGAGCTCCAGATGAGCTTTGGCCTTTCTAATTTTGTCCCTGCACAGCCTCGCAACATCATTATAGTCCTCCTGAGTGGCCCGCCCTCTTCTCCAAAGTTTATAAACCCTCTTTTTTCTCCCAAGCTCGAGCCACAACTCTCTGTTCAGCCAGGCCAGTCTTTTTCCGCGCTGGCTGGTCTTTGGGCACATGGGGAAAGACCGCTCCTGAGCCATTAAGATTTCCTTCTTGAAGAGTGCCCAGCCTTCCTGGACTCCTCTGCCCTTCAGAACCACCTCCCAAGGGACTCTGCCAACCAGTGTCCTGAACAGCGCAAACTCTGCCCTCCGAAAGCCCAAGACAGCGGTTTTACTGGTCCGCCTCCTGACTTCGCCAAGAATAGAGAACTCTACCATTTCATGGTCACTCTGCCCAAGACAGCTCCCAACCACCACATCTCCCACCAGTCCGTCACTGTTTGTGAACAGAAGGTCTAGCGGGGAACCTCCCCTGGTAGGCTCTCTAACCAGCTGTGTCAGGCAGCTATCTTCCACGCTCTCCAGAAACCTCCTAGACTGCTTTCTCTGGGCTGTGTTGTGCTTCCAGGATATGTCTGGGAAGTTGAAGTCCCCCACGAGAACAAGCGCTGACGATTTCGCAACTTCTGCCAGCTGCCTGTAGAACTGCGATCCGTCTCCTCATCCTGGTTTGGCAGTCTATAACAGACCCCCACCAGGATGCTTGCCTTGTTGGCCTTGCCACTGATCCTAACCCACAGGGACTCAACCTTATCATTCCCAGCCTCAAGTTCCACAACACCTTGGTCAGTTTTGCAGTGTGGCACTTCCAGACCATCCAGAACAAAGAATACAAATGCAATCAAAACCCCACATCACAGAGTAGCAGAAGACTTAGTCTGAAAAGAAAAATAATAAAATAATAGTAATAAAAAAAAAAAAAAAGAAAAAATAGCAACCACATCAGCCGCTGAACAGAGATCTCGTCAGCACCACAGTGTCCCTGCTTCTCATGTTCACATACACAAAGCTGGCCACAAACAGCTGGTGCAGTTCTTGCAATGAAGAACAATGTGTCTGCACTGAGATACTCTTATGATGGGCACGAGTGGCATTCACTGTATTTTTGGAAATGCAGTCGTAGAGCTAAATTTAGTAACCTACAGTGAAACCAGACAGGTTTGCAAGTCTCAGCTGGCCAGGTTTGCTCTCACCAAGATTCCAGATGATAATGAGTATACTTGGAAATGATTATCCACAGCTTAACTATTCGTTAAAGGAGGGAAAAACTGGCTTGCTGCAGCTTTCCCTAGAGTTTGTGAAAGACCGGTGAAATCCTCCTGCTTGATTAAAAACTCACCAAACACAATACGGGAACAGTCTGTGGGCCTCAAACCTTGTCCATCCGCCTTCCGTACCAGTTCCTGCAAAGTGGTCCTCTGCTCAACACATCCCTCTTCTGGATTGCTCCCTTTAGGGCAGTTGATCTATCACCATTAAGAGCAGAGGAACCCTATGGATGGGATTTGTCTTATCTCACTCGAGATATGTAAAGGCTAGATATCTAAATCTGAGATGACCACCTTAGACTCTTTTTTTTTTTCAATGGAGACAAATAGGTCAGAGGTATGCGTCTCTGGAGATGTTTATCCCATAATGGTGTGAATTGTCCTTTAAATTAAGCCTTTTCTGTGTCTCTAGATATAAAGTTTAATCCGTATTGCCTCGTAGCTAATCCTCATATTAAGGTATCTAATAAAGTCTAAGGTGTGACCTGTGACCATGGTGTGACTACTAGTTTTATGCTTTATTCAAAGTGGTATTGTTGTAGTTTCTCCTGACAGAATTTTCCTCTATTTTAAACTCTCGTTTGTGTCTGAGATAGAGAAAAAGTCAATATTTATATTTCAAATGGTTCCTTCTAGGGCTTATTTGTAACAAAAACATTTTTTTCAGAACTTAAAATTTCCACACAATCTTCACATATTAAAATTTATGAGATGTTCTAAGACTGAAAAGTATTAATTCAGAAGTAAAAAGTAGAAGTGATTAATAAAATTTATCCTATTCCCATTTGTTTTACTTTCATAGGCATGGTTTCAATATAAACATATTCTCCATAATGTGTTGAATGGAATAAAAGAGGTTAAAAAAAAAACAAAGCAAAGCAAAATCTAACAGTACTAAATTCTAATGAATGCAAAGACCTTGAAAACATCAGTGGCTCTGCAAGCCAAATGCTGATCTCTTTGATAGAATATGCAGGAATAAAATGGTTAACAGTTAAAATGCAGTGCCACAATAATAATAACTTTACACCTGTAATTCTATTTCTCATTTCCCTATTTTCTGTCTGATGTTTTTGTTTATCACAGAGTCGTATTCCAGTCTCTTCATCTGTAGTCTGTTTCTGGAAAATAACTCATGCTGAGTCCTGAAAGACACAAAAGACCATGATGATAAATTAAACAATATTTCTGTCCCTCTCCCTCTCCCTCTCCCTCTCTCTCTCTCTCTTTTAAGCAGGAAAGGTTCATGTCCTCTCATTCTTTTCTTTTTGTCTTTGCGTTTATTTATTTATTTATTTAACAATTAAATCCTGTGCAGAATCCCAGGTTTGTTCCTACTTCATTTATATGAATCTTACCTATTTTTGACAGTTGTTAACATTATTATTTTACCATCACCATTGTTTCTCGGGCTCAAATTATATGCCATGTGTAAATTTAAAAGATTTTGTGGAACTCACCTAAATGGAAACATAAACGTAATTGAAGTTTAGAAAATGAGTATTTCTTTCCTGGATGGCGGGAAAGGTATTGCTCAACACAGGGCACAGCAGAGAAAACTTTATGGGAGCAAAAGTAGATCTTAGATGATTTCCAGTGTGAACCACTTTTTGGCTAAACCACCAAAGTTGGAGGTATGAAAAATTAGTAGCTTTAAGAACTGAAAGATGCCTGAAGAGGAAAAGTGAAAAGTTGCACTTCAGAGTAAGTGTAAATTCAGTTTTGTATGTTGAGATGAAAATCAGTCCTAAATGGCCTAAATGCTTGCATTTCTCAAGTACAATATAGAAATATGAATAGTTAGCAGACTTTAAAGACTACAGCGATATCTGAACCACAAAGTATTGCACACATAGATACCTACAGAAGCAAACTGCAGTCAGAACCAGAAGTTCAGGATGTATCTTGGATGAATGATGGATAACATAAATTGCTTTCATGAAGAAGAAAGTATATAACAGTGATTCTCAGGCATGTCAGCAAACATATCTTGTCAGCAAACATATCTTCCCTTTCTATACAGATATACTTTAAATATTTACATAGATTGAAAGCGTACAGTTAATCTACTGTCTCCAGATTCTTGGAAAAAGTTTCTACATAAATAACACCAGCTATGCAAATTATAGACGTATTCTTTTTTCTTTCATTACTTCAGGCAGTAAAGTTTGCACTCTCTAGTCTCTATTCTTTCCTCCATTTGCCCCCTATTCTTCAGTGAACTTCTCCACTGTAAGCTCTGTTTGTCATTTTTACGGCTTCCTAACTCTTCTACCAAAATGTAATGCTGATAGATCAGCATCACCAAATATTTTAGACCATTCAGTGTCACTTCTGAAGCGGCTGCAAGAGTTATTGCAAATCCTTCCCTCTTGGTAACTGCTGGGCTTCCATCTAACCGTTCAGCTGATGAGTGAAAGAATTCAATTTTAGTTTCTTGTATGACTGAATTCAGTACTATGGTGTATCACCCAGTAAGACATTATGGGCTACAGTGCAATTTTCAGGAAGAAATAAAGGTTTAATGGTTGGTAACATATGTACACACTCAAGGAAGCAGAGGGTAAAAAGCATAAAGGACAAATAGAAGAAACAGGCTTATACAAAAGAGCAACCTAAGACACAAAGAAAGAAAATAAGAATGAAAACCTGAAGCAACGAAAGCAGACATACAGTAAAGAACCCTATATAACAAAAATAAGGTTAAGATCAGAATTCAGAAGGAACGCTACTGAACACCGGTGCAGCCAACATACGCATTGATAAATAGAGAGCTGGTACAATTTTTGTATATGCCAGTTGGGCAGATCAACCACTGATATTTTCACAGGCCACTGTTAGCTGATGAAGGCCATTAGCACCAGTAAAGGACCTATCTGCCAAGATACTACCTAATAATCTTGTAACACCCAAACGTGGTACCAGTAGGATGCTAGTTTATTTCTGTGTCAGAAAGGTCTTTTTTTCTCTTTTTCACCAGAAAAATCTGAGTTTTCATAAATTTTCTATACTATTACCTCTTTTCTTGCCTTTGTACACCTGGATATTTAAATCAATAATTGACTTAGTAATGGGCAGAGAAAAAAAGTTAAGTAATTGGTTCTTACCCTTTGTAAATAAAGGCAGAATTGCTATAGTAACAACAGAAGACGCTTAGTCACTGTGACAAAAATGTGGCAACCTTATAGAAAAGTCTAATGAGGGAATTTGATTTCAGTTGAATTTATTTAAACTCAGCCTCTCCCCCACCACTTTTACCTAGGCCAACTAGGTAATGACTACATTAGTATTACCCTAATTTGGAAACGAATGTTGCCTGAAAGAGGGGAGAAAAACTATTTAAAAAGGCAGATAAAGAAGTAGGCTTAGACAAAGGAAAAGGTTTTGGGGTCTGTAGTAGTCTGTCCTTATAAGACTTCTTTATCATGAAGGTAAAAATTTGTGGTTTCACTGGGCTTATATCTTTGATGACTGTTATGTGTTTCTACGTTGGAGTTTTCCAGATGAGTCTCTGCTATCCTAAACTATTAGTTTCCCTCCATTCCTCCTTCCTTTTTGTAGGAAGGGATGAAAACTGTAGGAGAGTATCAGTCATCAGGGGCCATATCCATGATAATGGTTATGATAATTCAGTAAAAGGCCAGCAGGACCTAGTGCAGAAAGTCTACCTACTAATAGTTGCATTGCTGAGGTGAAGAGACCTGGTAACACTTCAGAGTGTGAATAGTTTGATGTGCACTAGCTGGCACCTCATCTTGTAGATACATGAGTTTTGGCCACGGTATTCATATTGGAGATGTCTTTGAAATAATTCTATTTGCAATATGTTGGAAGGTCCTCTGAAATTCAGATAGCTTGATAAAGATGCATGAGCATAGGCCTATGTGTGTGACTTCAAATGCAAAAAGTCAAAAAGTTTAACATTTTGTGCATAAATAGCTTTAGGGAAGGATTATGAGTGTGTGGGTGTATATATATATATATACACATACAAATGTTTTCAAATTTGTTTTGGTACCTCTGACAAAAAAAAAAAAAAAAAAGTTTCCATTAAGAATCCATTTTCTTTGACCAATGTTGAAATACAGGAAAAGACCTAAACCTCCAAATCCTCCCATTCCAACTACTTAAGCAAAGTGCTTTAAAACACAGTCCAATAGTGACCTGTTTCTACTGCTGCTAAAACTGGAAGATTGTCACCTGGATTTATGACCCTACCTGTTACAAAATATTTATGGGCAACTATAACTTCTGGCCCCTAAAGCAAGTAAAAACTGTTATTTAGCTTAAGTAGTCCTTACCATACTCTCTGTTGAAATGCAGACTTTGCTTTGTAGCTCCAGGACATGAAAGAATAGAAATACATGACATGAAAAGTTCCAATACACTTTTAAATTTTATTTTTCTTTTCTTCTCTTTTTCCTTTCCTAAGAGAATTTATTTTGCAGTTGTGCTCAATGACATTTTTAGCAATTGAATAGCTTTATCCTAGTTATAGGAAATGCTCTTCATGGCTATAACAAATGAGTAATACTTTAAGATTTTTTTTTCTTATAGGGTGGTGGTGGGGAATAAAATCCAACCCCCTTGCTATCACTGGGGCAGGAGGTCAGGTGTAATTTGTACACTTTAGATTTCCACCCAAATAAAAGTTGTTTTTTCCAAGAAGGTGCCACTTCAAAATGAAAAATTAGAAGAAAGCAGTTGCTGTACCGGAAGACACAAAGCCACAAATCATCTTGGGGGAAAAAATAAATCTTTGCCATTTAGATGCCTTTTCTGTATCTATCTGGGAAACTGTTGATAAAACCACATAAGCTATTAACTGAATAAAATAAAATAAAATAAAATAAAATAATAAAATAATAATAAAATAAAATAAAATAAAATAAAATAAAATAAAATAAAATAAAAAATAATAAAATAAATACATTTCTAATTTAAAAAACAGCATAACTTCTAAATAAAATATATGCAGATGTCATTACAGAGAGGTAGCAGTAATACTACATTGCTAGAATTGGAGTGAACTATTATTATACTAAAAACTTCACACAGGCTTCAGTTGTATTTGTTTGTTTGTTTTGGTTTGGTTAAAAGTCCACAGAAATGTTGGGGTTTGATGTCCAGTCACTCTGAAACAGCATTTAAGCTTCTTGGTTCCTGGGACACTTGTTCTGGAGTTCTGGGAAAGCATTATTAGCCCCATTTAATGGATAACGAATTGTCTCAGAGTGAGGCATAGACAGCATAATAGACACAAATGATGAAGTAATAGGCAGAGTGAGGAATCAAGCTCAGGTTTTCTTAGTAGAGCTAATTAAACACTATTTGCTTAATTGTATACTTGGTTTGGTTTCCTAGTACCATTTATTTAATAGTTTCTACTTGCAAAAACACAAAGGATGTTTTTCTCACCAAATAACTCAGGTCATATAGTGGCTCACCTTTTCCAGGAGAAAAATCTGAAATCCAGTTTATCTAGTTATTTCAATAAATGAAGCTTTACTTTTTTTCTTATGTATTTTGAAACAATGTTTATTTCAAAGTTTTTCAGTGTCTAACATCAAAATTATTTCTATGAAGTGGTGAGACCCTGGAGATGATTTGAAATACTAACTTACACTCAGAAGCAAAGTGGAAAAACACCACCAAGGCAAAGATTTCCTTGTTCATCAGTTCTTGTTCCTGACATCTTGTAGTCCCATATTAATGTCTGTCTTGAAAATTATCTTGCTCATAACCTCCTGTTTTACTACAATTGAGAAAAATCCTCTTTAATCAGGGCTGTGTATGGTTCTTCAGTTTCTCACTCTGGTATATCATTCCATTCACTTCAGGATGAAAGGAAAAGTAACATATGTTTTCACAGAGGATCACTTATGTATACAAAAACATTTGAGTTATGTTCTTCTAGCTATGTAATACTGTCAATCACATTAGAGAAAACATGGGAGTTGAACAAATGATGAAACTAATCACTTCAGACTGCTGTAGCAATGTATGGGGATCATTGGTCTTGGTGTGAAAATGATTCAGTTGGCTTAAAATCTGGAAACATCCTTCTCAGATATTAACTGTAGAGAGTCCTTTGGGTAACTGAAGTGGAAAGATTAAAGTTAAGGAAGATCAATTAAGATTGAGCTAATATTGATTCCAAATTGGTTCCTGTTTTGTTTTCTGCAAAACAGGAAGCACAGACTACTTGCACAGCTTTTGAAGTTTAGAGTCTGGTTTGTGGTGTTTAGATTGACACCATGTTTGTTTTTTCCCCATACATGTTTTTGTTTCATTTAATAAGCACAAAGGAAATTCAAGGTTCTTGATTGTTGGATGCTCCCTTTACCCTGGGGAGCCTTCATTCATGTTAGTAAATTCATTATTGCTAAAAGGATTGTTGTTGTAAATGCTCGGTCACCATAATGAGGGTTGCACAGCCTCCTCCCTAGCATTTTCTACAGCAGTTTAAATAGCACTAAATATGTACTTTATGGTAGTTAGCATAATGCAAGTGAGTGTGTGATGCTTTACTTTATGAAGTGAGATCAGGTGCCCTCTTTGAGCCTGGCTGAGGACCTGGAGAAGGCAGATAGCAGTGTTATAGGGGTAACCAGAGTTTTGAGAGGAAACAACTTTGTGCTTTTTGTTGCTGCACAAGAAGTAGGAAAAAAAAAAAAGAAAAAAAAAGTGTTTGTATATATATTTATATCTTTATATATATGTGTGTGTGTGTGTGTAAAAATCAGGCTCACTTACAAAAGCACATGCATCTAGCTCTCCAATAAGACAGACTACTAGTATTTAAGCACAGATGCACAATTCGTCTGTTATTTGTAAAGCTCAGCTTGAGGGGAAGTCCTGTGACCACTGTCTGAATACCCGTGGTGTGCAGCAATCTGTTTGTATAGCATAAGTGCTCTCATTCAAAGAGTGTATTTGGATGTGGGCAGAATCCTACCTGAGGAAGTTCTTGATCCAAAGCATCTCCTCCCTTCTGGTTAACGAGGAGATAGATGTTATGTTTGCTATTTTATTTCCACCACCCTCAGCTTAACTTGTCTGGTGTCTAATTTTTTCTATGTGTTCAGTTAAGTTGAAACACAAAGACTATTTCACATAAGGAAGTTGGCTCATCTCTAACCCCAAGATACAAAAAGATGTTACAAGACCTGGAGAAGAAAGCTCCCAGGAACTGTAGTAAAACAGACACAGAGATGCCTTCTTGATGACATTGCAAGCAACGGTGACAATATCTCTCCCTGAATAGAAGAAGAAGATGAAGAGATAGCAGGAAGTTTACAGAAACAGTGTTAAAAGTAGTCACTTGGTTATGCTTCCAACTAAAAAGAATTGCTCTTCTGTGCTTGTTTTCAGATCTAATGATAATGACTATCGCTATTATGCAGTGTCCTACTTTCTTTTAATAACAGCAAAGCATAATGAGATTTATTTTACAGCATTGATAAACTCTTAAGAAAATGAAAACACAATTAACCTGAGCCTGTTAATCTCTTATACATCTTAATTTAGTATATTCTCCATTTTCAGCGTGAATTTGACCCTTGCATAATAGCCAAGTGATTGCAAGGCCTGTGATGAAGAAATAGACAGATCCATTCAGAGAGAGAGAAGTGAATCCTGGAGGGCCAGAGAATTTATAAGATCAGTGCATCTCTGAACCTTTCCTGTAGTCCTTCACAAACCAGCCCCTGTTAATGCAGGAAAGATTTTCTCACAAACAAATGAAATCCCACTCTAAAAATCCAAGAATACATTTTTAACTGTAAATAAATGACAGCACAGCCAGCCCCTTGTGTTCCCATTCAAAGCTTCTTTATTCTGCTGTAATGTAAATGACAATCAGGTCTTTGGCATTTATCTTCCATTCTGATCATGCTGTGTCTTTTTTTTTTTTTTTTAACCTTGTTTTTAATGGATTATATTTACCCTTTATTTCATTGGTAGAGATAAATCAGGAATGAATTTGGATCTGGTCTTCCTCTGTGTAGATGATAATTTGTATCATGCAAACAGAGCAAAATCACTTGGAGAAATAGGAGATGCCAGTTAGGAATATAAATAGGAATTTTCTCAAGAAGGTAACTGGACTAAGACCATAATTTTCCAAACAGTGTGCTTGTCCTGTAACAAAATAAGTATAATCAGATCACAGAATATAATATCTTTTTAGTGTCTTTTTGTATGTTTTGAGGGATAAATATTCCTATAAACCTCTCTGAGGAAGGAAATAATAAAGATATTTTAAATGTATTCCTACAAGTTCTTCCTGCAAGATATACCCAAACATTTTTATAAACTAATCCAATTTAGTAATAATTCCTTAATGTTAATCAAAAGTATTAGAATAGCAATGCAGAAATGCATATCGTCTTTAAAAACTGTTTAAAGTTGTGCTAGTCCCTGACACAAATACTTATGTGCCTTTGCAGAGTCAGGGCCAAGTACAGGAGTTAAATATAACTTAAGTCTTGTCTTCAGTCTGGCCCACAGCTTTCCAGCTCCCCTCTGTCACTACATTGGGTCAGGAATTCAAATTAGCTCATACTTTGAAGATGCTTCAGTTGATACAGTTTGATTGTCTATAGAAATTTCAAGAAATGCTTCAAGAAATTTGTCTTGAGCAAAACTTTAGCATTCAAGTCATTCATGCAATGAAGGACTGCAGAGATGGAGTAAAATGCATGAAATGAGTACCTGAGTTAGATTTCCAGCCTACTGTGGTGTGGTACCTTCTTACCGGCCTCATTTAATTTTATTTAATTTTATTTATTTATTTTCAGAAATTAGAGGCTTGGAGAAACTGGAGCTGCAATTTTATTAACAATTATTTACAAGTAAGCATATGTGTGTGTGTGTGTGTGCATATGCACATATATATATTTCAGACCCCAATGGGGAGAAGCAATAACTTCACAGGAGCTTTCCCTTTTCCTGGGAAGTCAGGCTGATTTGCAAATGTAAGATTACCTCTAATGAGTATGAGCTATAGTAACAAGTGCTTGCTACAAATTTTGCTATATCTCTTGGTCTCACCAGGAATCCCACAGTATTGCTGTACCATTATTTCCATTTCTTGGATCTGTTCTTCTTCATCCCCATAGGTGTGGTGTGTAGACATGGCCATAATTCTTACACTTCCCCCAGAAGGGATAGATCTTTGCACCTCACCTTGCATCACAGTGGCCCAGACCTCAGAAATTCTTGGGGACTTACCTGAAGCCTTGATTATTTCTTTTTAAGACTCAGACCAGACTTTTTAAGACTCAGACCAGACTGAGCACTGCCTAACTCAAGCTTCTTGTGATTCAGACACTGGACTAGGAGGGGGGGATTGGTTGGGGGATAAGGATTGGGACGAATTCCATAGAATTGTTGGTCCTCTCTGATGTCAACATGGCCCTCTCTGATGTCAACATGGTGACCTGCTCATGACGTAAGGGGGTCTTGATGGTTCCCCTGGTCCTCTTTTGACCGCCCATATTTCTGTTGAAAGGGTAATCCTAACACCTGCCCATCTTCTGTAAGGCACTTTTAAATCCTATTTTATGCTTTGGACATACACTGTTATTGACTCAAGGGGGTGGTTCCACCTGAGTGATGTGCAGCAGTGGGGGCCCTGTGCTTGGTCCCCAAGGCTTGGGCTGCCTGTCACTCTACTGCATTCAGAGTGACAGGCCCTTAACAAGAACAGCTGTAGCAGGCAGTAGCCTAATAAAAGCAATCCTATTTACAGCCTGCCTTGAGATGTTGCTCTGAGTTGAAAAGTTCACCTCTGGCGGTTTCCTGAATTTGTCACCTTTTCTGCTATTTCCCTTGCATATAGCTCAAAGGCTCAGATTTTTATTAAATGGAAAATAGAAATAATAAAGGAAAAAAATACAAACTAAAGCATGTTCTTGAATATGGCAGGAGTCCCATCTCTTTAACGGCAGCACATTTTTGTCTCCCTGTCAGAGAGACAAAGCAGTTCTTATAAACCTAATCTACAGTATCACATATCCTTTGTATGTGGCTGATATTATCTCCTATCCATGGGCATTCAATCCTAACTTAATTAACTTGGCAAGCAGAAGTATTGTGCTGTGGCACAGTCAGTGTCTGTTATGCTCACAGACCATCATACCCAGCTGGGTATCAAGACTCTTTAGCTGCCTACGCTTACTTTTGATCTGTGTGACATACAATAAATCCAGTCAGCAACCCCATGGAGCTTGGCTCTATATCACCACTTTCTAAGGAATGGACAGGCCGGGTTTTTGCTTCTTTTTCTGTAAAATTAAAAGCATTCTCTGCTCCACAGATGAACCTGAATGAAGCGTTATTTTTCACTGTTTGATTGTATTTCTTAGACCATTGTGTAGAAGAGTGGAAAATAGAGACTATGAGAAGGCACTGGGATCTATTTTAAGCATATGCAGTGTTACTGGTTGGAACATTAACATTCACACAGTACTAGATTCACATTTCTATTAAGTGGTTGTAAATACAGAGAAGAATCCTCTCTGACAAGGTTTGACACTTTAAGGTGACCAGGAGACATTGGAACCGATTGACTAAATTTTTATTTAAAGAAATAGGTCCTCTGAACTTGGGTCCTCTTTTGAAGTTTGGATGATTTCCAGGAATCAACATCTCTTCCACTGGTGTTTATTCATCCTTGTTGTATTCTGATCTGACAAATTTAAGACAGAGCAAGAGAATGGCTAAAGTATTATGGAGAACCTACTTAGAAGACTAAATCATTAAAATGACATCTTATTGTAGTCTTCTAGGCTATTGCAAATAAAGAAAAGGATCTTGTTAGATTCTAAAAATTCTTTACTAGATTACCTTACTTTCAATAAAGTCGTTTTTGATATTTTGAAAAGATTTGAATAGAAAATATATATACATATATATTCTTCAGAACAGTGACTTTTAGCAAACAAAATTTGTCAGTGGTCAGATAATAAAGCAAATACTTTTATAATTTCTGTCACCACATATATATATAAATTTAGGGCATAATGAACAGTACCTAAAACTTGAATATCATTTGCTTAGACAAGTGCAGCATTTTTACTACAAAATAAAGACTAATAAAATATTGTTAGCATTTTTTCAAAATGTATTTATAGATTTATATATAGCTACCTTTATTAGCAAAGAAAGTTATATAAAAAGCAGCACTAAGAGTCACTGATGTTAAACTTTGTGGCAGAAATGTGTTTAATAGCTGCTGCTTACATGTGGAAGTCCTGCTGCAGGGGAGATGGGGAAAGACCAGAGAAATCCCAAGAGCTACTGTTTGGGGAAACGGAGGAATTTAATTTTAAAATTTTGTGGGGGACTGTTGTGGAACAAATAGAAATCTATATAACAGCTATTCAAACTCCTCATTCTCTGTATTTAATGGTAGCTGTATGTCATACGCTAATTGAAGTTAAAGACCAAGAACCATTTTTGTTTTCTTTTTGCAGGAAGTATAAAAATATATGCTGTAGTTTAAATGAAAGCAAATAAATATAGAATCATAGAACCATTCAGGTTGGAAAAGACCTCTAAGATCCTCTAGTCCATCCTTTAACCTAGTACTAAAATCCACCACTAAACCATGCTACTCAGTTCTAAATCTACGTGTTTCTTGAATACCTCCAGGGATGGTGACTCAGCCACTTCCCTGGGCAGCCTATTCCAATGTCACGCTACCCTTTTAATAAAAAAACTTCTCCTAATATCCAACCTAAACCTCCCCTGGTGTAACTTGAGGCCATTTCCCCTCGTTTTATCATTTGGTGCTTGGAAAAAAAGCCTGATAGAAACATTATGTTTAGAGACAGAGTTTCTTTGAGATGTTAAGTATTGTTTGGTAAATCTAAATACAGGAAGAAAAGAAGAAAGTCAGTCTGCCTTAAAGAGAGACCTTATTATAAGAATTTCTCTTTAGACTTTTAACACTTCAACAATTTTATAAGCTATTTTTATTAAAACTGAACTTAACTTTTAAGGGTTCAAAATTGGCTGGAAGATGTACATGAAACCATATGTCAAACAAAGATCACCAGTTCCAAGTTGGGGGGGGCGGGGGGGGTGGAGATTATAAAACTCAAATATTACTTCAAACATCTGAGGTCTGTCAGGCACAACTTCAAGCATCTTCCTAGAGTCACTTTGAGCTATAGGATCTTCAAAACACTGAAGAAAAAAATGGGAGGAGGAAAAAAAGCAACCTCCCAATTCTTTACTTCTCAAAATAGGGAATATATGTGCTAAAAGCAGAAAGAAACTGATTAAAATGATAGATTAAAACTCTGATTATTCTAATTGGAAATGCATTTGTACCAACCTCCAGACAAAAAGCCATTCACACATCAGTCATTTTGAAATTTATGCATTGCAAATGCAGTGGACCAAACTTTCCTAATAGCAACAAATTTATGTAAATACATACTTAGCAACTTCTCAGACACAATTATCTTTGTTACAACATCTGGTAGCTGAAAGCTAAAGATTAGGAAATATGCTGGGAGTTCACTGGGGACTTTACCACTCATGCATTCCATCAAAATTGAGTGAATTGGGAATAGCTGTGATTAGCCAGAGGTAATAATGATGCTAAAAGTGAAACAGATTAAGTTGATCCTTTTTTTTCATTTTACTTTCTTGAAGTTTATTATTTCACAGTAATGCATCAACTTGGAGGAAAAAAAAAATATTAAAAAAAATGTATGAAATCAAAACACTGAGGTCAAGATCATCTTGATTATCTCTACCAGACTAAATTAAAGGCATCTAGTCTAAGTAGTTCTGTAAACTTCATTCAGTAGTCAATGTTGAAACATAAATGTCCCCAAGCACTTGTTATCCTGTCCTGATACAGATGTCTGAGGCCACTAATAACACCCTGAAGGTGTTTTCTCTCACTTGAGGACAACGTGAACCTATATGATGGCCTTAGAAAATCTCTCCTTAAATATAACTAATGTGTCTATTAATTCTTCAATCTGCTAGGTGTTCAGTTTCTTGATGAAGTGTTTTAAAATCATAAAGACCTGTGTTGTATCTCCTAGTTATATCTGAAGCTTTTTGTAATGGCAATGGATTTCTGTCTGAGAGAATATGAGTCCTGTTCTTACAGTTGGATTCAGATGAAGATATCTCCATTGTAAACATCTGGAAGTAGATGCTTGAATCTACAGCTGAATCTCTCTCCCTCCTTTACACTTTAGGTGAGATGGCTCTTACTTAGATGTTAGATCCTGGTTTCAGTTAGGACAGAGTTAATTTTCCTCCTAGTAGCTGGCAGGGTGCTATGTTTTGGATTAGAATGAGAAGAGCGCTGATAACATGCTGATGTTTTAATTGTTGTAGAGCAGTGCTTACACCAAGCCAAGGACTTTTCAGCTTCTCGCTCTGTCCTGCTAGCGAGCAGGCTAGGGATGCAGCAGGAGCTGGGAGGGGACAGACCCAGGACAGCTGACCCAAACTGGCCAAAGGGGTATTCCATACCATCTGACGTCATGCTGAACAAAATATAGGGGTGGCTAGCCGGGGTGGAGGGGGGGGCCGGCTGCTCGGGGATAGGCTGGGCATCGGTCAACGGGTGGTGAGCAATTGCATTGTGCATCACTTATTTCGTACACATTATTACTATTAATACTATTATTATTATTATTATTGTTATTGTTATTATTTTCCCTGTCTTAATAAACTGTCTTTATCTCAACTCACAGGCTTCACTTTCCCGTTTCTCTCCCCCATCCCGGAGAGGGAGGGGGGAGAGTGAGCGAACGGCTGTGTGGTGTTTGGCTGCCAGCCGGGCCAAACCACAACAGTCCATTTGGCGCCCAACGTGGGGCTCGAAGGGTTGAGATATCGACAGATTTCACCAGAGTGTGTTAAACTAAACTTGGTATAAGTATTCGACCTGCTTAATAGTTGCTAGTCACAATGTTGATTGCCTTAATCTCAAGTCTGCTGTGCCTGTTTCCCAAATTGAGTTTTATAGCAAGTTACTTTCTGTATGTGCTCCCTGTCGTGCTGTTTATCCTCTCCGGGCCCTGGTTTAAGATTGTTATGGTACTGTGTGGTGTAACGATGGCTTATGAAATGATGAGATATCTGGTCATGACTCTAACCTGGTATTTGTACTCAGCACTGTCGTCGACTCTATACTTCGGAAACCATATCTCAGAAACTATTAGCAATTACACCTATTGCCTTTTTTCATCAGGGAGTCAATCTGTGGAGGGGACAGGGGAAGATATTTTCTCCTACCTGTTCACTCTCCCTTCCTCCTTCACCACCCTCTTATCCCCCGAGCTAGTTACGGTAGCTCTCCAAGATGATGAATATCCTTGGGATACTCAGACCAGCATGTTCTTGTTGTTATGTCTCCTGAATGCGCTTCAGGTTTTGTTTAAGGTTAAACAACTACTTAGGAATCTCATCCGGAGATCTGTCTTGAGGCGGGATAGTTGCGAGTGGCAGGGAGTGTGGGAGGATAGGGGCAGGTTTCTAGAGCAGTGGGCACCTCCAGTGTTTTGGACATTCACCCCTGAACAACTGCAAAATCCTAAAAAACTGGTAGAATGCTTGAAAACAAGGTGTCATGACTCTGGCAGTTCCAAAGTGACACAAATCACTGTGGCGTGCTGGGGTCTGTCTTGTGCCTATCGAGCTGCAATTGATGCTACTATCAACCTAGTGACAGATCCCGCAGCCATTCCAGCTCCAGCTCCCGCAGCCGTTCCAGCTCCAGCTCCCACAGCCGTTCCAGCTCCAGCTCCCGCAGCCGTTCCAGCTCCAGCTCCCGCAGCCGTCCCGGCTCCAGCTCCCGCAGCCGTTCCAGCTCCAGCTCCTGCAGCCGTTCCAGCTCCCACAGCCGTTCCAGCTCCAGCTCCCGCAGCTGTTCCAGCTCCTGCAGCCGTTCCAGCTCCAGCTCCCGCAGTCGTTCCAGCTCCAGCTCCCACAGCCGTTCCAGCTCCAGCTCCCACAGCTGTTCCAGCTCCAGCTCCCGCAGCTGTTCTAGCTCCAGCTCCCACAGCTGTTCCAGCTCCAGCTCCCGCAGCCGTTCCAGCTCCAGCTCCCGCAGCTGTTCCAGCTCCCGCAGCCGTTCCAGCTCCAGCTCCTGCAGCCGCTCCCACTCCTGTGGCTGGGTCAGAGAAACGAACTGTAGCAGTGCAAGTTGTCCCTGCAGAGGGTACTCCAACCCCTGTGGCAGACCCTGTGGCTGGGTCGGAGAAACGAACTGTAGCAGTGCAAGTTGCCCCTGCAGAGGGTATTCCAACCCCTGTGGCAGACCCTGTGACTGGGTCGGAGAGGCGAGCTGTAGCAGTGCAAGTTGCCCCTGTAGAAAAGGTGAAAAAATGGTATAGAAACTCAGGTTGTTTAGAACGCAGAAATTCTTCTGCCAAGTCTGGGTGTGGAGAAGACGAGGCTGGGCCATCAAGTGTGCAGGAGGATGAAGATGAGGATGAGGATGTCAGAAAATCAACAGTAACTACCCGAACCCTATACCAGCGTGAGCTACGAGATGTGCGAAAAGATTTTGGTCGCTGTATAGGTGAACAGCTTGTCATCTGGCTGCTCCGGTGCTGGGACACTGGAGCCAATGGTGTGGAATTAGAGGGCAGGGAAGCCAGGCGGTTGGGATCCCTTGCTAGAGATGCAAGCATTGACAAAGCAATTGGAGATGGAGCACGATCTCACAGCCTCTGGAGGCGTCTCCTGTTAGCTGTGAAGGAAAGGTATCCCTACAAGGAAGAACTTGTATGTCTACCAGTCAAGTGGACCACCATGGAGAAGGGAATTCAGTACGTGAGGGAATTAGCCCTACCGGAAGTAATTTATAAGGACCTAGACGACGCACAGATATCCACAGATCCAGATGAAGTCCAGTGTACTTGACCCATGTGGCGGAAGTTTGTACAGAATGCACCATCATCATGGGCCAGCTCATTGACAATAATAACCTGGAAAGATGGTGAAGACCCCACAGTGGGTGACATGGCTAAACAACTCCGGGAGTACGAAGGAAATCTCTCCTCTTCCCTACAGGTCTGCGTCTCGGCTGTGGAGAAACTCTCTGAAGAGTTCCACCAATTTAAAGAGAATTTATCTTCCCCCCCACCTGAACAAACCAGTGGCCACCAACTAAAAGAGAATACTTTGGAGAAACTTTTTGAAGAGTTCCACCAACTTAAAGAGAATTTATTTCCCCCCCCATCTGAACGAACCAGTGGCCACCAACTAAAAGAGAATACTTTGGAGAAACTTTTTGAAGAGGTCCACCAACTTAAAGAGAGTGTATTTTCTTCCCCACCTGTACAAACCAGTGTCTCGGCTATTAGGGGTAAACGTGCATCCGTGCAAAGAAGACAATATGGTGGGTACACACCCCGCGCCACCCTGTGGTTTTACCTACGTGACCATGGAGAGGACATGAGAAAATGGGATGGAAAATCTACTGAGACCCTAGAGGCACGGGTACGTGAGTTGCAAAAGAAAACAATCGGGAGAAAGGGGTTCTCTGAAAAGTTTGCTGCTCCAACTTCCAGCAGGCAGTCTTTTAAACACAGAAACAAAGATTCTGACCAGGACTAGAGGGGCCCTGCCTCCAGCCAGGGGGAGGAAAGGGACAGTCGAGTTTATTGGACTGTGTGGATTCGATGGCCTGGCACGTCTGATGCACAGAAGTGTAAGGCTTTAGTAGACACCGGTGCACAATGTACTCTAATGCCATCAAGCTGTAAAGGGCCAGAGCCCATCTGTATTTATGGCATGACAGGGGGATCCCAGCAGTTAACTGTATTGGAAGCTGAAGTGAGTCTAACTGGAAATGAGTGGCAAAAGCACCGTATTGTGACTGGCCCGGATGCTCCGTGCATCCTTGGCATAGACTATCTTAGAAGAGGATATTTCAAGGACCCAAAAGGGTTCCGCTGGGCTTTTGGCATAGCTGCCTTAGAGACAGAGGACATTAAACAGTTGTCTACCTTGCCCGGTCTCTCAGAGGACCCTTCTGTTGTGGGGTTGCTGAGGGTTGAAGAACAGCAAGTGCCAATTGCTACCACAACTGTGCACCGGTGGCGAATATCGCACCAACCGAGACTCCCTGATTCCCATCCACGAGCTAATTCGTCAACTGGAGAGCCAAGGAGTGATCAGCAAGACCCATTCACCTTTTAATAGTCCCATATGGCCAGTGCGAAAGTCTAATGGTGAGTGGAGACTAACAGTGGACTATCGTGGCCTGAAAGAAGTCACGCCACCACTGACTGCTGCAGTGCCGGACATGCTAGAACTCCAGTACGAACTGGAAGCAAAGGCAGCCAAGTGGTATGCCACAATTGATATTGCTAATGCATTTTTCTCCATCCCTCTAGCAGCAGAGTGCAGGCCACAGTTTGCTTTCACTTGGAGGGGAGTCCAATATACTTGGAATCGGCTGCCCCAGGGGTGGAAACATAGTCCTACCATTTGCCATGGACTGATCCAGTCTGCGCTGGAGCAGGGGGAGGCTCCTGAACACCTGCAGTACGTCGATGACATCATTGTGTGGGGTGACACGGCAGAGGAAGTTTTCGAGAAAGGGAAGAAAACAGTCCAAATCCTTCTGAAGGCCGGTTTTGCCATAAAACAAAATAAAGTTAAAGGACCTGCACGAGAGATCCAGTTTTTAGGAATAAAATGGCAAGATGGACGTCGTCAAATCCCAATGGATGTGATCAACAAAATAACAGCTATGTCTCCACCAACTAGCAAAAAGGAAACACAAACTTTCCTAGGTGTCGTGGGGTTTTGGAGAATGCATATTCCAAATTACAGTCTGATTGTAAACCCGCTCTACCAAGTAACCCGTAAGAAGAATGCTTTTGAATGGGGCCCTGAGCAACGACAAGCCTTTGAACAAATTAAGCAGGAAATAGTTCATGCAGTAGCCCTTGGGCCAGTCCGAACAGGACCAGATGTAAAGAATGTGCTCTACACCGCAGCCGGGGAGAATGGTCCCACCTGGAGCCTCTGGCAGAAAGAACCTGGGGAAACTCGAGGTCGACCCCTGGGGTTTTGGAGTCGGGGATACAGAGGATCTGAGGCCCGCTATACTCCAACCGAAAAGGAGATATTGGCAGCATATGAGGGAGTTCGATCTGCTTCGGAAGTGGTCGGTACTGAAGCGCAGCTTCTGGCACCCCGACTGCTGGTACTGGGTTGGATGTTCAAAGGAAGGGTCCCCTCTACACATCATGCAACTGATGCTACATGGAGCAAGTGGGTTGCACTGATTACTCAGCGGGCTCGAATAGGAAACCCCAGTCGCCCAGGAATCTTGGAAGTGATTATGGACTGGCCAGAAGGCAAGTACTTTGGGATATCAGCAGAGGAGGAGGTGGTCCGTGCTGAAGAAGCCCCACTGTACAACAAGCTACCAGAAAATGAGAAGAAATATGCCCTGTTCACTGATGGGTCCTGTCGTATTGTGGGAAAGCATCGGAGATGGAAAGCTGCTGTATGGAGTCCTACACGACGAGTTGCAGAAGCTGCTGAGGGAGAAGGTGAATCGAGTCAGTTTGCAGAAGTGAAAGCCATTCAGCTGGCCTTAGATATTGCTGAACGAGAAAAGTGGCCAGTTCTCTATCTCTGTACTGATTCATGGATGGTAGCAAATGCCCTGTGGGGGTGGTTACAGCAATGGAAGCAGAACAACTGGGAACGCCGGGGCAAACCCATCTGGGCTGCTGCATTGTGGCAAGATATTGCTGCCCGGGTAGAGAACCTGGTTGTAAAGGTACGCCATGTAGATGCTCATGTGCCCAAGAATCGGGCTACTGAAGAACATCAAAACAACCAGCAGGTGGATCAGGCTGCTAAGATTGAAGTTGCTCAGGTGGACCTGGACTGGCAACATAAAGGTGAATTATTTACAGCCCGATGGGCCCATGACACCTCAGGCCATCAAGGTAGAGATGCAACATACAGATGGGCTCGTGACCGAGGGGTGGACCTGACCATGGACACTATAGCACAGGTTATTCATGATTGTGAAACATGTGCTGCAATTAAACAAGCCAAACGGTCAAAGCCTCTCTGGTATGGAGGACGATGGCTGAAATACAAATATGGAGAGGCCTGGCAGATTGATTACATCACACTCCCCCAAACCCGCAACGGCAAGCGCCACGTACTTACAATGGTGGAAGCAACCACCGGATGGCTGGAAACATATTCTGTGCCCCATGCCACCGCCCGGAACACTATCCTGGGCCTTGAAAAGCAAGTCCTATGGCGACATGGCACCCCAGAAAGAATTGAGTCAGACAATGGGACTCATTTCCGAAACAACCTTATAGACACTTGGGCCAAAGAACATGGTATTGAGTGGGTGTATCACATCCCCTATCATGCACCAGCCTCCGGGAAAGTTGAACGATACAATGGACTGTTAAAGACTACACTGAAAGCAATGAGTGCTGGGACATTCAAAAATTGGGAAACACATTTGGCAAAGGCCACCTGGTTAGTCAATACTAGAGGATCTGCCAACCGAGCTGGACCTGCCCAATCAAACCTGTTACGCACTGTAGAAGGGGATAAAGTTCCTGTAGCGCACGTAAGAAACATGCTGGGTAAGATAGTCTGGGCTACTCCTGCCTCAGGAAAAGGCAAGCCCATTCATGGGGTTGCTTTTGCCCAGGGACCTGGATGCACTTGGTGGGTAATGCAAAAGAATGGGGAGGTCCGGTGTGTACCTCAAGGGGACCTAATACTGGGTGAGAATAGCCCATGAGTTGAATTGTAGTATGTTAATTATCATATAACACTGTATGTCATCACTACCATGGTTGCTATATATCATAGATGAAAATGGTGATTAATTAGAAGGTACTGGAAAGAGTGTAACCTGAGCATGACATAAATGGTATGGAATAAGGGGTGGATATCTGTCCTGGTTTCAGTTAGGACAGAGTTAATTTTCCTCCTAGTAGCTGGCAGGGTGCTATGTTTTGGATTAGAATGAGAAGAGCGCTGATAACATGCTGATGTTTTAATTGTTGTAGAGCAGTGCTTACACCAAGCCAAGGACTTTTCAGCTTCTCGCTCTGTCCTGCTAGCGAGCAGGCTAGGGATGCAGCAGGAGCTGGGAGGGGACAGACCCAGGACAGCTGACCCAAACTGGCCAAAGGGGTATTCCATACCATCTGACGTCATGCTGAACAAAATATAGGGGTGGCTAGCCGGGGTGGAGGGGGGGGCCGGCTGCTCGGGGATAGGCTGGGCATCGGTCAACGGGTGGTGAGCAATTGCATTGTGCATCACTTATTTCGTACACATTATTACTATTAATACTATTATTATTATTATTATTGTTATTGTTATTATTTTCCCTGTCTTAATAAACTGTCTTTATCTCAACTCACAGGCTTCACTTTCCCGTTTCTCTCCCCCATCCCGGAGAGGGAGGGGGGAGAGTGAGCGAACGGCTGTGTGGTGTTTGGCTGCCAGCCGGGCTAAACCACAACAAGATATGAGTTGGGATCCTTTAGGTGTGCTGAGTGTTTGAGGATGACAGCATGAGTGCAAGGTTCCCTTAATCATCCCAGATGAAATGAGATTTTTTTTTTTCCTAGTTCCCTCAACTAGAAGTCTGTAGAAAGAGCTTCCTTCTAAGTCAACTTCTAATGGTTCAGCTTGCAGTCTGATGAGGTATGAGGCACTGGTATAAAAGTGTTCCTTTCTATTCATCCTATCTAAAAAATGGTTTCACATTCATTTGTTGTATATTCCTCCATAATTATTATTATTATTATTATTATTATTATTATTATGATACCTGGGACAAAATAGCTGTCTCAGTACACATCTATGTGACAGGTGTAGGGAAAAATGAACTGAACTAAGTCACGACAAACCTGGAATAAAAGGTTATTTCCAAACACAATGGCAATTTTGTCACACTTTCTGCTATGAGTTGGCTGTAGGTGAACCTCTGGGGATAAAAAAATTGTATGGATGCTTGCCCCTCTCTGGTGTGGGTCTTCTCTGCTTTGTTCTGTCTAAAGTAAAGGCATACCCTAAGAGTTTTAGAAATCTTCCTTACCCCACACCTCACCATCTTGCATTCAGATGAGAAAGTGAGTATTGGATTAGAGCCAAACAGTTGTAAGGAGTGGCACTTAATTTGACTGCCATTGTCTCATAGCAAAATAGATATGGTAAGCCTGACAGCTGGTTTCATACAGGATTCTGCTTTTCATCTTTCCTAGTAAAAAACAAAGGCAAGAATACAGTTTATTTTTTTTATCCTGTAAACAATAGTTGGCATTGTTTTCTTTGGTTTACAGATTTGCCCTTGCAGGCATGGGTTTCACCTGTACAAACTTTAAGAAGTGAAAAGATGGAAATGTAACACAACTACATCTAATACAGTTATGATCTAGTCCCTCTGTTGCTGCACTGAAAATTAGTGTCATGGTGATGAAATCCAGCTATATCACAATTTCAAGTGATGCACTAGTAGCCATGGCAACAAGGTATTCCCTTCCAGTAAATGCCTGTAATGGTGCTTTTAAGATCGTACATCAAAGCCAAAGTGCAGCGTTGAATCACCCTGGAGCAAGTACTGACTTCAAAGCAAAAAGTTCAGAACAATAGGTTATTCACAAACAGAGAATAATTCTTTTCCAATTTACAAGTTTTTCTTTGGGATATGCTCCAAGATAAAAGTGGGATCAATATAGTGGATGGAGTGTTAGTTATCTACTCTGAGGTTTCTGTAGCACTTCCTGTAGTCTCTTGGCTTGCTGCATGGCTTCTGCTACTTGCCATGGGCCTGGTGTTCACTGCAGTCCCTTTGAGCTCTACAACAGTCAGTGTGATACAGGATGACAAGAGAGAAGAAGGTTTACAGAAATAAGAGGGATCTAGGGCAGGTAAATAATTGAAACAGATGTCCTATTTGTTCTAGTCTGGCTATCTGTTCTACTAGGCTTATTGTGAAAGTTAGCACTAAATTAAGAGACTGTTTTTGAAAAAGCTGATGAAGGAAAACTATAGCATAAAAATGGCTTTAAAAACAAACCTACCAAACAAAAACCAACTTGAAAGATATTAATGTCTGAGGAACATTAATGTTTCGCAAGGAATATTGAGTTTATTTTTAATTAATTCTGCAACCCCCAAAAATGTGAGTTGAAGAAAAATTCCTGGTTACATAGGACTTTTATTTTTACAACTTTCATGTAGTAGTGAAGCCTGTATCCTTTCTTGAAAATTGGAACTCCATGTTTCTCATTTTTAAAACAATTTCTGTTACATATCATGGCAGGAGTTATTCTACTTTGTCTGAAATATCTTATTTTTCACCTCAAACATTTACAATGCACTATCTTTTATATTGTGATGACTGTAATGACCAGGTTAGGACACCGGTGCTTCAAAGGACTTTAATTAACAGTAACTAGGGTGAATATAATGAACTCACAACAGGAAATATTTGGCTGAATGTCTGAAATGGTTCACTAACAGGTCAAAGTTTTTTTTATGATTGAATTCCTTATATGACAGATACTGCAAATACAGAGATTCTTTTTTATCTTCATGTGTATATATTTATCTATGTGTATACAGCTTTCTTTTATATACTGGTGCATCAATTTTGAATTTATTTCCAACATTTGGAAACATGTGAACTCTTTAGAAATTCATTAAATTTGGAAAACCCATAAACATTTAAGAGTGTGCCAGGCTATTGGATTGTTTGTTTCTTGTCAATTTGTTGTAGGAAGCAATTTTGAATTAGCCATGTCTTGGTAAAGGCTTAGTTTTCTTTCTTTGCTTGTATGATAATGCTGTTAAGACCAATGAATGGGTGATGGGAGTTTTGGTGCATGTATGGGGGGCGGGGGGGTAAATAATCTGAGTCACACATAAAAGAAAACAAAACTAATAACAATAGACATATAATCATAAAATGGCTTGGGTTGGAAGGGACCTTAGAATTCACCTAGTTCCAACCCCTGCTGTGGGCAGGGTTGCCACCCACTAGATCAGGTTGCCCAGGACCTGGCCAGCCTGGCCTCGAAAACCTCCAGGGATGGGGCATCCACAGCTTCTCTGGGCAACCTGTTCCAGAGCCTCACCACCCTCTGAGTGAAGAATTTTCTCCCTTTTTAAATCTCCCTTCTTTTAGTTTAACCCCCCGTCCTTGTCCTATCACTATCTTCTTATGTAAAAAGTCCCTCTCCCTCTTTTTTATAAGTCCCCTTTAAGTACTGAAAGGCCACAATGAAGTCTCCCTGGAACGTTCTCTTCCCCAGGTTGAAAAAAAACCAACTCCCTCAGCCTGTCTTTGCAGGAGAAGTGCTCCAGCTGTCTCATCTGCTTTGTAGCCCTCCTCTGGTCCCTCTCTAACAGGTCCAAATCTTTCTTGTGCTGGAGGTTCCAGCTTACGTCTTTAAATTATAATAATCAAACAGAAAATGAAGTTAGAATGATGTATCTCTTACCCATGAATGTGAGATAGAATTACCTTACAACTACATCTTGTATAGTCTCAGAAGTTCTCCAAAGCCAACATCTTAAAAAATAAAATAAAATAAAATAAAATAAAATAAAATAAAATAAAAGTGACCAGCCTCTAGCTAAAAATACTGTGTAAAATAACTGCTGAGTGTTAGCTTTTCTTTGATCCTGGCAAACAGCTGAGGTCTCTCCCTTCATCTTTTCACAGTGACAGATTCTTTTCTTATTCAGTTCCAGCCTCTAAACTCTCGTTGCCATAGCCCATCTTTTGCAATGATCTCACACACATGCTGAAAGCTCAGGTTAGAGTGAAGTTTGCAGTCATTGCTGACTAATTCTATCAGGTTTCTGTGAAGTTTTTCTTGCATGTGTGTGTTTTTCTTAACCAGAGAAGATGAGAAGAGAATTGATTTTTTTGGGAACGTTAATACTTCATACTGCTAAGTCACCAAAGTGTAAAAGAAAACAGCAACAACAAAAAAACATGCTCTCATGTTCCAATTCAACTATTTAACCAATCTTTTTCAAGATGGCAAAATATGTGTCGAGAAGACAAATATTCCTCTTCGTAAACGCTTTCACTCAAAGCAAATGATGTACTATTCAGTACCACTCAAAATTGTGGTCATTTTACCCATATGAATGTCGATAACTGTAGTCCAATAATTGTATGCTTATACTGCTGTTTGTCTGGTTCTCATTTGAGAAGCAGGACTTAATTAGAATTCCAAGTGTAATCCGCTCGTTTCATGGAAAAAGCTGCTAAGTGCAAGATCTGACATTCAAAACAAAATCAATACTTTTGTAGAACATTTAAACATCTCAGGTAATATCACAGGACTGGAGTAATTTACCTCATGTGCAAAGCTCTAATTAGAGATGCAACAGGAGTAAGAATTGTATTTCTTCATTATTCGGTTCTGCTTTACTGTTCTGCTCATACAAGGCTATTGATCAAATGTTCGTGTTTATTATAGCTCTCTCCTTCCAATCATGAGAAATGAGAGTTAAGATAGATGAAATATTTTCATTCCTTGTCAGGTATAAGAGACACTCAAGGTCAGATGCAGATAAGAAGCAAGGAAATGGAAAGGTTTTGTTTCCATAGTATTGAGTGTGATTTTATTTATTTATTTATTTATTAATAAATATCCCTGAATTTCTGTTAAGAGAGTCAGGTATTAGCACTGTGTTTATCTGTTTAAAAAGTATTAGATTTGCTGAGATCATAATATGTAGATCTCAAAGTTTCTTCAACCTCTGAAAAGGATTCATAGAGCCAAACTCTGAAAGTTCATTTAGATGCCAAGATACCTCACTCTAAGTAGACTGATAGATCCCAGAGGGACAATTCATGAAATAAAATATAATTCAACATTAAATTAAGAGGCCAACAGGTTGAAAAAAGTCATCTAGTCCACCCTTACTTTAACAGGGAAGCTTGATAAACTTAAAGACATCCAGTTCTGGAATCTATTCAATAACCTCTGTGGAGCTCCAGTGATTCATTTGCTGTTAAAAAGAATTTCCTTACATCTACCACCTCTCTGCAGTTGAAACCTGTTATTTTTTGGCTATTCTAACTTGGAGGTAAATCACATATTGTTTTCCTTCTCACTGCTGCATTTTGTAATATATTCAAAGCCAATTATCCTGTTCTTACCAAACACTTGCTGGAATCTGGCTCTTGGTCCTGGATTCAACTCCTTTGGGAATCTAATTGAGATCTCTATCAGAGGTCTAGTTGCCAAGTGGAGATGAGTAGACCCATCCACAAATGTTTTGAATCTTAAGTGGGACGAATCAAGCCACCATCAAGGTGGATGAAGCTAAGCTTAAGTGTTTTGTTTTAGAAGGCTTTGAAGGCTTTATACCATGCAGCAATAAAATTCCGAAGAGAGAGAGGTAAGAAAAAATAGAGAAAGTACAGTTACGTAGGTAGTCTTCTGGTTGTCTGGAGCTGAAAGTCAAGAAATGAACAAGTAAGCCCTGGGGCATCTTAAATAATTTTGAAGAGGTCAGATATCAACCTTACAGCTAAGTCCATTTGTTTCGAAAGGCACTGAATGGCTATTTCAGAGGGAAGGTCTGAAGAGAAGGATAAAGAGACTGTCAGCGACAGATGAGAGAAAAAGCAGAGCTCCTTTCATCAGACTTTCACAAGATTTAAAGGCTGAAGTCTTACCACTACTGGTTAACCGGGAAGAACAAGAATACTCAGAGAAACACTGAAATAGTATTGGTCCACTTGCTAGACTTTTCTGGTATACGTGTCTATACCCATAACAGAAAATATGATGCTGCTGAAGTGTAAATGTTAATGTTTGTTGTTGCTGTTTTTTCGTTTGTTTGTTTGTTTTTTGGCAGTAGTGCTTATCTGAGGTAGCCCAGGCAATGCTATTTGGTCTAGCTCCAGATGTACACAGTGTCCTACAGCTTCAATGCGAGATCTGCTAGTGCCATGTGGGTTTTTTGGATGTTGCAGGGTATCTTGAATGCAGCTAACGTCCCTAAGTGAGGGCAACTGAAAGAAATCCAAAATCAGAAAAATTCTCCATGCTTTCAGAGATGGCCAAACACAAGTCAGAAAACACATGGACACCTTAAGGTCCAATCTCAAAAGCAGTATAGCCACATCAATGTAACATTAGAAGGATAATTGGCCTACAGCAAATAAAGCTTACTTGAGAATAACTTGTCAGTGTTCCTTTGGGGAGTTCTGCACTGGTGGTGGAGACAGAGCTAGCAAGGCTATGTTGAGTGAGGTTTCATAGGTACATATAGAAATATATTTGGATTAAGAAAAGCAAGAAATGTTTTGGATCAGGTATCTATGTATATCTTAATTATGTTTTAGGACATGAAATCCTGCAGAGATGAATTTGTCCCAGTTCTTAAATGCTAGTCATTTCAAATTCAGAAATATTTTAGGAATATTTTGACCTTGATAAGGCCAATTTTCTGGAATTCTATTGCTTCCTCATCAGTTTCAACAAACAGCTCAGAGATGTCAATGTGATTCTTACATGCATATCTGCTATTATACAGGCTCAGTGGGGAGAAATCTCCTTACTAAGCTGCTTCTGCAGCACCCTGTACACTGATATTCTGCTTCAACATTTATTATTTTTTCTACTTGGATTGTAATAAAATGATAAATACAAGTATATATATAGTTTCCCTGTTATCATTAATCTTGTTTTCTTTTACTTTCATTTGAAATGTGAGAGGGATGGTAAAGTGTACAGATGAATTTTCTTTAATATCTTTAAAGAAAGTGTCTTTAATAGCAGTGTATTTAAGGAAAGTGCATTACTTAAGGAAGGTGTTCTATCAAAAGAGGCCTCAGAAAAAAGGCAAATTTGCTTATGAGATAACTGGGCAAATGGTAATAAAGTCTGCTATTCTTTCAAAGAAAGTGAAAATAAAAAATAATACTAAGATTTGTCTTGCTAACAGAGGTAATATTTAATAATAAACAGAAAAAAAACATGGAGCTTTGGGAATTTGATTTTAGAGTTCTTTTTGTATAAGATGAAGTAATATGAGAATGAATATTACGAAGTAGCATTCTGGAATATATTTGCTGATAATGGAAATAAGGCTGGCTTATTCACTGAGGTTATACATTGAACAGTTCTGCACTGTACTAAAAATTACTGAGCCTTTCAGAAGTAAGCTAATGCACTGCATGTAGCCATTCAGATTCTGTTAACCATTAAACTAAATAGAATACTATTTCACGCATGATTTCGTTCAGCTAGATGAAGGATGTAGTAACAGGTCTGAATAAGTAATGGGTAAAAGTGGAAGTAAAAATAATAATAATAAAAAATCCTTGTGTTGGGTGGCATTTCCATGTGATTTCAAATGCCTTATTAGTAGCCATTACGGATACCCCACTCATATGTGTTAAATATTACCATCAAGGGCAGAATCATCTATTAATAACACAGCTGTTTGTGCCAACTGTGAGGAAAGAAGCAGGTTAAAAGTGGCTACTGATGATCTAGGATCCTGATTTTTTTTTTTTTTTATGGTAAGTTCTTTAAGTTTGGCATCTGGGAAGCCTGGCAAAGCCCTGTAACAAATGACAAACTTTGTGGTTTACCTGAAGTCAGCTGTCATCCTTGCGATTTATTAATGTCTTTTTTGGTTAATGAAATCTGAGATTGATTGAGTGCAAGTCTAATGGGGCTATACTTTGCTTCAGTAATGGAAAAAAAATGTCTCTACATGAAAGCATTGTGTAAATCTGGATGATGTCTACTAGTCCAAATTACTATCTTGTTCATATTGCTTACCAAGATCAGGATGCTTCTCTGCTATATAGCTCTTACTTCTAATCACCCCTTTTCTGCCACTGAGCTTGCAGCCATAGTTGTCCCACTCAGTGTTTATGCAATGATAGACAACTAACTTATCCTGAAGGAAGTCTTACATTTCATTCAGACTTATTTATTTTTCCTCCAATCAGTATGGCTTATAACTTTGCTCTGGGAAAAGAGATCTTTAAAAGCACTATGTACATATGTTACTTGTGAATATTATTTTAACTTCATCAACTCTAATACCCGTTTAATTTCTCCTAGGCCACCATAACAATATCCCCAGTACTTCTGTCTTGAGGGGTGGATCGGGGGAAATATATTTGTTTTTGCATTTTGAGCTCTTCTGGAGGTATTGTAGTAATTTAGTTTATAAGGACAGGACACTTAAATTTAAAAGAGCCTGATGAAAGGTAATATAGCAGACAGGCTAACATGTAACCAGGTCAGCTGTCAGAAATTCTCCTGGCTTATAAATTAGGTGTTTTAGTGTCAAATGAGCTCTGTCGGTATGTCTCTCATTGCTATCAATAACCAAGTTAGTAGCTTATAGTAAGGTTAGATAAGTCCATGTGAATTTCATAAGCAATTGTTGGATAACTCTGAAAGCTTAGGACCAGTTAACTAGGCTTAGGGATTTTAGTGAAAGTTTTGCCATGCTAATTAATTTTTTTATTTTTTATTTTTTTTGCATCAGGCAAGGAAGTGAGTCAAATCCACATGTAACAATTGCTCTAAATATACACAGGAGATCATTTCTCTGTCTGTATTACACGTTCTGGCTGCAATTTTAAAAGCACAAATAACTTTCTGGGGTTATATTAAAGTAAGGCATGTTGATGTTCAGTAGCAGAAAAAAAAAGTTTGAACAGAACACATCTAATTTTGAGACTAAATTTGTATTACAATGCCTTTAAATCATCTCAGAATAGGAATTTTAAAGTATACTATGGAGAATCCTTAACAAGAAAGCTTTAATGTATTATACATATGATGGTGCTAGTGGTAAGCTTTACTGGTTTTCTTTGCAAACTTAGAATATCCTGGAGAGGGCTTCCACAGACTTCCACTTAAAAGTTTCTAATCCTATATCGAGAATTTTAGAAACATTATAGTTAACACAAACAGCTCTTCCAACTTAATGGCCGGAAGATTATTTATTTAATATTTTTACAGCTGTAAAATCTATTCTTTAATATAACTATGTATTTTGCAGCAATCACCTTTTTTTGTTTGTGAAGTTTGATATCAATTCGATCTTAACCATTTAAGAATTTTTCTATTGATAAAGTTCTACTCAGTTAATCCTGTTACATTCCCTAGATATTGGAACTGAAACAGCCTTAGAGAAACTTGGTGTTTAATGCATCTCTGGTGCAGTGTTAGAAGATTGTGTTGTTGACATTTGTCAGCATCTTTGATCTTTGTTTTTAACTTTTGGATATACTCAATATATTTACAGTAGAAAGGTTTCTATTCCATTTAAAATTCTTGCCACAGCATCACTTTATCTTTCTGAACAGTGCAGAATTTATAGCTTACTGAGTCTGGCAAAGGCTTTTTGCTTTCATTTCCTTCTGTACTTGCAGTATTAACAAATCATTTAAATGTATTTCCCATACGGCATTCATGCACTTTACAGAGCAATAGGACAACATAACAGAGCAATACTACTAAAGATAGACCTACAAATTAGAGGAAAATACAATCAGATTGTATTGAGAGTCCATTTAAATGAGGAAAACAGTATGGTTTTATGTTTCTTTAGAGAGGCTAATCTACAAATAAATGACTGCAAAAAGAGAAAAACTATTCAAGCTGTAGTTTCTGGGGAGTTGCTGGAATATGTATGAGCTGACAGTGGAAGATCACTATATGTGACAGCTGATAGGCAAGGAGTAAGATAATAAGGCAAGAGAAAGATAAATTGCAGAGTCTATTGAAAGGTAACATGTAGAGTTGTGTTGGTCCTGCAGTGCTGTCTTGCATTATTTACAGATCTGTATAAGAACTATGTAAGAATGGAAAATACTTAGTTCCTCTAAGTCCATAGAGCAATATGCTCTGGAAAAGGAGGAAGACTAGATTAGCAGAATATTTAAGGATCATCTTTAAATCTTAGTCCTTGCCGACAAAGAAGTACCAGTTCTGAAAAGACACTGGTCCTTTTTAAGGAAATTGAGGTTTTCTAGATTACCTGTGAGAGTAGGAGACAAGAGACTTGATTCAAAGCAGATATAAATGTCTTTAAAGCTCCCTCTGGGGGCGTTAAGGAGGAAAAAAATAAGAGACATATAATCAGCTGACAAATCCACCTCAATACATTGCATTTCAGGCTGATCAATGATTTCTCTACTCATAAACCGAAGCAACTGCAGGTTTAAAAAATAAAAACAAAAATTGCACTTTCCACTTCAGTTGTACAAAGGTCACTGGATGCACAGCAAGAGTATTTATCCACAAATAAATTAGTCTCATTCACTGGCTATCTTTCTGATACTGTGCCTCCTCCCTTTTTTACTTACCCAGTTGACTACAGTACTCTCTTAGACTTGATTTTGTAAATTTTTGGGCAGAGAACATGACTGTGATGAGCTGTACAGACCAGAAGGCTATATCACCAAAAGGGTCAAGGCAACTGCTATGTTTGTTTTGCATTGTATGGAAACTTGAACTAGTTATGCAAAATCTTTTTTGGGGCAGAAAAGAAGCACACCTTGCATATAAAACAACAACTTATTTTTGGTATAGTTGAAATACTAACAGTCTAATGCAAATCAGGTTGATTATTACAGAAAGAAAGGAATAATACTGCAGAAATGCTCATTGTGAACTATCTTATTAATATTAACATCCACATTCTTCCAGGATATAATTTTTTTCTTTTTTTTTTGGTCATGCTCACCCTACGACTGACTCTAGGTGTCCTAATGTTGATGACTTCAGTTTGGGGGTGACTATGGTGTGATCATGGTTTGGGGGGTGGTTATGGTGACTCACAGCATCCCTAGCCCTTCACTTTGGAAAAAAATATTGACACATTACATCCAAAACTACTATTTGTGGTGGTGTGCATATAAGTTAGATGTTATTACTTTTCTCTGTGTTCTTCTTAAATCTGGTTTTGCACTTCTACAGGGCTGACTTTCTCTGACCGTTGGTGAGCTGTTTATTGCAGAGGGTCAGCAGTGCCAGCCTGTGCCCCATCTCCATTCATCCCTGTGTGGTGTTTGGCTGCCAGCCACAGGGGTTGGAATACCCTCTGCAGGGGCAACTTGCACTGCTACAGTTCGTTTCTCCGACCCAGCCACAGGGTCTGCCACAGGGGTTGGAGTACCCTCTGCAGGGGCAACTTGCACTGCTACAGTTTGTTTCTCTGACCCAGCCACAGGAGTGGGAACGGCTGCGGGAGCTGGAACGGCTGCGGGTGCCGGGACGGCTGCGGGAGCTGGAGCTGGAACGGCTACGAGAGCTGGAACGGCTGTGGGAGCTGGAACGGCTGCAGGAGCTGGAGCTAGAACAGCTGTGGGAGCTGGAGCTGGAACGGCTGCGGGAGCTAGAGCTGGAACGGCTGTGGGAGCCGGAACCGGGATGGCTGTGGGAGCTGGAGCTGGAACGGCTGCGGGAGCTGGAACAGCTGCAGGAGCTGGAACCGGGACGGCTGCGGGAGCTGGAGCTGGAACGGCCGCAGGGATCTGTCACTAGGTTGATAGTAGCATCAATTGCAGCTCGATAGGCACAGGCCAGACCCCAGCACGCCACAGTGATTTGTGTCACTTTGGAACTGCCAGAGTCATGACACCTTTTTTTAAGCATTCTACCAGTTTTTTAGGATTTTGCAGTTGTTCAGGGGTGAATGTCCAAAACACTGGAGGTGCCCACTGCTCTAGAAACCTGCCCCTATCCTCCCACACTCCCTGCCACTCGCAACTATCCCGCCTCAAGACAGATCTCCGGATGAGATTCCTAAGTAGTTGTTTAACCTTAAACAAAACCTGAAGCGCATTCAGGAGACATAACAACAAGAACATGCTGGTCTGAGTATCCCAAGGATATTCATCATCTTGGAGAGCTACCGTAACTAGCTCGGGGGATAAGAGGGTGGTGAAGGAGGAAGGGAGAGTGAACAGGTAGGAGAAAATATCTTCCCCTGTCCCCTCCACAGATTGACTCCCTGATGAAAAAAGGCAATAGGTGTAATTGCTAATAGTTTCTGAGATATGGTTTCCGAAGTATAGAGTCGACGACAGTGCTGAGTACAAATACCAGGTTAGAGTCATGACCAGATATCTCATCATTTCATAAGCCATCGTTACACCACACAGTACCATAACAATCTTAAACCAGGGCCCGGAGAGGATAAACAGCACGACAGGGAGCACATACAGAAAGTAACTTGCTATAAAACTCAATTTGGGAAACAGGCACAGCAGACTTGAGATTAAGGCAATCAACATTGTGACTAGCAACTATTAAGCAGGTCGAATACTTATACCAAGTTTAGTTTAACACACTCTGGTGAAATCTGTCGATATCTCAACCCTTCGAGCCCCACGTTGGGCGCCAAATGGACTGTTGTGGTTTGGCCCGGCTGGCAGCCAAACACCACACAGCCGTTCGCTCACTCTCCCCCCTCCCTCTCCGGGATGGGGGAGAGAAACGGGAAAGTGAAGCCTGTGAGTTGAGATAAAGACAGTTTATTAGGACAGGAAAAATAATAACAATAATAATAATAATAATAATAATAGTATTAATAGTAATAATGTGTACGAAATAAGTGATGCACAATGCAATTGCTCACCACCCGTTGACCGATGCCCAGCCTATCCCCGAGCAGCCGCCCCCCCACCCCGGCTAGCCACCCCTATATTTTGTTCAGCATGACGTCAGATGGTATGGAATACCCCTTTGGCCAGTTTGGGTCAGCTGTCCTGGGTCTGTCCCCTCCCAGCTCCTGCTGCATCCCTAGCCTGCTCGCTAGCAGGACAGAGCGAGAAGCTGAAAAGTCCTTGGCTTGGTGTAAGCACTGCTCTACAACAATTAAAACATCAGCATGTTATCAGCGCTCTTCTCATCCTAATCCAAAACATAGCACCCTGCCAGCTACTAGGAGGAAAATTAACTCTGTCCTACCTGAAACCAGGACAATCCCATGATGGTATCCCTCCACATCTCATGCTGTGTCCACACTCCATGACAACCTCTGCGGTCACCTCACATCTCTATTTCTACTTCTTAAATCATAACAGTAGTCATAAATATATTGATATATACAGAGTAGCTGCCTTTTGAATCTATCTATTTTTACTGTACCTTGTAAATATAAACAAAGTAAAAATAAATTATCCATAAGGATCTATTGCTAGAAAAAAAAATGCTGTTTCTGCTAAAGAAGCTAAGACAAATCCCCAGGCAAGTCAATACAAGTTCAAACAAAATGAGCCTGACAAGCTGTGCTTTTGAGACCTTGCAAACTCAGTGCAAAGCTTCTTAGTAGCAATAGCAATACTGTATTGCACCACAGGGCTACAAACTGATATTCATAATAACTCCACGAACTTCATCAGATCTAGCCTTCGAGAAGACAGCATCAAAATCTGCAGTCTACAATTTTATATTTTTTAATCATTTCTGAAATGGGCATGAGAAATGCTGGGAAAACCCCATCTGTCAGCAGGTGGCAAGGAGAAGATGCAAACACATAACCTTAACTCCTAAACTGAAGTGAATCTGACCTGATCAAGGACATTACCCCAGTTCTGTCCCACAGTCAGTTCTTCCTGGGGCAGAATATTTTCTTTTCTGGACTGCTGTTCTTTTGCATGTGATTGCCTGCAGCATTTCCCTCCAGGTTCTGCCTAGAGGTTCCTTGTCTCAAGCTACTTTGTTCATATAGATGTTGCCTCAGGGACATTGTGAGGATAAATTTATTAAGACTTGTAAAACATTCAGATGTTATAAAGAGAAAGGCCGGACAAAAGTATTACCAAAAAACAAAAAAATCAAGCAGGATATGTTATTAGGATTATGGAATCAGCTTTCTAGAACACATTTGTCAGAGCTTCTTTCCCTGAATTACTCACCAGTAAAATCTACCACTTTATAATCAGTTCTTAGACTGTCAATTGAGTAGTTAAATGCTTTAGGGAGAGTATCATAACTAATCAGTGAATCATTTATTTACAAATAGTTTTCTCCTCTTGAGCAGCTGCAATGTTGATTGATCTGAGGCTCTCTATCAGATAGTGAGATAAACCCACATTCATTATGTGTTGCTCCAAAGCCTGTTGAAGTCAATGAATCTCTTAATTGACTTCCTTGGGCTTTGGAATAGCCTCTATTTCTGTAATCTCTAAAAGCCATACAGAAACACTGTTTCCAAATTTAGTCTCTATTATTCATCTACAAGAAAGAGAAGAATCACTGAGAAACTTTTCATTTTTTCATTGTACATGAATCCAATTGAGACATAATATTGGCTGGGGAATACTGAAGACATAAATGGAGATGAAAACTTGTACATCTTGAGGGGCAAAGGAAGAACATGTCCAGTGTGAATTATCAAGGATGAAACAGCAAATAATTTGATGAAGCTGAGAAACAAAATATTTTTTATTAAAAAATCAACAGGTTGGCACATGTGGCACAAGACAACACATAGGAGGATTTACTTTTTAAATTATCTTTTATCATCCAACAATAACAAAAATTCTTTGTGTCTTCTAATTTCTCTGCTTTGAGTCATACTTTATTCTTATCTTTTAAGGTTATTATTATTTTATTGTTCTTTTTTTGAGTCTATTTTTTCATGTTGCATCTTTTCTGAGCTTATATGAACATTTCTATTTATGAAATAGGTACTTTCCAGAGAAGGTGACTGCTTGGTATTAAACAAGTCAGATAATCAAAGGTATTTACAGACTATAACAGCAAGATGAGGAAAGATAATAATGAAGCTTCATCCTGTTACTGATGCAGGTTATAAAACATTATAGAACTTTAGAAAGCAAATAGATGGACTGATGTCATGCATTATTAATGGATCAGGGAGATTCTTTCCCTTCCCCAAAAAACAAACAAACAAACAAAATAATAATTTCCCTTCTGCTTTGATTGTATATTTAGTATGCTTTAGGTTATTCAGTGCTGGGCATTGTCTTATTCTTTGAAATTAATCCTTATACTTTCAGTGTTATTATTGACCAAGACAAATCTTCTCAGACCTTATATAACTGTTAGTTGAAGCTTATATTTTTTCCAGGCATGTAAGAAATTAATTCTGTGATGTACCTTGTGGCTTACCAGTCATTCTGCTGGTAACTCCCAAACACTACAAATGAGAAGGATTTTCACTTGTAATTTGGTAGAATGATATATGTGCCTGCAGAGATGAAAAATCGCTGGCTTGGTCTTGATGAACATTAATAACAAAGAGGAAGGTATTAGTAACATTAGGTGCTTATTAGTTCCAGAACTGTAAGATCCAGCTTTATTAGCTCCTTCTGGTGATCACTACTAATTCTGCTATTACCTGATTTCAATAACATCACAGATGGCTCCCATCTGACATTTTCTGATATGCAGCTGTGTGAGCTGTTTACTCAGACAAAATTTATTAATCATAAGGTATTCAAAGCAGTTTCAGTTTTGCTTTTAGTTGGTCATTTCTAACCCTTGCTGAATTTAATAAGAGACAGGCTTTGTAACTAAGGGGAAAAAATGGCCTTAAAAATTAGTATGACTAAGACAACTTCTCAATGTTCTGCAGAATTTAAAGTGCTCTAAACTTAAAAGTGTTAAACAAATATGAGGGAGAAGACAGTGCAGGAAAAGGGTGCTCTCTAGTTCTTTAATAGAAGTTATTAAATATCTTAGATCTTAAACAGGGAGGAGTGAGAAGGCGGCAGAAAACATCAATCAAAACACTTGTATTTTGAGGTTAGATAGATCAAATAAAGTGAATTCCAGTGAGACTACAAATCAATCTGCTCTGGGTTACAAGCCAAGTATGTTTTCTTAGTAGCTGACCATATGGGAGGTCCTGGAGAAGTAAAGCCCCCCTGTCTTTTTTCAAAGCATCTTGTGTAGGCTAGATACACTTTAGCTTGTTTGAGGAATTCTCACTTTTATGTTGTCTCAACTGATTTATTCTTAATCATTTGTTCATATCTTAGCATTCTGGAATGCATCTGAGAGATATGAAAGATCTGAAGGAAACTTCCCCCTCCCCCGCCCCCCCAAGCAGTTACACATGGAAACATGCTCGTATATTCCTCCCTCCCTTCCTTCTTTCCTCCCTTCCTTCCTTCCTCCTCTTTCCTTCCTCCTCTTTCTTTCCTTCCTCCTCTTTTCTTCTTTCCTTCCTTCTTTCCTTCCTTCTCTTTCTTCCTTTCCTTTCCTTTCCTTTCCTTTCCTTTCCTTTCCTTTCCTTTCCTTTCCTTTCCTTTCCTTTCCTTTCCTTTCCTTTCCTTTCCTTTCCTTTCCTTTCCGCTCCTTTCCGCTCCTTTCCGCTCCTTTCCTTTCCTTTCCTTTTTTTCCGTATAAATCCAAATCTTCTCATCTCAAAGCCAGGCCTAAACTTAACAGAAATATTGTTGCTATCTCTATCCAAAAAAAAAAAAAAAAAAAAAAAAAGTATTTATTAAAGTTTTGTATTTAGCACTCAGTAATTATGAAATTAGCTGGAGCATCTTATTAGCTTATTAGCATCTTTTTTCAGAACTTAAAGGAAAATATGTCCAAAATTTAATGTCCTCAGCTCTCATACAAATTATGTACTTCATATACTTTTTAAATATAATTTGTCAAAAAATGTGAGTGAACAAGTTAAAATGCAATCTCCTACTTAAATAGTAAAAAAGTTTAAGCAGTAAAAAAGTTGACCATGAGGAACTGACTTTGAATTCACTTCATTTGAGGTTCTCCAGGTTTTAGTTTCAGATAATACTTACGTATGCCTGAAACTTGATCACAGTATGTACCTGAGCAGGTAGGGTTGAGTAAGCATGGCACATTTGTGTGTTCTTAAGCACCCTTTGGAGTTGTCAGCTGGGAGAAGAAGGGAATGGTGGCCATAATCTCAGGTTAAGCATTTTCTTCAGGTATTTTAAATTTTCAGATGAATTAATGGAAAAAAGCTTTGAGGCATACACTTGACTACAGGGAGAGCAAATTGCTGTGCATTCTATGTTGTTAGAAGGCAAGAGATTGAGGATGTTTATATAAAAAACATGTAAGCAATCCTCATCAGAGATCATTCTGTTATGATAAACAGGTCTGATACATGTCTAGAAATCCAGACACCTGCTTAGCTCTAAAATGTTTGAACCCTTTCATATCAGCTGAATTAGCTTCTAAGTCTTTGTATAAAGTCTTTTCAGAGCCACTGGTTTTATTCCAGTCAGATAAGACTTCTCATGACTACAATTAGCTGAGATGAATCTTAACTACATATCTAGGCTCCCTTTATAGTTAGTGGAAAGACAAAGAAGCATTTCTAGGTTACAATTTGGCAGGCTTGAGGAGATGATTTGTCCGCTTGTTATCTGTCTCTGCAAAATGATTACATGGATTATTTACATGAAAAAATTAGACATTGTCTGAGATGCATAAAACTGAAATAAATTCCTCTTAAATTGAAATGATTTTTTAACAAAACTTGTTATTATAAAAATTGGTGGGGTTGGTGGTGTGATTTTTTTTTTTTTTTAAGTAGAAATAAAGCTGTTGTAGTATGGAATTATTTGCAATTATTTGGGGTATTAAGAGAACAGATTAAAATTTGATTACATTTCCATGTAATTGTCTCAGGACTTCCTTACGAAAAATGATTTATCTGTCCCAGTTATTTTCTCTTACTTGTTATACTTCAGATTCTCAAGCAGAAGGTGGTCATTTGCTTTTTCTTTATAAAATTGTTATCATAATTCTGTTATGATGTAAAACCTCATATGGTGTAGTAGTCATCACCAAATAATGATACTTCTAGAAAATATAATCTGATTTTTTTTTATATTGATCTCATTTGACTTTGTTGCTTGTAACTAAAACTAGATCTATGCTTTTATGTGTGGTAATTTATTCATATTTGGTGAATTTTCAGTTTGTTACGTAACATGTACTATTTTTTTTCACCTGATAAGGATGACAAAGTAGTGAATAGAAGTTGTAAAGAGTCTGGTATGATGGAACGGAAGCATTTCTGAATTCTAGACGGGAAGGAAGTGTTAGTGATAAACTGCCAGTTTCGTGCTTTCTCTGGCATCCTAGGTTACCTTTTTCCCCTTAATACTACAACACTCTTGAGTAGGTCTCTGACACAATGACTGCATTAGCCAGTGATGGAATAAGCAGCTATTATTGGACCATGTTACTGCATTTGACAAGGGGCAGCAATAATTTTACTGTGTGTGCATTTCACCTGCAGCTTTTCTGAAAATGCTCATCTGTATGCAGTGAGGCTGAAAGCCAGGCAGGCACACGTTCTGCACCTGTCCACAGTATGTCACAATGGCAGCACCTAGGAAATGCATTAATATTTATGGGAAGGGAACAAAGAAATCAAGGCATCTCTGTCTGCCTCTCTCAATTTATTCCTCTTTTAAAAAATTAATTTTGGAACAACTTTTGGAGGGATAAACACTGCAATACTTATAGCAAGACAGGAATGCACATGTACGGTGTTCAATTGTAATTGAGAAACTTCATGCTGATTTTTGTCCAGTGATATTGTAATTCCTTCCACCTCTTTTAAACACTTTTTAATCTGTCTACCACTGAAAAGGCACTCAATAAGCACTATCTCCTCATTGAGTGCCTCTGGCTGTTACTTGTTTGGGAGGTACAGAGATTATGCCTTCTTCCTGAAGTCCAAAGATCAGCCAGTCAGCATCAAAACTGTGTCCATATGTATGCAGTCCCTTCTTCACAAGAAACCACGTTAGAGGTTCACAGTAATTTATATTTCCACTGTTCAAAGTAAAGTTGTCAAAGTCCAGAATGACAGAGAGGCATGTATCTTTGTGTCTTTTAAAGCCCTGTTGCTTTCTACAGTATCCTATTTACTTCTGTGTGATCTCTGCAGGAGGAAGAAAGACAAAGTGTCTCCTGAAGGGGTCGATGTGACTTGTAAAGTCCACAATAGGGTGTAGTAGTAGCTTTTTCCATATAAGCAATTTCAAGTGCTTTTATTTATTTATTTATTTTGCCATGCAGTTAAAGGCTTTGACCTCCTTATGCTCTCTTGGATCTGAGAGGCTAATGAATCACAGAAACTCTTAAGGAAATTGGGCAAACAGTTTCCTGTAGCCAACTGCACCAACGCAGTAGTGGTATTTCCTGAAGGGAATGACTTGGCCACCTTGTGAATAGAGCAACAGATTGAGGCTTTAGAAACTGGGTTCAAGTACTTTGCCACATCTCTGTGCTACTGAGTCCCTGTGTCTTATCAATGGTAAATTTTGCAAAGTAGGGTCTGCTGTTCTATGGCATTGGTGTCAAGAAGTAAAAGGCCTGAGAAGATCTGGAAGTAATTGAAGGTTCTCAGTAAAATGATGAATAATAACTTGTTAGAAACTGGGAGAGATGCAGTCCAGTTATGAGTGAAGAGGGACAGGCATTGAACTATCTCTTCCCATAAACATAGACATTTCCTCATATTTGGTCCCATAATGAAGCAAGACCCTCACACGGCATTTTGTGATAGTAACTTCCACATCCCTTGGTAGACTCTTATGGGACAGGACTAGATACAGAAGGATGTGCTGTATATACATTTCTGATTGTGATATAGAGCTGAAACCTATGGCTAGGAGTATCAGAAGAGAAGACATTTGAGTAGCTAGGGCTGTGGTATGGGAGCAAGAACTGAAACTAAGGAAAGGAATACGACTTGTTGCCCCAGTATTGCTTCTGTGCCTAGAGATAAAATATATTTCTATAGTATCCCAGTCAGGTACCTTTACTTCCTTCTTTATTAGAGCTCAATTATTCAATTAGGTTAGACATCAGGAAGAGGTTCTTCACCGAGAGGGTGGTTGCACACTGGAACAGGCTCCCCAGGGAAGTAGTCATGTCACCAAGCCTGTCTGAATTTAAGAAGCGATTGGACTGTGCACTTAGTCACATGGTCTAAACTTTTGGTCAGCCCTGTGCAGTGCCAGGGGTTTGACTTGATGATCCTTATGGGTCCCTTCCAACTCAGGATATTCTATGATTCTATGATTGTCTTGACCCTTGAATTTTATCTTTTTCCACATTTCTCTCTCTCTCTCTTTTTTTTTTTTTTTAGTTTAAATTTTTTTTTCTTGGGGTTGGAGGGTAGTGGAGAACACCTGTGTGGTACTGAGCTGTCTGCCAGGTTAAGCCACAACACTTTATTAAATACATGTGTCAGCTCAATATAAGGCTGCCCATCTTAGGACTACTATTACTGCTCTCTTCCTGCACATATATAAACATACATTTCCTAGAACTATTGTTATTGCATCTTGCTCCCTGAGATACCACCTCCTACGTTCAGCCAAAACACACTAATTTTCTTTTGGTGTTTTCTTACAAAAGAACAAAATGTATCAAAGCTAACAGCATGACTATGGGTTTTGAAGCTTTTCTGTGTTTAGCAATTCCCCTATCTTGCCTGCTCTTCCTTTCTCTTTTTGCTATTTTTTGTGAAGTGTTTGTTTTTTGTTAACAATTAGTCTTCCCCTCTTCCCCCAGTTACTAACCTCTGTGGGGAAGAAGGTAGGAAGATCAAAAATAAAACTAACTTCTGTTCACTAGAAAGGGAGGAGCTGAACTGATTTTCTGCGCAGGCTGAGATGTTCAGGCCATTAGACTGCAAAGAGCTCTGCTAAATGGACACATGGCCGCCCATTTGGGGCATCCGATGTTTTAATCATGGAAGAATTTTTGGCAAATTATTTCCTCTCACCTGCCTGGCCAGGCACTGGCTTTTGTCTGTTTATGCTGTGGGAAGGAGTGTACATGTGGTCTTTTCTGCTCCTTGATCATTCCCCACCGTCTTCTCTGGTTCCAGTCAAGTTCTCTTAGTTCTGCTCATCATCCAGGATGAAATGCTTTGTCCTGATCACTAAGGCACCAAAGCCTACCTTTGCCTACATTGCATAGAAGCCCTGAGTGGCAGGAGAGAAGCTATTTAGGTTAGCCCCAGGGTGAATAATTACTGCATGAAGAGAAATAAAAGATTTATTAATTCTCATTTCTCATTGGTTGCACACTGGAACAGGCTCCCCAGTGAAGTAGTCATGTCACCAAGCCTGTCTGAATTTAAGAAGAGATTGGACTGTGCTCTTAGTCACATGGTCTAAACTTTTGGGCAGACCTGTGCAGTGCCAGGGGTTGGACTTGATGATCCTTATGGGTCCCTTCCAACTTGGGACATTCTGTGATTCTATGATTCTATAATTATGCCCAGGGACTTGTAAAAAAAAAATATATATATATATATATATATATAATTTTCTTCTTTCTGTAAGAAAAGTCTTATCTTTCAGCCTAGATACTTCCAGGTGCTCTCTTGAGCTGTCAGTCTCTTCAAAGTCAAACTGCCTGTGATAGACAAAGGATTATTGAAAAAGAGGTTTGCACGATTCATAAACAGAGTTCAGTCCCTGATTGTCTGTTCTTGAGACTGTTGTGGCAACAAAAGGCTCACAACATAATGGTCCTGGAGCTGTTAACCTCATCTCCCTTGAAATGCTTGACTTCATCTGAGAAATTTCAGGTTTCTTGTATACATGCACATGACTCCCCATTCACTTGCCTCTGGCTTTTCACCTGACTTACCTTTGTGTACTATATAAATTACAACTTCATCTGTATAAATTCTTCTTGAAAACTTATAGGTCCTTTTCCAAAATCTACTCTACTCTTCTTCACCTTCATGATAAAAGTACAGAAAAAATATAAATATAATTCTCCACCTATATATATATATGTATATTTTCCTATTTTTTTTCCTGTAATGCCTTGGAGACTAAAAGAAAAGGCAAACCAGCTGATTTTTTTTAATGAAAGACTGCCTTACACACTGGAAGTTATTGATAAGGATCATAAAGTCTTAATCTCTTCAGATGCACACAAAGATTTGCTTTGCTGAAGTATGCTCTACCATTTAACAGTCTTCTGACCATAATGCTTGCTCATATGTCCTGTCTACTTGCTGTCTTCAGATAAATATATAACAGTTTTGTATGGCTGGATTTTACCTGTCCCAACAGCTCTGCTGAAATGCCCCAAAGACTTAGAGCAAAAATGACATGTAGACATGTATTTTATCTATGGATGGCACCCTGTGAATCCTGCCTCTAACTTGCTATCTTCACATTAATAAGTAATTCAATAATGACACTGTCAGCAGTAATTTAAGCTTAAATGGCTCCTGGGATATAAACACGGTTCATCTCCTTTTTGAGGACACTAGCTCTCTAATGTTTTCAGGTTTACTCCCTAGAGATAGGTCTTCCCTGAGATGAGTCTGTGCCTGTTGCTTTGGAAGAATAACAAAATAAGAAATCTGCGCCACAGCCTTCATGATGGTTTAATTGTTTGTTATTTACATATCAACATAATGTTCTTTTTTTTCTAAGCAAAATATTACAAATAAAGAAAGTCATCACTGTGGCTCCATGTACTTGTTTGATAGCCTTGGGCAATAGTCATTTAACTTGTTTACCACATTAAATTGCTTTGCTTTCTCTATTTTTTTCCTGATTTAAGGCCATAAACATTCCAAAATTTAATACTGAAACAGGCTTATTTTAATTTGCAAAGCCAGGCACTGGAAGAAGGAGTTTAAAAAAAGAAAAGAAAATTAAAAAAAAAAAAAAATTAAAAGCCAGTTAATTGCATTGCTGATTTTCTTTCCGTAGCAATAAACTGGAAACTTTATGAAAGTTTCATTTACTCCAGCTCTGTAGTATAACAGCAATATCGTATTTACCAGATTATTCATTTTCTTCCATTGAGAGCAGTTTGAATTTAGTGCGTCCAAAGTCAGCAAAATAGCAATGATTAGATGGCAATAACTACTTAAAATATTGATAAAATAAGTTCAGTGGCCTCAGTTAAATGTTGAATAAGCTGGAAACCACATCGCGAAGCCATTGCATGTTTGACACATTTGATATCACATACTCCAAAGAGAGGCTTAAGATTAATTGAGCATGGAAAGTGATCAAGCTTCTCAATACACCGTCTTCTAGTTAAAGGTTGACATGCTTCAGTGAAGCCAAAGACAGCATATACCACATTGATTTGTGTCTTATGTTAGGAGGAAATCACAATTTAAAAAATAGAAATATTAACAGCTTATTAATAATTATTAATAATGCAACCTGGTAGTAATGTTTGACAGTTGGAGAAAAAACTCACAGCAGTTCACCTGCAAACGGTGGTTTTACTTCTTTATGCACTCACCACTCCAGAGTTAAGGAAGGTGCTGAGTGTGTTTGTTTAGTTTCTGTAAGATTGGCATTAAGACAAGGAGGTAAATCCACTGGTATTATCCATCACAACCATATACTAAAGGAGCAATTGTGTGTGTATACATATACAGATATATATGCATATAAACTTTACATATATAAACAGTGATTATTTTAAGAAACTTTGTCTAGCATTCAGAAAGAATGGTCAAGTGGTTGGTGAAAGAAATTGTAGTAACAGAAGAGCATCCATTTCTTGGAAGGGCTTGAAGATCTTCACTTCTATTTCTCTTTGTACTGTACAGGCCAGGTTTGCGACTCATTTATTTCCAAATACCATTACTTTACCTGCTTTTACTGTTGCACTTAGGCGTCAACTGATGATGTACATTGAGTTATTTCTGGTTTACTGTGGGTATAAGAAAAACAAAGAATACTAGTAACAGTAATAACAGCAATTTGAATTTATTTTATTCCCATACGTTCTTTCCAATTAATCATAAAGCACTATACTTCATCAGGGTGTTCCTGTCATTCAAAAGGACCTCAGCAGGCTGGAGGATTTGGCCTGTGGGAATATCCTCAAGTTCAGCAAAAGGAAGTGCCAAGTCCAGCACCCAAGGAGGAATAAACCAAGACACTGGTACAGTCTGGCAGACAGCTGTCTGGAAAAGCAATTTGGTAGAGAAGGCCCTGGGGGTCCTGGTGGACAACAAGGTGACCATCATCCAGCAATGTGTTCTCAAGGCAAAGAAAGCAAGCAACCTTCTGGGCTACAGGAGGCACAACATTGCCACGCAGGTCAAGGGAGGTGAAACTTCCGCTGTACTCAGCACTGGTGAGACACATTTGGGGGGTTGTCCTGGGTGCTGGGCTCTCCAGCAAGAGATACAGACACATGAGTCCAGGGAAAGGCCACAAAGATGATGAGGGGTCTGGAGCATATGATGTATGAGGGGAGTCTGCAAGAGCTGGGACTGATCTGCCTGAAGAATAGAAGACTCAGGGGGGTCTCATCAGTGTGTATAAACAACTGATGAGGGGACAGTATAGAAAGTAGAGCTGGGCTCTTCTCAGTGGTGCCCTGTGACAAGAGTCAATGGGATGAAATACAGAAAATTGTATTTAAATGGATGAAAACACATTTTTACTCTGAGGGTGTTCACCATTGGCATAGATTGCCCAGCAAGATTGTGGAGTCTTTGTGGAGCTATGCAAAACCTGACTGGACATGACCCAGAGCAGCCTGATCTGGGTGAGTCTTTTTGAACAGGGGATTTTACTAAGTAGTTTCCAGAGGTCCTTCCAGACTCAGCTATTGTGTGAATTCAGATCTTTGCCCTATTGTTTTTGCCATTATGGAAAGGAAGAAAATTGTTGGTGAAGAAATACAAACCTGGAAATCATATGGTCAAGTAATGTTTGTCCTTGATTCTAATTACAGTAAGTATTTTGAAGGGATTGGAGGGAAAATAGTCAGGGAGCCATGCAGTCTTATAGTCTTCACACTGACAATCCTGCAGGTTTGATCAGGTGCACCTTCTTGAGGAAAAGGAGAAAAAAAAAATCCAGGAAAACACAGCTCAAAGTTAGGAAGTTCCTGTGGCTAGGATAGCCAGTTTGTTTTAGTATTTTATATTTGTAATTGTAAGACAAAAGATTGAAGAGATGTATCATTATGGAATAGTACAGCTAGGCTATAAATGGAGGGGGTTGGTTGCCTAAATGGAGGTGTACGCTGCCATTCTGATTGAGTAAAATATTTCAGTTGGCCTTCTGCTGCCACCCTAAAGAAGTGTGTCGTGTCTTGTGATTCTTTGTTAAATCTGTCATATGCATGCAATTGGCTTGAGTATTATATGGCATCTCAAATGGTCCAAGGTGCTCATTTAGGATATCTGATTGGGATTCAGTTATTTAGCACTTGCAACCATACTGCCTTTTGTGTAGCTATATCAGCAGCGGACAAGTTTATCAGATTCTTTAACACATTCACAAAAAAAGACATATCTCTCTCTCTCCAAACTTTAGATAACTTTAGCTGATTTCTGTGGCCTGGTAACAGCTTGTTTTTTGTATGTACATTCGTTGAAAATTATACACTGCTTTGCATAGTATTTTCATGAAAATTGCCTCTGTAATGAAGCATTGTGCCTTAAAAATCCTCAGATCTTTCCTGCTGTTAACAATGCTCACTTGCCTATGTCCTTGATAAGTGAAATACTATCAAATAGATGATGTGTGTAACAGGACATGACAGCATCTTCAGAAAGGCAGAAAGAAAAGCATATAAAGACCAAGCACCCTCCCACCTTTCATACTCTATTCCTGATCCTGAGTTTTAGCGTTATTTCTTTTAGTCTGTTTGGAGAAACCACTCCTGGGCAGGACATCGTTATTGGAGGGATCATTAGTTTGAAGAGAGGCATACCAAAAAATAGGGAATTTGTATTTCAGTCACAAAATGGATCAAAGAAAACTTTCCTAGGGCAAGGTGCTGTTATCAAGATTGTCCTCAAGAAAGGAAAATCATTACAGAGGATTATCTATAACAGTGGTTCTCAACCTTTCTTTCAGCTTGTGTACCCCAAGGCAGAATTATAGTGTGACTGATTATGATTACAACACATGCACACAAGGACTCACTCTTCTGCAGACATTTCTGCGTGTTCTATAATACCTGGTAATGTTTCATTGTTTTTTCTCTTCTCTTCTCTTCTCTTCTCTTCTCTTCTCTTCTCTTCTCTTCTCTTCTCTTCTCTTCTCTTCTCTTCTCTTCTCTTCTCTTCTCTTCTCTTCTCTTCTCTTCTTTTTTTCCTTTTTCCTTTTCCTTTTTTCTTTTCTTTTTTCTTTTTCTTTTTTCTTTTTTCTTTTTTCTTTTTTCTTTTTTCTTTTTTCTTTTTTCTTTTTTCTTTTTTCTTCTACAAACAGACCTGCCATGCACATGTACACATGCTCAGCTTAAAAATAATAGTAATGATGAAAATGGTGTATATTCCATTTAGTGTCCCGTACACTCTGACTCAGCAAATATAGGAAAACACATGTTTGGAGAATGATTGTCAGGTGATTCATTCCATAGCTCTTCCTCTCTTACTGTTCACAGGAGCTTCTCAACGGTTGCCATTTTAAGGAGATTTTTTTCCTAGGGAAATATTGATCTTTTCACTACTAATTATGCCTAAATGTGATGTGAAAAGATATCCTTTAATTTTATTAACTTGGAGATTGCTTGGATACTGGAATGCATCTGTACTACTCCATCTTACACTCAAGTCTCCCTACTCTTGTGGCAACTTGCACCTTTGTGGCTAAACCAGCTTTCCTCTTACATCCATGTGGCCAGATTCTTGTTGCCTACTAGGGACATTACCTTGTCATGCTACACCTATGTCTAAATATCTAGCATACTGGGATAAATTGTCATGGGCTAAAGACACGCCAGGAAGCATGTTAACAATTAACTACTATGACTTCATTAAATACAACTGAACATGGCATAATGTTCAGGAGCATACTGTGGTCTTGTTTAGATTTCTATTGTATATGTAGCTCCTGGGACATGGAAGCACACTTAGCTGATGGACATATCCTCTACACCAGGCTTGGTTTAGGAGTACAACAAACCATTTCTCTTTCTTTATTTTTTCATTATCATAATGGAGAGGATAATATCTTCCTCATAGTCACAGTATAAAGATATCCCCTGTAGAGCCCTTTTAGTGCCTTGTCTGGAAGTTGTGAAATGGTAGTGAATATATTTTTTATGACATATTACTCTGACATTTGTTAAAGGGGTGCTGGCTCACACTCCAGGAAATAAATAAATAAATAAATAAATACCTGAAATGATCATGAAAAAGAAAGGGAAAGAAAAGTGAAGTATGTCAACTTCCAGGCTTACTGAAACTACAAAAAAAAAAAAAAAAAAGTTAGAGATCATATTAATTGAGTTTGAAATAAAAAAAAAAATGGAGGCCAATATAAAAATCATTAGAAATCTTCATTCTGCAGGTCTACAATATGCCAAAGATATCATGGTTTGTTAGAATATGTACAATTAGAAAAGGAAAGGTCCTTCTTGCTTTATCCACATGTAAGCACAACACCTTGAACCATGGAACTCCATCATTGGTAGGGCCTTCCAAACCTTAGTATAGTTTACTATAACAAAAATGATATATTAATTGTGTTTACAGACAAACACAAACAGAATTTTTATGTGACAAAATATTTAAACTGCTGTTATCTCACCAATAAATAAATAAATAAATAAAATAAAATAAAATAAAGATTTGTTAATCCAGAACCAGTTGTTTTATGTTCTTGACTGAAGAGATTATCATTTAGGGCTGTGCTTAAAATACCAGTCTGTTTTTTCTGTTGTATGAATCCCCTTTGGAGCTTTACTATCTTGGAGCTGCAGAAAGCAGAATGAAGTGAAGTTGCCATCACAGCATGTTTCAGAGAGGCCTCATTTCATTGGGATTCCAGCTACTGCACAATTCTGCATTTCCCTTGGAACGAAGACAGCTGTGCATGGCCATAGACACGCAGCAGATGCTGAATGCCAATTGTTAAACCCTAGTGGTTACTTTAATTGCCCCTTTCCACCAATTTGATATGTTGCAGTGGTAGGAAAGCAATAGAGGTTGCTGTTGCTCAAGATCTCTGAACCTACAGCTCTGACTGAAAGTAAAAATTGATGTAATAAAAAGGAAAAGAAACTTCCACAGGCTTCTGACAAGCTCATAAGCAAAAATGTAACGGGGAGTGAGAAAAGGAGGGGGAATTTTTGACTCAGTTGTAGATTCGAGGTTATACCTGAAAGTTTCATAAGGCTATGAGTGTTTTACGAGAGACAGGATCCTCAACAGCCGGGTTACAGTGTGATGGACTCTGACATTTTGTAAAACCATAAAACGTGTCAGTAGCTTTAACAAGCAGGAATGCTTTGACCTCCTGATGTTCCTGTCCAATTTAGCCATAGCAACTGTTCAATTCACACAATTAATGGTTACATTCAGTCAAGTGAGGGAGGGAAAAGGGTGACAGGAAACATCACTGTAAAACCAAGACAGTTTTTTTTTTTTTCTTTCCTGCTCTCTCTCTCTCATCAGAGATGTCCCCCTCACCAACTCATTCTTCACTGTATATTAAGTATTTTTGTAGCTCTAATTTTCCCTTGGCATATATATTTGTATGCCTTTTGCCCTGTAAATATGCATTAATAGGATAATTTCAAGTGAGTCTGATCCTTTGACTAAAAAAATCACAAGGTTATTTTGCAGACATTTTATTTTATGTTTTCTATCTATTACACTGACTCCTTATTAGCCTGGTGAGTTTTTTATTTCTTCTGTTTTAAGGATAATCCTGCTGATGTCTGTAATTTAAAGATCATGTCTTTTCTGTAAAGCAAAAAGGTTGATTCAACATTTTGCACATCCAAAAAGAAAGAATGAGGAACATAATCTCTCCTTGGAGGTTAAATCTTTTTCGCTATTAGTAATAAGGTGCCAGTTTACAGGTAACACTACAGAGTGGAGTCATTTCCTTTCCTCAAATTGCTACAATATAATTGGTATGCTATAAAATAGATGGACTAATTTATTCTTGCCTTTTTAATATACATTTACACATGAGGGGAAGAGTAGAGGAAAGGAAAAAAAGATTTGTCTTCAAAAAAACTGAAAGATATAGGTTTTGAGAAACAGCCTGCTGGTCAGACAGCAATGTGTGTTGCCAAGGCTGTTCCAAACTGTGGATCAGCATGCAGCTTCACATGTATTCAGCTACATGGCAAGAAAATTCAGATCTCGCTCAGGGAACAAGCACAGATTTACTGGAGAGGTCTTTTCTACTGCCAAGTCATGATACCACACATTTGTTCCAGAGTTGTCTTATTTAGACGAATAATTATTGCTCATGTGTTGCAACATCACCATACTCTTAGTACCCATTTCCTCATGGTCTTTTCTAAATATAAACAGAGGAATTAAGCCAGGGAACTCCTTTGCCTGGGATGTTTCAGATAATAGAAGCTGACAGGGATCAAAAGCAGTCTGGACCATCCACCCTTGTCTACCTCCTCCCTCCAGTCTGTGCAGGAGAATGGGGAATGGGGATTCTGGTCCCCCACTAACTAATTAACACTTCATCATCACATGCTCCTTCATCTTCTCTCTCTTCCCCTGCTTCAACACAGGTACCACATGAAGAAAAATAATTTTTGCAAGAAGAGAATCCTTGAATTCCACATGGTAAATGAATGGAAAACACTTCTGGCTCAAAAAAAAAAAAAAAAAAAGACTTTTATCCTCAGTTTTTTAAGAGAGTGAGAGAGAGGTTAGAAGTGGAGATATAAATGCTTGCTCTGATGTTGTACTTTTTCATTCACTTTTGACTTCTGTTGGAGACACTACAAGGATCTTTTTGACATATTATAGCCGACCTTATGTTTTTATGTTCTTGGAGACCCTTAAATATCCTCCTCCAAAATGTCTCTTTCCTTCCCCTAAATATTAACTGGGGGCGTGTAGCCAGACAGTGGAATTGCCCCAGAGATTGCTTCAGGTGTTATGACGGGGAAGAAGATGTGCGTGGGGCAAGTTAACAGTAAGAATAAGTAAGACTAAAGGCATATGACAAGCCTGGGAAAGGAGTATAAGAAGTCTTGAGAACAGAGATGCAAATGAGGGCACATTAGACCTTGTAGCTGAACACAAGGTCTACCAAGAAAGAAAATCAGTAAAATGTCAGACTTGTACTTCCAGACTTGCTTAAATAATTGTTTCCAAAACCATTCATAGATATATAGCTTTTCTCTGGAAGCTGAGATAACTCATTGAGATAGATTGGAAGATCAAAAATGCTTGGGTATGCATTATTATATCTTTTTGACATGTTCAGTTAAAATACCTGTTCCACCTCCACCACACAAAGGTAGATATTGCATTATTTGCTGGTAAAACTTCCTAAAGAAGGAGAAATCATTGTGGTGGACTCTGAGTACACTGTCTGTGTAACTTGCTGTATATAAATATAAAACTATGCAATAATAAGGTCAAACAATCTGAAGAATACTCTTTTATTTTCACCTTTGAAACATTTAATTCTTAGGGAGCAAACTGCCTTCAGAAAACAATTAAAAAGAGTAAGGGGGCAGGAATAAACTTTTCTGTCATCCTTGTGGATATTTATTTCTCAAAAAAAAAATCTCCAAGTTACCACCTTCCATACCCCATACAACAAAGAAACAAGACAACCTGTAAACAAACATTACAATCTGTAAACAAATATTTACCTCAATATACATACTGCAGCTCAGTTGACAGAACATCTAGGGGTGTCTGTCTCTACACAGAAGAATGTGACTCTCAGGGAAAGATTTCATTTCTTCAAATACACATAGACAGTAACTAGAACTGAAGTTGACTCCAGCATTCACTCAGTCACTGCAAGAAGATGAATTTTCTCTGTTTTAGAATAAAATGCTTTCCCTGTCTGTATTATGGTACTTAGGCACATGGTTTAGTAGGTAATATTGGTGGCTGGGGGACAGTTGGACTAGATGATCTTAGAGGTCTTTTCCGACTTTGGTCATTCTATGATTTTATTCATACCAATTCTATTTTCTCATAATAAATAGGGGAGAAAATAACTCTTTCCTTTTTCCTACTTCCTTCCAGTCCTTCACTGACCATGAAATCTCTCTAGTGTCATGGAGTAATGTTTGCTAATTTCTCACAACCTCATATAAATATTATATGAATAATATGGAAGAATTAATGCTGAAAACTGAAATCCTTTCATTTCACCAGTCTATGTCTATCAGAAAGGAATTTATGTCATTATTCACAGAGCTGGTGAACTATTTCAAAAGATAGCTTATAAATAATTATAATGATAAATGAAAATGGTATTTTTTAATACACTGTGCCTTTTCAATATACGAATTGATATTTATTCTTTACTAGTTCATGCTGTTCTAAAAGGCACACTCCAGAAATATAATTGCATTAATAATTTATAATATATTTTATTTTTGAAACTGTTCCTGTACAAGTTATATAAAGAGCAAATGTTGGGAGTTAGAGTATAAGCTTTTAACACCCTTGCAGGGGAAATAAGTATCACAGTGCTTATCTTACAGATCGGGATATTGGGTCATGAAGGCTATATAAAGGCTATGTTCTATGGATTTAAATTGCTCTGCATCACCGTCCCACCAACACCTTCCACAAGCTCTCTGAATTAGATATTTGGAGCTCTAAGATTTCTCTTTCACTAGCACACGGACTTGACTGGAATTTAGATTTTGTGAATATATCCCAAACTACTTCAGCAAAGTCTTGAGAAGAAGCTGAAATATATACTGGCAAAGCTTATGCTTTTATTGAGTGGCACTCCCATGAAAATACATTCTATTTAGAACTCTAAAACAATTCCTGAATGATATAGGTATGGTGTAGATTTTGTAGCACAATCCAACTTTTATACTTGTCCCAGGTTGTTAAGTCTCTTTCTTTTTCAGAACTTGTGTCATGCTTACCTTGCATCCCTATTCACAGACAGCAGAATTACACATGGATCCCAGGCATGGATTTTTTGGCCCAGGTTTACAAAAAATAAAATAAATAAATAAATAAAATTAATAAATAAGTAAATAAATAAAAGAGGTAATTAACTTTGTAATGTTCCTCCTTTCATCTGGGATTAATCTCACCTAAGCTATACAAAAATTAGTCACTTAATTAAGGTAGTCACCTAAATTTCCCCCTCTAAATAAAAGAAAGAACAAGATTTCTTCGGAGAGTGATTCATCTCACATGTCTTAAATATCTGTTTGAGGATGGGATGAATTTCTCTCTGGCGATGCGTTGCTCTCTCTGACTGCGGAGACAGTTTAAATAGTAGCCTATGCCTAGAAATGTGTAGTTAAAATTGGCTAGAATTAGACAAGATAAAAGTTAGTCACAGGTAGGATTTTTTGTTTGTTTGTTTGTTTCTGTTTTTTTTTAAGGATTTTTCTTCATTGTGCTAACTGCTGTATGAGCATAGAGAATGAAATTATCATTTAACCCTTGGTACATAAATACAAAGAGCACTAATTATTCAGGCAGGAAGCAGTGGCAAAACAGTGCACATGTGTGTCATTCAAGAGTAGGCCAATTTTGTATTTTGAATTTCAAAGATCCAGGCAAAATGTTGTCATAATATTGTCAACTGATGTTTAAAAGAAAGAGACTTCTTTCTTTTTTGCCTCTTCATGGACAGGAAAGGAATTGTCAGAGGGAAATAATAATAATAATAATAATGCTATGATTTTTTTCTCATCTTTACTTTGTTCTTTAAAATCCACCAATCTCTCAACCACCTAGTGACTTTATGAAAGCCACACATTTAACATGTTTTTCAATGAAATTGCACAGGATTATTAATAAAGGAGAAGTCTCTGTTTTGATTACTAAGAGCAGACACACTTTCTGACATTTGTAGTCAGCTGTTTGGGTCTGTCATTCAGGTTTATGCATATCCACAGACTGCAGCTTTCCAGAAAAATAGGTTACAGACCATGAGAACAATAGGGAGAAAAAAGGATAACACTTTCATATGAAGCTTTAATTAATGTTAAGCCAATGCTGGCCTATAGGAAATGTCACGTTCCACTGGATAAATCAGGGCTGCTTCCTGGTTTTGCATGATGTTCTATGCTCAATAAGATGCCAGGTTTCTTATTTTGCCTGTCATTTATGTGCAGTGTTTTTCATGTGGTCTCAGAATAAGGTGTCAAAGTTGTCTGGTTCCCTGACTTTATTCTCCGATTAATAATACATTAGCCTAGCAAAATATTTGCTCCTGCTATTACTCTTGGGGTTATGAAATTAAATATATATAACTGAAAAATACAGTAAATATATAGGAAATAAATCTTTCTGTGATCTTCCCTTCCCTGTTTTCATTAAGGCAACTTTCCTAGTTATAAGACCAGCTCCTGAATTTCAAAACACATATACAGAAAGACTTCATTAAACCTGCTCAGCTCTGACTTGCCTGCTTCTGTGAGCTTAAAAGCCCATCACTGCATAAACCTAAGTCCTATTCACCATTCTGATAACACAGCTTTATATCAGAAGAGCTCCACTGATTTCAGCAGTTACTTTGTGGCATGCATCAGAAGCTTCATACTATTAATAATATTTTCATTTTATCTTTAATATGTTAGGTTATAACATTTATATATATATATATATATATATATATATAACTATACAGAGATTCAATCCCCTTAGTTCCCTGCCCCCCCCCCCCTTATTTTTTTTTCTTTCTTTTCCAGGAGGAAAGAAAGTGGGGCAGGACAAGATAATTTTTACATTGGTTTCAAACCTGATCCCCTTTTATGTCAAGCAGTGCATTGCTAGGTTTGCTTACATGCTGTCCTTGCTACTGGGTTTGCTTAGGCAAAAAATAACACTGCTCTTTTTGTTCTTGTGACCCCTTACACACCTTTTTCTTTCTCATCATTTACACTGTTTTCCCCCCAGATATTTTCTTCCTGTATTTCTTTCTTCTTCCTGTTTTCATACTGCCCTGGGATCATCCTCCAGCGATGGAGAAACTGCTGAGGAGCTGGGCAGCATCAGCTGTAGGTGCTGAAGTAGAATTACACAAGCAATGCTGAAGAACTTGTTTTTCTGTCTGACTTTTTCACCTTCACATACATCCCTACAGAGTGTTACAGGATAAGCTTATTTAACCAGTACCCTCAAGCACTCCCTTACCTGCTACCAGAAACAAATACCTCTCTATGTGGGACACTAATGGTTTGTAGGTTCCATTTGTTTAGAAAGTTGTGGGAAACAAATCCTTTTGTTCAGCAACTATCTACAAAATGCTAGGCTTAATAAGAACAAAAAATGATTTTTGACAGACACCAGTTCTGTTATTATCTAATATTAATGAGTGTGGATGACAAGGAGGGTTGGGCGTGGGAGTACAGATACCTTTGTGATAGTCAGAAGACAATCAGGAAGATAATTAGATTGTAATGACAATATATAATTAATGCAATATAATGGGACAGATCTCAATCTGTTGCACCACTGGTAAATCCAGAGTAACCCTATTAAAGTCAGGGACTGTTGTTTGCATACGTTATACATTGATTTAACTGAGGTTTGATTCTGGCTCATTAAGTGACACATTTTTCACTCATATCATTTGTATGGGCAGACCATGATGATTAGTCCCAGCTTGAATGCCACTATATATTAACTATTTTAAGATATGCAAATTAAACTCTGACCAGATGCCAGAGTTCCCCTAATTAGAAGGGCAAGCCATCCCCATGCTAAATTCAAGGTTCCTTAAAGACAACAGACTCCACTCCACTGAATTTTTATCAACAGCTATGGTCAAATCAGTATTTGAAAGCAAGCCCTAATCAAAACAGAGAATAATATTTTATGTAAGTACAAGCAGGTTTGTTTGTTCATTTCATTTTCTATTCGTGTGAGCAGCATAGAAAGCATAATTTAAAAGAGGAAGAGGTTTTAAAGGAAAAGGACAAAACTGTGCTCTGGAGTAATGTATTTGTACTATTCATAATGGACCAGTATCTCATAATACATGCTAAGAGAAGTTGTGTTGGAGCAAGGCACCTCACTTCAGATAAGTCAGTCTTTTCTGATGTCTGTCTTTCATGTGACAACAGAGAGAGCACAGACACCTGGTTTAACTTAAACAACCAGCTTCAAGACACGTGTGTTAGGTAAGATGATTTCTAGCTGTCATGTGATATGTGAAGAGTTAATCTTATCATGTGTGGCCAGGTGCATCGCTTTGTGAGCATTCATTTCTTTCAAGCAATTCAGAGTGATGGGGTTAGATGAGGCTGTCCTGAATTTAGTCTTTAGGTAGTGTCTGTAAGGGTGAACTCAACAATTTTCTTGCTGGAGCAAACAAACTGAAAGGTCAGCACTTTAACTTCAGAACAGGGAGACTGCATGCAAACTCCTGGCTGGTCTTACTGCCCAAACACATCTTTCAGGTAAAGTTTTTTGTCAGAGTACTAGTTAGATTTTATTATTATAGAAATAACTTTCAACATTCCCTTAAGTATTGCACAGCAGAAAATAACAACATTAGTATTCCACTGGCCCACCCACAAGTATTCTGAGTTGGTGTAAACCAAAGAATTCTATAGATATAAATCAAATGATGGCAATTTCTTGATACACAGGGCGATTCAAAGTCCGATTAAGTTAACAGAGAAACTCCTTTGATTTTTTATTTTTTATTTTTTTGGCTTGAAACGGATGCTTGAATAACATTGCATATCAATAACGTCCAGTGGCTTATCTCAATATCAGATTCAAAGAGAATAAAAAATTCTGCCCTGCCTTCCAGAGAGGTTGCAAAGGTGAATTTGTGTATGTGTGCTAAACAATTGGACAATACAGAGGTGAGAATCACAGAAAAGTCCACAAACAGTTGACAAATTATGGATGTTTTGGATGGTGTGATGTAAATAAGCCCTAGGCCTGCACAATGTACAGAGGAGAATAAAATGTTATTGAAAAGTTAAGGTGTGATGTATGCCATTCCCCACCAAAGGGCAGAAATAATTAATACTTATGGGGAAAAATAACTCAAGACTAGAACATTAAAGTCTATCTGATAATGCAACAACAATAAAAAGGAAAATTAACAGTGAATGGGAGACTTTGAAGCTTGACATCTCAGTGCTTACGTTTCCAGTTCAAGGGACATACCTTAAGTCTGGGGTTATATTGAAAGGTGATGATTCCTCAGAAGCTGAGATTTTGTAATTTTTTCCGTGTTTTGGTTCACTGCTTCCTCTCTACTTTATCTTTAAATAGAAGAGGCTTTGGAAGCTGCGCTAGTCTGAAGGCTTTCCATGCTTCATGGTATACTTCTGTCCTAGACGTTTTATGCCCTTACACAGGTAACTATAATGTTTCCTTACTTCCATTACTTGTACTTTTCCTCTTTTGGTAATTCTGTCTTTTATGAAATCTATGTAGTATTTGGTTGGGTCATAAGCTTGGGTCATACAGATGACAAATATATTTCTTCTGTCCCTTTTTTTCCACTCCATACTTCTGATTTCAGACTTTTTCTGTTTCTATTTCTTTTCACTCTTTTTTATTTTACTTTTTTTCTCCATTTTTTTAACTTTATATTCTCTCAATTTTTCCTACTCTTTCAGTTTTAGTTACAAATCAAAATTCTTTCCTTTGAACCCTTGTCTATTCCTTGAATAATATTTTTTTTGCCTTTTAGTAAGGTAGGTGACTTCTTGTTTGTGTTTTCCTAGCTCACCTCCTGTATTTCTAATTGTTATTGCTTCCAGCAGTCTTGACAGCTGTTTGACAATGGTGTCTACTGTTAGTTATACCTTAAGCATTATGATAAACTATAAAGAAAGCTTGGTTTCTCTAGAGAAAATTCACTCTTGCATCTCAAGTTAATCTACAGGTCTAACATGACATACAGAAACCAAAAATGAAGCTTTCTCATTATTATTTAACCTTGGCAATCATCTTCACTGTTTTGTCTATGAAGTCACACACTGAGCATTTTCTTTTCATTTAGAAACACAACATCAGTTCCAATATCATCATGTGCAATTTTATTTTCCCTTGAGAAAAGCACCTATATTCAAATGTTTATACTAAAGGGCTGAATTTGTTATCAATAATGTAAAGGTGGACCACTCCATTGGCCTCAAACACTGCAGTTTAACATCTGAATGAGAGGATGCTTGAAGAGTAAGGTGGGGTCTCTGAGGTCTGATAGAGCTTGTTGGTCTTCATTTTTCAGCCAGGGTGTTTAACAGCCTAAATATTAATTTAAAAAATTTTGACGACACCATTTTACCTTGGCTTAATGGCTTTCTACTGACCTGTAAGGCAGCTGTAAGGTCAGAACTCCAAAAGTTTGAATCTTGAGTGGGTTGACAATTGAAATAATCTTATCCCATTTCCCTTTTGCCACGAACCTAAGTTTGCTTGTAGTATAGCTTAAACACACACACACACACACACACACACACACCAAACCTAAATACATAAAAATCATCCAGCCTGAAACTGAAGATGCCAATAGTTGATGAACTTAATACTTTTCCTAACTGGTGGTCCCAAACAAACAAACAAAAAAAAATGCAAGACTAGATTGTATGTTTTATCTTCATTGGCTAGGCTGTGAGAAGGCTTTGAAACAACAACAACAACAAAAATTTTTATTATTCTTTTCTGCTGTTTTGGAAGAATTTCGAGTTCCACCTTCAAGCCAAGCATTGCACCTTTTTACTCTCCCACATTGCTCACCTCCACATCACTGATTTGAATTGCTTCCAAATAGGCTGATAAATTTACAACTGTTATTACAAGTCATGTAATATAGGTTAAAACTGTGTTTACAGCCTAATAATTTAGCTGGGTCTTTAAATGAGCAGTGAAGTATTTTGTAATACAGATTGTCTCCTATTTTATTTGCCAATAAAAGCACTGAAGGGAAGCTGCAAAAACTTTCACTACAGCCTTGCTGCTCTACTGCATTGAGTCTGAAGAGTCAGAACCACTCTCTGGTTACAACCCCAAAGGAATTGTACTTGCCAGAAGTGGCACAGGAAGTGCACAGCCGGTATAAATGGATCAGGAAAAAGGCAACTGAGACATATTTCAGGGTTTAACCAATCTGGGGTTTGTCATAGCCTACAACAGGTGAAAAATCTTTCTCTTCTTTTCTAATCCTTAAGATAACCAGAACTAAAGGTATCCTTGGTCATGTTACTACCCTAGTTGAGATAAACTGGATGACCCTTGAAGTCCCCAGGCTGTTGAACTAGACAAAGGCGTAAAACACAGAAATCATATTTGGCCATATTCCTCCCTGCCTTTGTGCTACTCTAAACACAAGAGGAGAATAAATAAATAAATAAATAAATGAATAAATTTGTTAAAATATTTTAAAGCTTAAATGTGGAGAGCTGAACACAGTTTGTAGGCACTGTAATACACAGAGATAGGACACTTTTTTTTTTGCCCTTTTTTTTTTTCTTTTTCTTTTTTGTCTTGATGCAGATCCTAATTCACATTTGATCTGTTGCCTTTGATTTCTTGTGAATTTGCTCTGACTTACAAGAGATCACTCGAGATAAGGTCTTTATTGTGTCATTGTCAATAGTGCTCAGGAATCCCAGTGGTGGGCCAGGACTCTATTATAAGAATTGCTGTACAAACATAACAACAAAGAGTTTTATGTCATCTTATATTCAAATCAAACAAGCTAATTGATTGGAGGGTTGTATCTGAGCCAAAAACTAGTGGGTTGTTTTTTTCTTTTGTTTTGTTTTTTGTTTTTCAGCTTATGTTCACAAGCACATGAATAGGATCAGATTTTCTGTTTCAATGTAAAACAATGCAAATCCTGAAAACATTAGTTCTCTTTTGTCTATTTATTTTATTTATTTTTCTTGGTTTTACTTTATATAAAATCTAAACCTGGAATAATTATAAATTGAAAGATTATCACTACTATTCTTTGGATCCCAGCAGTATTTTTAAAGAACTAATGAAATAATAATTGCAAATTTTTATGAGATAGGTTGTGTCGTCTTTGTAAATTTTGCAACCATGGTATCATTTGGTGATGTTACAGTTTGCAAATAATTTTATGTTGGATTTTTTATTTTGTGAAAGAAGCAAACTCAAGCAAGACATTTCATTATTACTTGAATAATGCACAATCAGCAAAGCTTTCATGTACCTTGATTGTTGATAGCCACTGATGAAATAGGAAGACACAAAGTTTGTCAGCTGGAGACCCACACAGACACAAGTCACTGCAGCTAAGCAGCATGTCCATGTAAATTTAAGTCTCAGACAGAAAAGGTAGAGTGGGAAGGAGGGGTATCAACACCTATTAAATTTGGACAGGGACAGAAAGAGTGGCCTTTGCTGACTGACAGACAAGGTTATGTGGCTGAACAATAATTTGAAGGCTTGAATTATTCATGCCCAATTCAAGGTAAAAGTGTTTAACCTGGTGATATCATCTCATCTTGTTGTAATATTTCTCTAGAGCAAACAGTGCTATTCTTATTCCTGATTTCTTTATTTTACTAGCTTTAATGTCTTATATACGAAAACGGAGAAAAGAATGGGCAATAGCCACTATTTTGAGGAAAAAAAAATTTTTTGAGGAAAAAAAATGTTGAGGTTTTTAGAGGAAAACAAACAAACAAACAAACAAAAAGATTGCACAAAGTTATCAACGCAGTCTGACAGCAGAACTCCAGGCTTTTCTTCAACCATACCCTACTCACCAGTGCCGTCCTTCTTGTAACTCTTAAAGCAAGAGGAGAGAAATGATTATACCACTGCAATTCTGGTCTTTATTTGAAAATAAAACTAAAAAACTCACTACAGTTATCTTTGTGTGCTAACAAGAAATAATGCACTATCACATTACCATCATGTGTTCCACTATCCACTACAACTTCCTAATTTGGCCTTGCATGGTATTCATTGATTGTGATGGAGAGTTTATGGACTACACTAAATTGTCACATAACTAATTCCTATAGAAAGGATTGACGAAACAATGCAGCCTACACATAAATGCCTATACAGATAACAATACTCTTTGAAGAGTAGAACCCTGGTATAGATTCACTTTTTTCTGTTAGCAGCAAACAATTTATTGATGAATCAATTTAGCCAGGGACAATATTCATTCACTTCTAATTCCAGTTAAACAGACCTGAAACTACGTATTTAACAGTAGGCATTCTCATGGAATGGGAGTCTTAAGAAAAACTGAAGATTTCTTTCTCAGCCTCTTTCCTGCTACCCTGAAGTGCATTTAAGCTACATTTTGTGCTACAGAATCCCTTACCAAATCTATTCATCCCACAGGCCACAATATTCTGCATTATTAATGTCACGGGAAGTGTTGATATGTCTGAAGCAGCGATCAGTTGTAGGTTGTATCAGTTGTAGGTTGTTTCCATAATTTGGGTTCTTTATTCAAAACTTCTGATCCCACTGGGACTCTATGGGAACTTATGATACCTCAAGGAGTTGAGCCAAGGATATTGTTTGTGATCCTGGGTCAGTGGTGATTTACAGCAGTCATCAACCCTCAATTCCTTTCCTCTGTTTTATTAAGATACATCTTTCATACGCCCACATTTAAGACTCCATTTTAATTTAGTCATACAGGTCACTGGCTTCTTGATTTTGCTTTCAAAGGCTTGTAGCTTCTAGACTTCTTATCAAGTCACCTGCTACTTTTTGTAGTTTATCCAGAGGTGTTCTTCCATCTCCCTGCACATCAGATCTAACTAAGGTAGATCTTTTCAGGAAGGCTGTGGTTACTTTTCTTAAGTATTTTACCTACTCAGAGACTTATCCTGTGGGGATTTCTGAGTAGTTACTGGTATTTATTAATCAATGTTTCTTAGTGTTTACTCCCTTCTTCAAAGCAGTAGCTACCAGCCTACCATATGACAGTCTGCCGGGGCATGCAGGAGTCCTGAGCTCAGCAGAAGCTCAGGAAGAACTACCTGTTTCACTGTGCTTTCCTATCCTTCTTATGACACTGCCAGTCTGTGCTTTCAGAGCCAGATCTGCAGTATGCTAGAGAAAAAAAAAAAAAAAAAAATTAACATGTCAGCTTAACCAGAAATACTTCTGGTTTTGTATGTCATGGGCTTAATTTTCTTGCAGCTTGGAGACATTCAAGTGATTTGGAATAGCACATTATGGTCAGATGAACACCTGTTCAGTGTTATTTGCTAGTTTTGTTTATGCAGAAAACACAGAGCTACCTTAGGAAAATAATTCCTATTCTTTCCAGCAAAATAATTCCTATTCAACAGCAAAAGCAACTAGAAAATCAAATATCAGCTTGACTCTTAAGATCCTTTTTCGGTGTACAGTGTAAATCACATGTAATGTAAATGTTCATGGCTGACTGATTTTTTTATCAAGCAAATTGAGAGGTACGTTCTTCAAATTGGGCAGAAATTGGAACCCTGTGTGAGAAATCTGAGTCACAAACATGCTTTGGACATTATCACCCAAGAAGATAAACTCTATTCAGCATAAAACTAATATCACTCTGGGAACAGAGCATGCAGAAGAAACCCAATCTGAATGCAAAATGTCAAAATAGAGAAACTGCTGTATGCAATAGACTGCCCTGAGAAGGAACAGAGCTATTCTAGCCTTCACATGGGACTAAGCTTAGAAACAACTGGCCTATTATCTGCTCTCTGCATCCAAAGATGGTTTCACAGTTTTTACTCTTTCATCATCTCCTTGGGGCATTTTATCTACTTCTGTGTCATGTAATCCATCACTCACTAAACAATTAATTTACTCAAGTAAGCAAGATCTTTCTGAGTGAGGAGAGATGACAGCTGATGTGCTATTTAAGAAAGAAACACAGAGGGAGAAAAAAACAACAACATTTCAGCACTATGTTATTTTCTTGGATTTTTTTTTTCTTTTAATTGATATTCACTTTGTAGTCATTAAACTTATTTCTTGGTTAACTTTTTCCACAAGGCAGATAACATTTTATTCTTTTGGTTTTATTTTAATAAGTAGGGCTGGGAAACTAGTCTATTCTTTGTTAATCAATGTCTATGTGAGATTATTGAGAACCAAGTCCAACTCCCTCTAAAATCAATCGCAGCACCATGTGAGCAGGAACAGGTTGTTACTAAGGAGACATTTTTTTTTTTTTTCACTGTACTTGTGGCTCTAAGCTGTGCATTTGTCTCACAAGGCTTGCAGAGATCAACCAGAATTTGAGCAGGTCTGGACAAGACTTAGTGACACATGGAGATGGCTTCATGGGTTATGGTGAATTTATACAGGCACATGGACTATCTGAAGGATCCCCCTCATAAAATTGTTTTTATAAACACATATATATGTATATACACATATAAATGTGCATGTATATAAACACATAAATAATAATTAAAATATATATATGACTGCAGTTGTTTAGAGCTTAGGACACTGATTTGGATTTCTTTCTGGATTTAAATGATAACACAACAAATGCAACCAAGCAGGATATACATGCATGCATACCTAAACATAAGCATACATGTACATGCATACATGTATGAATGCATGTTTGTATTTGAGTTGCTTAGGACAGTGTTTTCCTCCCCAACAGCAAATCTTATTGGTGGACTTAGTTTTTATTATTACATACTTCCTAATTTATTCATGAATGACAAGATGTAGTGGGTTTACGTGGCAAGGTTTTGGTAGCAGGGGGCCATAGGAGTGGCTTCTGTGAGAAAGATCTAGAAGCTGCCCCATGTTAGGTAAGGGCCCCACTGCTGACCAGAGCTGAGCCAATAAGTGATGTTGTTTTGCACCTCTGTGAGAGCATATTTAAGACAGGGAAAAAAAACGCTGCACCACACAGCAGCTGGGAGAGTGAGAGGAGTGAGGAACAGCCTTGCAGGCGCCAAGGTCGGTGAAGAAGGAGGGGGAGAGGTGCTCCAGGCGCCGGAGCAGAAGTCCCCTGCAGCCTGTGGTGAGGACCATGGTGAAGCAGGCTGTCCCCCTGCCGCCCATGGAGCAGGGTTCCACGCTGCAGCCCGTGGAGGAGACCACGGTGGAGCAGATGGACCTGCACTGATGGAGACTGCGGCCTGTGGAAGACCCCTGCCGGAGCAGATTCTGGACCAGACCTGTAACCCGTGGAGAGGAGCCCACGCAGAAGGAGGTGACCTGGCAGGAGCTGCTGCCCGTGGGGGATCCAGGTTGGAGCAGTTTGCTCCTGAGGGATGGACCCCGTGGTACGGACCCATATCTGGAGCAGTTCTTGAAGAGCTGCTGCCTGTGGGCAGCCCACACCGGATCAGTTCAGCAAGGACTGCATCCCGTGGGAGGGACCCCACAGCACAGGGGACGAGAGTGACCGAGAAGGAGCGGCGGAGAAGAAGCGCTATAGACTGACCATGACCCCCGTTCCCCCGTTTCCCTGCACCGCTCGGGGGGAGGAGGTGGAAGAGGGTGGATGGCGGGGAAGGTGCTTTTGGTTTCTTTCCTTTGTTTCTCACTTCTCTAGCTTGTTAGTAATAAGCAATAAATCTTACTATCTCCCTATGCTGAGTCTGTTTTGCCCGTCACGATAATTGCTGTGCGATCTCCTCATCCTTATCTCAACCCTTGAGCCCTTTTCATCGTATTTTCTCCCTGTTCCTCTTTGAGGAGGAGGAGTGAGAGAGTGGTTGTGGTGGAGCTCGGCCACCCACCCGAGTAAAACCACCACACAAGACCATCCCAGAGCTCCTCACCAGAAATAATGTCAACACTATTCCCTATGTGTGGACTACTCATGTGTTCTGTGACCTTCTCTTTCCTTCTGTTCAGTCTTAATTTAGACCTAATACTTATCTAATAATTAATGTTTCATCTCTGGTTCTTCTTAATAAAAAGGGCTAATTTACAATAGAGTATTTTCCATATGAAACTTCAAAATCCATTTACCTTCACTGTTTGAAATAGCTCAGATTAAAGGGATGTTTCCATACCGTCTCAAAATTATCTCAGTTCATACCAGTTTTGATAGATTCCATGTGTAAATTTTCCAGAAGAAACCTGAGAACTAAGGAATTTTCTTTTTCATTTTTTTTGCTGTGGAATAGCTGCCCTATGTGAAGACTTGCAGATCTGTGATTTATAGGTGAGTATTGAGAGCTCTGTTTTCACTTATAATGTCTTGACTTTTACAAGCGAGTCACATGCAATTTCTGACATTTAACCTGAAGCAAAATAAATACAATTGGATATTTTTAAGCAATTCTAAGAGAGTTCAGCTCCCCGTGGAACTTTTTTCAGCCCTTTTGAAAACTGTAATTGTCTTGCATAGTAAAGCCAAAGTTCAGGGTGAAGCACTGCTTGTGTAGGTTACATTTCTGCAATGTGAGACATCTGAGCTGGCATAGGACTCCGGGGGCAATAATCAAGGTCTTGTGGACCCAGGTACTTTTCTCCTTTACTCTGTTGGTGAGATGTGCTTTCTCCTTGATTCTGAGGGGGAAGTGCATGAGGCGGAGCAGAGGGATCCTGAACATCACAGACAGGTTGTGCAGCTGATGTTGGCAACAGGGCTGTGGTTTTCATGACCACGGGACCCTCTGTGAGGATTGAGGACTTTTATAAAGAGACAAATAAGTGAAGTGAAGACATCTTTGCATACAGGCTGGTTAAGCTGGTTAGGAGAACTTTAAAAAACAACAGGGATGAGAGATGATGAACCTAGGGGTTCAAGTGACGAAGTGGTGGACCAGCCTGGCAAGAAAAGGTTGCAGGATGATGTAGACAAGAGACCTGCTAATGAACAAAATAGGATTTAAGAGGATGTACCTCAAGCATATGCCAGTAAGGCAGTGCCTGCAGGACAGCAGTACGGCAGAAGATCCTCTCACTTTGTTTTGTTTTGGTTTGGTTTGTTTTTGTTTTGTTTCAGACATTGCATGCTGATCTGGGAGATCGGCATGACAGGGTGCATCTCTGAAGTGCCTGTACACTACTGCATGCTGCATGGGGAACAAGTAGGAGGAAGTAAGAAGTTTGCGTGCAGTTGTAGGACTACTATCTCACTGGGGTCATGAGTTATGGTGGGTAGTTCACATGCCTGGAGTTCTGCCATGCATGGGTACAGGCTCTCTACAAAGGACAGGCAAAGACTGCAAGAAGGGGGAGCTACCTGTGATGGGAGAGAACAGTAGAAACATGTGGAGTGCTGCCTAAGAGCAGATGGTGAGCCAATTGTGAGTTTATGGGTCAGGAGTAGAGAGCAGTTCAACATGGGTAGCTTTATGGGTGTCTGCCACAGGCTACCTGATTGGAATTCCATATGAAGTCCCTCTGAATTGTCTTTAGAAGGTCATGGTGATCAGGTGAGGATCTTGGTGACTAGGAGTAAGTAAATGTCAAACCTCTCCTCTAGAAGTACAATCCCGGGAATAAGGGGCAGGTCAACCTCAACTCAGTCCCTAGGATGGTGATAGAGTACTGTAAGTACTAAAGTCCACTGCTAGCCTATGCTATTAAGTTCTAAATCTACACATTTCTTGAAGACTTCTAGAAATGGTGACTCAGACCTTTATTCAGTCTTTACCTTCCTCCTTGTCTCTGCAATATCTCTCTAAAGATTCCTTCCTCTTTCCTTAGGATGCTTTACAAGATTGTTCACTTTATTGCTTTGTGGAGTGAGTTAAATAGTACTTTCTTCCAGTTTAGTTAAGATGGATTTGATATTGCTTTGGTTTTGGTATGAAACCAGGTTTTATAATTGTTAATATACATCAAGAAGTGAAATGACCCTGCATAAGAAATAAGATGTTGATCTTGAAAGTGCTTGTCAATAAGGTTGTGCTCATGAAAAGCTATGCATACAGAGTCAGATGATATCAGGTAAATCAGATAAAAATCATTCAACTCCTGGGAAGAGCTGAGGATGTCATGGGTTGGGTGTAGCAACATGGAATTTTTTGGTCACAAGTTTGAATGGGAAACCATGGTAATAAGAGCTGAATAATTTTTTTCTAGCTGGTGTTTTCCTGCTGATCAAAATAGAAATGAACTGGTTAAATTAGCTCAACATTCACTTGCTTAACACCCATGTGAAAATAATTTTAGAAGGAAAAAAAAAGTAGAAGAATAGATATTTGCTCACTGGGACAGATGTGATGTCTGCAGGACAGGTCTCATCCTAATAAAGTCTTTGGTATCTCTACTGAAGCACAGTGTTATTTGACATGTGTAAATTAATCAGATTCTTCCCCAAAAGAAAATCTCCCAAGTACTGGTGCTTTTGTGAAAAGCTTAGAGCAGCACAAGGGCAATATAAATGTTTTCATTTCTGCTGTCTCTGCTGCATCTGTTCAGTGGATCAGTAAGGAACAGCATTTTATTTTGCTGAGGGCCAGAAGCCTTTCAGGATAGAAATTCAAGTTCTGGTAAAATACAGAGCAGGAAGATTATAAACAGCTTTAAAAGGGGCAATACCAAAAAGAATAGTAGAGGAGGAAAGGGTGACAATGACATAGTTTTTCTTATTCCTAACTTATATTGATTTATGTTTTCGAGGCCCAAGAATAGCTCATGTGTCAGAGAAATGTTTCTTTGGAAGAGGTGATGAGAGTGTTAATCCAGTGATTTGATGCAAATGGATACAAAGCCATCTTTGTCTCATTATCAACCTGAATTGCCTGGAAAATTCATTTAACTAATTTAGGGGGAAGTTATTAAGTTTTCTTTTTTTTTTTTTCTTGTTTCTTCCTTTTTTTTTTTTTTAATCTTGAAATAATGTAATTTTTAGAATCTGGAATAAAAACATCTTAATATAGCATTATAGTTTGCAATTTGGGAGTTGATATATTCAGCTGTGACTGCACTGCTGTTAAATCTGGTGTGTGATTAGAGAACTGTAATAAATATACTTAAAAGGAAAAGCAGTCATTTTCTTTGCTTTGCACAATAATTTATTGTGTTTAATTTTTAAGAAAAGATTTTCTACCGGTATGAACTGGCTAAGTTCTGTCAATATCTGCACAGTTATGACAGCTGATACTAATTGACAAGCTGGCCAATATATTTTTTTCAGAGATTTTCAGCTTCTTCAAAAGGAAACCCTTTTGTCCATCTCATAAAAATAACATTCCTCATCAAAAATAATTAAGGTAAAAGAGCACTCACATTGTGATGCTATTGGGAAGGACAGTTATATTACCACCTTTCAAGTCATTATTTATTACATCTTTGGACTGTGGCAGTTGTCAATTCATGAACATTAGAACTGTGATTTGAGAATATGAAGTATCACAAATTTTGAGAACAAATCTAAAGACTTTTCCTTCTGTATACTAACTACTGTATACTAACTACTAATTGCAACATTTTATGTTGTAAAAATGAAAATATCTGCTTAAAGACAGATTCATGCCAATGACAATGACGGTGAAACTTCTGATATACACTCACATGAGGATTGAAGTTGTCTAACTTAAGCCATACAAATTCTTGCTAGAGTAGCTATATTTACCCGAATGAATCCTAATTATCATGTATTTTGCTTAGAATGTGGAAATATTCACTGCAAAGACATGTATTCCCTTTTGATATTATTCAGAATAATAACTACTCACATGAGTAATGATTTCAGGTTTAGGTACTTTTGAATTTCAAGCTCCTCAGAGTCCCAATGCCATTAAATATATCTTTGGTGTTCCTTGTAGATAATCCCATTCAATATTATAGATCCCAAGAACATTCCATGTCTAAACCAAAGCCCAGCGCTGAGCAAACTATTCATGTTCTGTTTCTTGGTAAAACTTGCTAACCAAAGTGATCGTAGATATGGTTCATGGTCCCATTGATGACAATAAGTCTTTACTGACTCGAACCTCCATTTCAAATTTAGTGTCTATGTCCATCAGACTTTAAGAATACAGAGAAACATCTAATTACGTAGTTTTAAGTTTAAACATTTCAAGTTCCTACATTAATCCAAGTTTAAAGTTCGCAAGAAATAATTGCTTTACTTACTTATCCAAACTTGAAGTAAATAGCATGCATGCCTTCTACAATGTCTGTAATGTGCAACATTATTGTCAAGAATGAATGTTCTGTTGTACACCACATTAACTGCTCCCCTCACAACCTTAAAGCCATGTTTCAAATTTGGCAAGGTCTCATACATGTGACTGGGACTGTAACTCAGGATCCTTAGGTTCTACTGCTGAATGGACCCCCTGTGCTGGTGTTGGGTCTACATCTACATTCATGACTTACATGGCATTCTGTCCTGATATACACAGCATGCTAACAAGGAGAGGCAAGCATTGATCCACTGTCTCTGAACTGGGGGAGTACTGTTACTGTTTGGAAAATCTAGTAAGACAGCACTAATGAACCCATCCTATATTACTTGTTTTATTTATTTATTTATTTATTTATTTTGTTTTCTATCAGAATTAAAATTTACTAGATTTCCTAACTTGAAGAGTACTAGCATGATCTCTCTTCTGTCTGGCCATTTCCTCTCTGAAAACAGATACAAATCATACCTGATTCTGTTCTGTGCCCCTTTCCCTACCTTGGGATATGTTCTTGTAATTAATCAGCATGTTAACAATTTTGTACCTGAAGGAAGAATAAACAATCAGAAATGTTTTGTGATTACCCAAATCAAAGTTCCTTAAAAGTTAGACCAAAAAAGAACATATATATACGGAAGGTGTCCCTGCTCATGGCAGGGGGATTGGAATTAAAGATCTTTAAGGTCCCTTACAACCCAAACCATTCTCTCTTTACCTATATAGAAGGTGATGAATGTGGACAGAACTAAGAGGTAACGGGAGTAAAAGGCCACAGAAGTAACTCCAGGTTCTTGCACTGCTTGCTCAATATACAGTAGAATTATTGTTTGGGTTGCTTTCATGCTTGAGATTATTACTATTATTATTTTTGTCCTTTCCATGTTCTTTTAATATATGGCCATTAACTAAAGTAGTAAAGGGGGAAAAAGATATTGCTTGTTTCACAATTACATTGGAATGTTGCTTTACTGATTAGTTTGCAGAAGCTGTCATGCTGGTTGATATTCTCTTCTCTGCTGAAGACAGCATTATAGTCTGATTTATGTTTTGACTCATCCCCTTGTCCCCTTGCGATAATCATCTGTTGTTGATAGTCATTTAACTAAATGTGTCTGGGGAAATAGGGTGAATAACAGTAATGTGGAAGAAAAGGATTAAAACTATCACCCATACAGCAAAAAAAAATAAATTCATGCATTCAAAAAATGTGCCAACTATTCTCAATAAATAGATAAATAAATAAATAAATAAATCTGACCTCTGTGGCAAATCTAGCCTCTAGTTTCTCTAGTGTCTCACAGTACATCACATAACTACATATATATAAGTATATATATATATGCAATTACATACGTACATATATAAATAAATATTCAAATATATGTGTACATGTGCAATTGCATATATATACATGTATGCAATTTCACAGTTGTAAAATTATCATTGGTATATTATTTGAGGACTGTCAGGAAAACCGTACAAAACACAAAAGCATATCTGAAGTAAGTTGCAGGACTCTCATCTCCTCATCACTCTTTCAGAAAGGTTGACCAAGAATTCTCCAGCATTGGTTGATGGGATCAGAAATATAATGTGTGATCTTTTTATGACCATCTGATAGATTTTTCACTCCTCTCTGAGTTGTACCATCTGCTTTGTAGATTTCACCAACATCTTCTGCCACTCAGATTAGTTCTAGACCAGTGATTTCATTTTTGAATGAAAATTGATCATTGGAATATAGTTTTGTTTTATGATATAAAATATCTAGTCCTCCTGTGTTTTTCTGTTTGTGTTTTTGCTTATTTGTATGTTATAGAGCATTAGTATGTTTTTTCTGAGGTTAACTTGTTTTGCTCTTGCTGAAAAACTCCAGAGAAATACAATCACAGAAATATAAATATCTAGAGATTTTGGGACCAGAGTGTACTAAGGCATAACAGATTGTACTTAGGCCACCCCGGAGAAATACCTGATTCAGAAGCTCTATAGCTAAATGAAGTTAAAAATTCAGGACTCTCATGATCCTAATATATTGCATTTGGTATTGGTGTGTCCTCTAAACAAATGACACAGTCTAAAAATAAATAAATAAATAAATAAATCTATCAAATACAGTATCTTCCCTACTTTGTGGAGGAAAAATTATATGATATGCTACTGGTGAAAGAGAACAGCAACATCAGATAATCCCATATGCACATAGTGTAATTGCCATGTTACAAAAGCAGAATGATTTATTTTTTTGGTGAATGTATATATTTTTTTAATTTTTCTGCTAAAAATCAGTATTTTCCGTAGGAGGAAGAGAATTTTCTGAGCAGTGCAATAAATGTTAGACAGATTTGCATGTACTAGCAGAACTGTAACGAAGATATATAGACTTAGAGAAGAAGAAGAAAAAAAATAAGTCCTGTTTTGTTTTCTTATGCGCTTACAGAAAAAAGTGAACTTCAGTCCTAGAAAGGGACAGCAGTGCATCCCTTTTCCTTAAAAGAACTGTGGATATAGGAAAGCTGATCAAGGCAACAGGAATTATAGAGATACTTTAGTCTCTCTACATTAATTATAATACTCAAGCAGTTTGTTTGGTGTTTCTGATCTTGCCTTCTGTTCTATATCCCAGTTCAAAATCTGCTTTCAGGACACTTAAGGTCATAATGGGTAAACATTCAATATGTTCAGCAATTTGACTTCATTGAACTGGTCGAATTCAAAGGGCCAACAATATACATGGTCCTTCAGAAGTCATCTCCAAACACTCAGATCTGCAAAGTCAGCTGAACACCTCCATAATAGCACACAACACACCTCTCATCAGCACTTCTTTCCCTTTTCGGTAGTAGCAAAGTCAAAAAAAAAAAGCAAGAATTGAAATTAATTTTATCAGCTGTTGTTCTTATTTAAGTTGAATCAATATTCAAATTTGTATCTGAGTTTGAAAGCACCTGCCCTTTGATTTCCACATGGAAATTTATTCGAAGTCATGCAATTAGTTCCTTTGGTGGGTGGGTGGGTGAGTGGGTGAGTGTGTGTGTGTGTGTGTACTTAGTTCAGCTAGAAGAGGTTTGTCTTTACCTATGGCCCTGTCTATCCTCTTTTGTTATGAGTTGTGATAGAGAGGGGTGGGTATTTGTTCAAAATGCATTTCTTAGAGCTTATGCTAGATAGAACAGTTAGTCCTGGTCAAAGCCTGTGACATTTAAAAATCCTTCATGTTATTTCAGCCCTTTTGCAGAGAAAATATTGAGTACATTACAGATCTAAATTAATTGATGTTTTAACCTGGGAGTTAACATGAAGAAGAAATTTCACCAGCGAAATGAACAGTATAATGACAAAAGTTCTTTATAAGGTTAAATAAAATGTATTGTTCAAATTTTAAATGCATCTTTCAAAGCTATGTTCCATTTTGAAACATTGTGAGGGATGAAGAGGCTAAATACTTCAGTCATAGAGTGTTTGTCCTTTTCCGCTCTGATAACTGAAACTGGACTTCAAATACAAAAATAGAGGTGCATTTTTCTCACTACAGTTCCTCACAAAAATTATGAACTCATTAACAACTACTCAGCACTATGCTGGTATGCAGATGGCTCACTCCTTCCACAGAGTAATACAGTTAGCATAACTGGCACACATGGCACATTTCACATATACAAATAGACATAAAGCAAGGTCTTATTCTACACCAAAGTAACTGTGCTCTTCAAGTGTCATGGAAATGTATGAATTACCTAGAAATTACTTTACAAGTCTGTACAATATAATACAACAGTGGTCACCAAACATTTTAGATCATGCATTCCATCAATAAGAAGATTTAAGAAGAGCACAACCACAGCAGTATTTATAAATTATAGACACATACTGCTGAAATTCTACTATTTTCTTCTGACACCTCAATCAATTAACTGTCTTACACAGAGCCTGGGATGTCTGCACCCTGCTTTGGAGGCCACTGGATAGAGAGTTGCTGTCTTTTTACAACTTCTCAGAAAGAAGAAAGTGAATCAGACAAGTGTTAGAGGCAGGATTGCCACCTCAGAGCTGTTCACGTTCAGGGTGGTTTGTTTCATTCCTAAAAGCTTTTCTATTGCAGCCAGTGAGTGCTGGGCTCTCTTCTCTATGCCAGCACCCTAGAGGGATACTTAACTGGTAAAACTGGTCTTTTTATTCAAATAACTGGTTCCAGATAGGCAGGAGTGAAACCAATTTCATGCAGGCTTTTTGAGTCAAACCTATTATCTGGTGAAATGGTATAGAAAATCACTGGCTTTGCTATAAGCCTTTGATGTGCAGTAGCGTCTGCTTATTGTGACAATCTATTTCAAGCGTCTTCTAAATAACCCATGGAGGCCCTGCAGTTCGCTGCCCATGCTGCGCATGGCAACACTCTGCTAATTAGAGGTGGATTAAACTCAAGAAATGAAGACTCTCAAATAATAATTTTAATGAAAAATTCTGATGTTTGTTCATTTCAGTTTACTTCTCTTGGTTCAAAATGTAAATATCCAAGTACTTGGGACTTTCTTCTGTCATGTAAATAACAACTAAGATCACAAGCTTTTTTAAATTATTATTATTATTTTTTAAACAAAATTTTGTGGAAATTTAATAAAGTGGAGCTCTGGTAGGAGTGACATTTAGATTAAACACTTCCAGAAATAGCACCCAGAGTTTTTTGTTTTGCTTTTAGAAGTAGGCAAGTCATCTTTTTATTGAAGATGATTCCAGGCTTAACTGAAATATATTTTCATTAAAACACACACACACACCACTACCACCATTTATTTATTTATTTATTTTTGTCACATCTAAGGCTAAACACATTGTGGTGCAGCTGAGGAACAAAAGTAAGGCTTCCTATACAAAGGAAAGTGGGGAACACATTAAAATACATTGAAAATATCCTTTCTGGCTTTAGTAAATATAGATAGTTGCCTGGCATAGCCTGGATGTGGGTAATGAATTTTGCCAAAAGCCAAAAGTAAATGAAGGATAAAAAGTGTCTGTGTCTAGCCTTGACCTGGAGCTACTTGCCCAGAGAGGCTGTGGATGCCCCATCCCTGAAAGTGTTTGAGACCAGGTTGGATGGGGCTTTGAGCAACCTGGTCTGATGGGAGGTGTCCCTGCTCATGGCAAGGGGGCTGGAATTGTGTGGGCTCTAAGGTCCTTTCTAACCCACATTTCTGTGGTTCTGCGGTTCTGTGGTTCTGTGGTTCTGAGTCTAATCATCTTCTAATCTGAGTTCTAATCACCTTTCTGTGATTCTGAGTCTGCTTGTATCCTGACACTGATCTCCAGGCACTTTTGTGCAACAGCTCCAAAATACAGTAATTGCTGTGTCATTAAAAATAAATAAATAAATCATTTTAAAAAAGTGACTTCTTTTGCCCTAGGTTTGGCATATAAAGAGTGCTTCTTCCATTCTGAGGCTCAGGTGGGTAGCACAGCTTGTCACATCCCTGGAGGAAAGGAACAGATCTCTTTAGTATTTATTTTCCGGTAGTAATATCATCCCCACTGAAATAAATATATATATATATATATAAAATCTTTTTCTCCAAGTACCTTTCATTGACAACTATAAGAGCAAATCTGGGGTCCTGTTTTTGGGACATCAGTGACTTCTGTTGCTGTGCTGGACATAGGGTTAAAGATCTGAGGCAGTAGTCACTATCAAATAGTTTAAATTTATTAATTTGCTTTCATATATATATATTATATCTATATGCAAATTGAAATATTTTGTTGTTGTTGTTGCTGTTGTTGTAGAAAAAAAATCTTTCTTTCAGTCCTCATGGACCTGGATGGTAAAAAGTAACCTGGGAAACGATAATCCAGTTTGTGTTTGATACATGTATTATGGATCTTTTTGAATTGACATAGAAGTTCAGAAGATTTTTTTTTTCTCTTCTATGCAGAGGATTTGTTGTGAATAAGAATGAACCTCTGCTTTGCTGATAAATACAAAAGCATGACCTATAAGAATTTTTATCTCTCTTCTTTTATTTATTTACAAACTTTAGGGCATGCATCCCATCTGCTGTGAGACAGGAATTTGCATAAGTCAGAGGGCACAGAATAATGCTTTCCTTTTTGCTATTCCTATGAACTAAATGTCTGCAAGTAAGCTCCCAAACCCTGCTATGATCCAGAGAGGTGATCAAAGAGCAGAAGGATAAATGGTTCAAAAATAAGGCATCCTTGCCCTTATATAGACTCATAGACGGGGGGTATTACTTCTACTCTTTTTTTTTTTTTTCAGGAAGGAATATACAGCTGTATTTTATTTGCTGTATTTAAAATAAGGACTTAATATCAAACCACAAAATTATTGAATATAAGAGTATAGCTTTGATCCTAATTATGCCTTATTCATTCATGTAAACCTTATATAGTAGAAAATAATCTAGAAACCATTCCTGGAAATTGCTGCATAATTTAGTGGGACAAAACTAACAGTTTTCTGTAAAAATACAACAGAATTTCCTAATCAGATCAAAACAAACAAACAAATAAAAGCATAAAAAAGAACAACAAAAGAAAAAACATCCCACTTATAACCTATAGAATTTAGTAGCAAATTAAACCTTTCTGTATTGAACAGATCATTCTATTCATTTACAATACACTTAACATACATTTACAAAATGAATATCATTCTTTTTTACTTCACTTGAAACTTTATTTTTTCCTATTGAAAAAATATACCTTAAAATATATAGGAAAATATCTGAGGGAATATTTTTGTTTAAAATAAAGAGATTAATCAATGTGAAAAATTACTATAGATAGGTAATGAACTATAACCTTATAAAAAGGTTTTGAAATTAACAAAAAAAAATACAATAGGAGTTTAATTCTGTTATTACATTCTGTGGTTTCATAGTTGCATATATGATTCAAGAGCCATACTCTCATTTACATTAAAGGTTTTCTGAAGACATCTCGTAGTGATATATTAAAGATTGACAATTTAGCACAGATATAAAATATACTCAAATGCAAATGAAAAACATATTATAAACATTTAAAGATGTCTATCTAGAGGACCCTACAGATTAAACACATTAATAAATAAATAAATAAATAAATAAAAATCTGTGCAGGAAAGGAAGCGGTATATCTATTACTAACATTTCACAAAACACAGGTCAGTGTGTTCCTATGGAAGACATTACATTAGAGAATATCTCAGGATTGATACCATATATTTTGACATTACTTTCAATGAAGTTTATCTCGTCTTACAGTTAACCACCCTAAAACAAACTGTGGGAATCATCTCTAAAGTCAAACACTTAAATTCAGATGTCCACACTGTATGTGTCTATGTGTGAGCTAGTTTTAAGTCAGTGGAATGTTTAGACTGCCCAAGCATGGCATGCAGAACCATTCAAGATGGTACAGTGGTCTCAAAACTTTTTTGCTTTTGTACCCCATCAGTAAACATTTTTGAGCATATATTCCCAACACATTTATATTTATTAATAAACTATATACATGCATTATTGTACTAATATATTATGTACACTATAAAATTTACCAAAAAAAAAAAGTAGAAAAAGGATGAGATAAAGATAAAATAAACACTTTTTTTTCATTTGTAGTAAAATAAAAATAAAAATAAAATTAAAAATAAATTTAAAAATAAATTTAAAAATAAAATTAAAATTAAAATTAAAAATAAAAATAAAAATAAAAATAAAAATAAATAAATTAGTCACCCTAATGTATTGTCTTCTGCACTTCCAAAGTGTGCACTCTCACTTTGGAGACCATTTGTCTAGAGAAACATACCTGGCCCTCAGCTGCTGATTTATAACAGAGCAAGCCACCCAGAGATCCTGTGTAGAGTCTTCCAGCATCAGGCAGGTCCCTTCGATGTACCTATTGGAAATGAGTAAAGTTTGCATTATTGTTTAAAAAAAAAATATATATATATATATATTATATATATATATATATATATTTAGACTCTGACAGATGGATTCATTGCTTTCTTCTTCTTCTTCTTTTTTTTTTCTTTTTCCCCTGGGCATTCAAAGTATTTTATTTCAATGTTTAACCCAACAAAAAAAGCAAGAGAAAGGAAAGATGAGATGTGGGATCATTGCATGTGTTCAGCAAAACTGTATGTGCTTCTGGTCTCTGTTACTAGAGGACCCTATGTGGTGCCACACTATCGAGAGGTCAGCAAAGAGCAGAGATGGTGTCCACACCAGTGTGCATCCACATTTCCACCGATCAGGGGACAGCCAGCCCCATACAGTTATATATTGATCAGGAATATAATTCACCTTTCTATAGTGAGACAGGACATGAGTTTTTAATAATTTTTACAAGGATGAAGGGCTACACTGCTGTTTTTCTCAAGGCCAGATCCTAGGAGCTTTAGCTCAAATCTGCTAGTGAGATTTTTCTCTTCACGAGAAAAAACAAAATGATGGAATCAACAAGGAAAAATGGAGGCAGAAACCTTTCTTGAAAAATTAAAATAAAATAAAATAAAATAAATATAAAATTAAATTAAAAAATAAAATAAAATAAAATAAAATAAATAAAATAAATAAAATAATAAAATAAATAAAATAAAATAAAATAAAATAAAATAAAATAAAATAAAATAAAATAAAAAGCTTAAAAATGCAGCAATCCCCAGAAGGAAGTTTTATCTGGACTATATAAAATACTGAAGAAGGTAAGGATATCATCTCTATCTGTGGCCATTTATACTATAAAATTCTGAGGTTTTCTTCTGCCTTTTAGGGATTTCCAGCCCTTCGTGCAGTTATTTGCTCTGGAAATAGGCTTTTACCATGTGGAAAGAGAACAGTTTTGTGAGGCAGCTGAATCCCTAACAAAAAACAGGGAATACTGCAGTCTTTTCCAAGCTGAGCCAGTTTGTTTTTCTTTCTGCTACCCTGCTGATCAGCTGAAAAAGCAATGATGGGATACTTTGTCTAAAAGTGCCTATTTACTCTCAGTAATTAACCCCTAATTCAATGGCTGGACAGATAAAGATAATCAAAGTATAAAACACCTGGTGTAACTGGAGCTTAAAAATGTCTTCTACCATCTGTGTATTTTGCAGTATATGCATTTTCTTTCATCTCCATGCCACAAATCCTTGCTCAAAGGAGTCATTTGCCTGCATGAAAAGCTGTGGTTAAATCTCTCTTTTGAGTCAGCAGTGTGCCCTGGCAGCCAGGAGGGCCAACCGTATCCTGGGGTGCATCAAGCACGGCATTGCTAGTCGGTCGAGGGAAGTGATTGTTCCGCTCTACTCTGCGCTGGTGCGGCCTCACCTCGAGTACTGTGTGCAGTTCTGGGCACCACAGTACAAAAAGGGCATTAAACTGTTGGAGAGTGTCCAGAGGAGGGCGATGAAGATGGTGAAGGGCCTAGAGGGGAAGACATATGAGGAGCGGCTGAGGTCACTGGGCCTGTTCAGCCTGGAGAAGAGGAAGCTGAGGGGGGACCTCATCGCAGTCTACAACTTCCTCGTGAAGGGGAGTGGAGAGGCAGGTGACCTATCCTCCGTTATCACCAGTGATAGGACCCGCAGGAATGGTGTTAAGCTGAGGCAGGGGAAGTTTAGGCTGGACATCAGGAAGAGGTTCTTCACTGAAAGGGTGGTTGCACACTGGAACAGGCTCCCCAGGGAAGTAGTCACTGCACCAAACCTGTCTAAATTTAAGAAACGTTTGGACTGTGCACTTAGTCACGTGGTCTAAACTTTTGGGTAGACCTGTGCGGTGCCAGGAGTTGGGCTTGATGATCCTTATGGGTCCCTTCCAACTAGGGATATTCTATGATTGTATGATTGTATATGATTCTATGATTCTATGATTGTATGACTTTTTTTTTCTTCTTTTTTTCCCTCTTACAGCTTTTTTTTTTTTTTTTTTTTTTTTTAACATAGGCTCTTCTTACTTGTTTTCTGGCAGAGATGTAACTTATACTATATTTTCAGAGTTTGAAATACTAGGATTTTCTCCTGTAATTGTACTTAATATCTTTCCATGAAAAGAAAGTTTAGACAAAGAAATTACCCAAAGATTTTAAGTGATTTCAAAAAAGAGAAAGTCCCATCCGAAACCAGTGAGGGGTGAACAGTGCACGTCAAATATTTAAAAGGTTCATTTTCAAATGAATGAATCCTTTGTTTTTATTAAGCTATTAAACTAAATGCTCTCGGATCAACCTGAAGAGCAATAATTCTAACTTTTGTATTAGCTTCCCTGGTTCTAATCCGGCATTTCCTGACAAGCATCATACGGTGACAGCAGCAGAACAAGTGTAGCTGGCAACATGTATGGTGTTTCCATTAGCATACAATGCTGGCATCACTGAGAGATGAAAATAAGAATTTCTTTCATCCAAGAGCTGGACGCAGTCAAAGGGTATTGTGGCATTGTAGTGCCTGGTAAACAAAAATCAGGTTTCCAGCTGTGATACATGAGGAGCAAAGAGCTGAATCCAAATGCCCCGTTAGGTCTAAAACAGTTAGGTACCATGCTCTCAATAAAGTTAAATAGGTGTTAAAAGCGTAAATATTTTGGAGGTCTCTGTCCAGCCTGCTTGTCCCAGATGCCTGCCAGTGGTCTCAAGTCCTTTTCCCCGGTCTTGTTGTAGAAAAGAACAGAACAGAAGATCTGTTCTACATGTGTAGAAGACATGTTCTACGTGTCTGCAGAAAGACATGCTTTTTGTATAATTTCATTGCAGGGGAATTAGTAACACAGGACTGGAAGAGGCCTTCTGGATAACTGAATCCAACCCATATTCTTAGGAAACTAGACAAATTATATTTATTCCAGAGGAGATAGCAGAATATCAATGCTTTCTCCTCCAATTTGAAACAAAAAGGCACAAAACAGTTTCTGTCATCCAAATCAAACATAAAAATAATTGTTATCTTCTTCTAACTGAGTTAAGTGTTAGGAGCAACTTGGTTTCTTAATTATCCTATTCTGTAGTATACAGAAATGCAGCTCTTTGGAAAACTTGACAGTGGCCTGCATCTCCTTGCTAATATCTTTGGCTGATTTATCAGTTTGGAAATGTATTATAATCTGCATAAAAATGGAGTCTGCAAACTGATTTGGATTAATCAGGTCTGACTTCAATTCTTTTTGATATCCTTATTTGAACAGCACATCAATCATGATGACCTCTTTTGATAATAATGTTACCGTAATATCTAATTTCATATTAATTCCATTAATATGTAATTTAGTGGGCATTCATTCTAACAGTAATTCCTATGGAATTACATCTGACATCCCCATGAATACCAAAATAACTCAACATGATAAATGTTATTACATTGAATACCAAAGGAGGCAATAATGATTTGCCATTTATAATAAAGTGTTGCCCGCAAACCATTAGTGGACATTACTGCCTGGCATTAAGGATGTTCCTGTGTAAATCTGTTCACACACAACTACACCCTGAATGCCTCCCCTGTGTGCCAACACAAGCTTGAAGAGAGTTGCTCAGACACCCATTTTCTGGACTCAGGATACATATGATTTATCATCAGCTGCTGAACCCATTCAGTCAGTGATCTCATTGAATCTCAATGGCCAAACCTCGGCAGCCTGTCAATAAGGAAAGCTTGAAAGAGCACAGAGATGGTTTCCAGCAGTGGTTGTGCCAAGACACTTCCTGATATCCTCATCTCTCATTAGTGTTAAATTAGTCCCTTCATGCGATAAGAGGCACTCAGCTCCTCGAGGGCTCTGTCTATCCGATGAAGCACAGGTATGAGTGCTTGTTCATTGCTCAATGTATATATAAATGTATATCTTTATATTTATTCAGTGCCTATATATCTCAGTTGATATATATATAGCTTAGAGAGGCAGAGGTGGGTGTGAATGGTGGTTGCCAGCATGATCTTACAGAACAAATGAGACATAATTTGTTCTCAGCTTTCAGACATGCCATCATTCTTGAGAAAATAAGTCTGGCCAAAACAGAGTACAGGTATCCCTCACTTGTCTGGATGAGAGCCCCAGGCCATTGGGGGTCACTTCCAGGGCTCATGACCACGTCATGAGAATGGCATTAAAGAGAAACTGGAGCCTCAGGCTTTCTACAGCTTCATGACTACTATTTCTACAATGGCTTCTTGTGAGACTCACTACAACCTCACAGAGCAGCAAGTTTGCAGACTTGTATATGAGAATAAAAGCAGAAATCTCTGTATTTCTTATCTGGCTGCATTGTTAGGCCTAATAATTAGCATATGTATGTGCTGAGAGGTAAATGAAGAATGCAACATATATTTTATTTGTGTATTCCTATTGAAAAAGTAGAAAGTTCAGATGAAATTAGTTTGCCACCACTAACAGTTCCCACCATTAGGAATGCTGCATCACTTGGGAGATGTTTCCCCAGCTCAGTGTTCAACCCAGGTATTACAGCAGAGGCCGGATTTGCAAACATAAATCTCCTAGAGCTCGTATAATCAGCTCAGGATCACCATCAAGACAGTAATTGCTGAAGAAGTGGAAAGCAGGAAACATATTTTATTTCTTCTGATGACAATCAGTGATCAGTCTGTTCCAAGATATTCTACATATTTAGTTTACTGATCAAGAAGCTCCTGTTTGTGCAGAACAACCTGAATTCAAACTTGATCTTTCCTTTTGCAGCAGTTTTTCTGAAAGTTGAAAATGAATGGGGATAAGCACAAGAATAGGTTGTTCCTTCCCATTTCATGCCTGCACAAGTCCATTCTTGTACACATTCTGTGTGTATTGATTATTTTCATTGAAAATGAACTTGGTAGGAAACAAGGAAAAAATATATATATATATTTTTCCCCTTCCTTTAGATAGATATGGCATTCTTAGAAAATCATTGGTCCATCTTAAAAGGAATTATCTTCTCCAAGCAGCAGTCACTATAAGATACACATTAGGGAGTAGCCTAATCATGAAGTCACCAAATGCCATTCTTAGTTATCTGATTGATTATTTATTTTATTTTATTTTATTTTATTTTATTTTATTTTATTTTATTTTATTTTATTTTATTTTATTATTTTATATTTTATTTTATTCAGAAACCTCTTCCTGAATGTGGTTGAGAAGCCAGAATTTATCCCAGAATTTATCACTGAACTACATGAACAACTTACAATGGTTAAAAAAAAATATACAAGGATGGCTCAAGTAAGCTAAGATACAACTCTCTGCCCTTTCTTCCTTGTAACAGGGATTTCCCTGCACTGTCAATTCCTTACTCTGTTGCACATCTTTAGAACAAACTTTTTCAGAAAGTAGATGGGTTACATAAAATTTGGGAACTTCAACCCTTTTGAAGAAATTTATTTCATAAGAAGGAACTCTTTCATAGAGTTTCTAGTTTCTAGTTTCTTACTTTCTCAGTAATGGAAATGAAGATGTGAATGTGTTCTGGATAGGACAGGAAAGAGAGAATGATCACACAGACACAGAAATCGTGAAGCCCTTGATGCTTGGAAAAGATAGGAGAGAAGGATTTCATTTGAAATCTTTAAAAGAGGTTGACTGTATATTCAAAGCAGTGTTATCTCCTTTTAGAGAGAAATCAAAACAAAAACCAAGAATAGTTATTTCCAACTCCTTCTCTTAATAGAAACTTTTATTCAGTTAAAAAATAGAAGCGGGACAAGGTCCCTGGAGTAACCCAGAAAGGAGCACTGCAAAGATAGAAGAGAGTATATTAGCATAATATTGAAAGTATTCAAGGCTTGAACAGCCTAAGCTGGAGCTTGATAGCTAACACCACAGGTAAGGAACAGCCAAGTGCCAGGGATACTGCCAGAGCTACAGCTGACTGAACTCATAAAGGATGTCAGCAATTATGAATGAGGGCAGTGTGTACAGACTTGTGCCAGTCTCCTGTTTCATGCTGATACAACATTCAGTCTACATCTAACATCTTTAAAGCATCATTTTTATTTTTATTTTTATTTTTTTCCAAAGAAAATTGATCACATTTTTCCATGCACTTTAACACTTCTTTCAGTCTCTTTGACATAAAATAGGCCAGTGGAAGAAGTATCTCAGATACTGGTGAATGAATGATATAATTGGACAGAATATTCCACTGCCAAGCAAGTACCAGTACCAAACACAGGCAGAAGGGAATACCCTTGATTTTATCCTGAATTTTATTTCATAATACTCTATAATCCAAAGAAACTCTGGAGCTCCTTATCAGATGACAATAAGTGCCCCAGTGCTCCTTAGAGTTAATAGAGGAAGTTTTCCAACCAGTAAACGTAGCTTACAATTTTCTTTTCTAAATGTGTAGCTGTGTATTTCATCTTATTAAAACTCTTTTTTTTTTTTTTTTTTTTCCCCAGATAGGCTGTTGGAATGCTGTTTTTCTGTTTTCTGCTGTTCATTTGACTCTTCTCCTTTGTGCATTTTTCAAACTCCATTAGTAGTTTTAAATTTGCATATATATTTTTTAGTAATAAATATATTACTTAGATATTGGTTGGTCAGTCCTAGAGGAAACATTCATGATTTTGGGCAATGCAAAGCAACAAACAGTTCATTTTGAGCAAGAAACTGTGGCACATAAAACCAATGAGGCTGATCAGTTTACAGAAAGTGTCTGAAAAAGCCAGAGAAGGCTTGAAAGTTGATTGTAAACTCCAACCTGCAAGCACAGTTTGGCACTGCATTGGCATCTCTTTTCATTCTGAAATGAAAGAATGAAGGTGTACCATTTGACTTAATGTATTAACTTAAAAAAAAAAAAAAAAAAGTAAATATGAACTATTAATAATGTTTACCTTCTCCTTACAATATCTTTAGGTCTTTCTCATAACGGTGATCTACACTTGTTTTGTTGAATTAGGCACTGTTATTTTTAAGTTAGCAATCTAGCACACAATTCATCTGTAAAACATGCAGTTGAATAAATATATGCCAATCAGTCAGTTCTTTGCAAGATTTTTGCCACAGAGATAGGTTTTATTATCTGTGCTGCGGTGGCTACACAGTATAATCTGTTCTTGTTGTCAATGCTTTAAAACTCCAGAGGACTGCAATTATAGCAAGACTTCAGAAAGGACCAAACTCTGCTCTCTTTCATACGTGGGCACACACGTACACTAAATTAAACCTTTTCTAACTCACTGAAATTCCTTTTATTTTATTTTTTTCTAATAAAAAAGTAACATTGAGTGTCCTCTTGAGAAAACCTGTTAAGTGTAATTAACAAACGAGTACAGGAAATTGCTACACTAGTGCAGTAATAGGAACTGAGTCATAGCGTCAGCTGTTAACCACACCAGTTCAGAACTAACTAAATAAATAAAAAATAAGGCAGCAGCTTCTGAAAGAGGTTTTTTTTTTTGCACAAACTGAGAAAAAAAAAATGAAGAAAATAGACTGAACACTAGCAGTCAAGTTTTCACCATGTGCATAGTGGTATCTAACTAGTCAAAGTTCTGATAATGAATGACTGTCCACTAAAGATCCTGGCAAATGTTCTCTCCTATTTAATGGTAATGGCCTGATAAGCACGTTATGATTTACAGTTACTACATTTGAAAAGCAAAGAATGACATGTAGAAAAAAAAAAAGATAAAAATGGTTTGGGGTATTACTATTATTTAAAAGTCTAACTATTTCATTCAACATCTACCACACATCAGGTGTAAAGATGCAGAGAAAGTGTCTATAGAAGCGTCTATCCATAACACAGTATAAGAATTACTTTCCTTTTAAATTTGCCCTTGGAACTGAAAGCCTGAGGCAAGGTTTAGGTCTGATACACTCCTGTAAAGTGATAGTAGTCAGATTAGTTTACTCCATGTCTACATCGAAACAGAATTTCATCTAAATACTTTATAATATAGATGGACATTTATAAAATATCTTCTGAAATGAGTTTTAGATTGTAGTGGTTTTGTTTGTTTGCTTGTTTTTCATTTTCTTGTTTGAGGCTTTGAAGTTTTCAGTGTAAATACTGGAACACTGTTCTCCACAGCATGAGGATTTCTCAGATTTTAAAGAAGCCTTTGGCTAGATAGCAGCTATCAAGATTCATGGAAAACAGAAAACAGACACCCGAGAGATGGTGACAAATAAATAATATGAAAAACAAGTGATGCAAGGCTAGATAGCTCCTTCACTCATTTCAGATGAATCATTCATTTTAGGTGGTATAGCTCTCTGTATTTTGGATTTTTGCTTGTTTGTTTGCTTGTTAAATTATGAATCTTTTGCATGTCTGGCAACAGCACAGGCTGTGCCATCCAGCTGAGATGAATGTGTTATGAGTTGCTTCCTATAAATTAAGCTCTCTTGCTTAGTTAATCTGTTATAACAGGCTTGAGATGAAGAAAAACAATTCTGCTTGAAACGCCCCTATTTCACAGCCAAATGACACACCTCTTGCACACCCCTAGAAAGTCCCATGCACAAGGAAATTGTAAAGAGCCACCAGTGACCAAGGAGAGACAGGAAGCAAGCTGACAGCAATGAATATTCTCATGAATCAACGTGCTGAGCTTATTTCATAATGGTTTAAAAGTACTATGGTATTGGTTGTCCTTCAAATATTTAAACAGTCTGCTGGTATTTATAAAGATATGTGCAAATTCAACAAATGTCCTGAAATATAACATGAAAAATTATCTACCTGAGAGCTCATACTGAAACGGAGATACCAGCATGCATTTCTCTTTTCCACATGGGCATTCTACCACTGTGTATATTCTCTTAAGCTATGTCTGTCCTGTACAATGTGTTCACACAGCATGGAGCACAGTTGGACCTTGATCTTTGCTAGGACATCTTGGTATGAAAACAATGGAAATAATTAATGTAGAACCATTTCACTATCATCTGCTCATAATGTGTCAGTCTTTGAGATTGAAAGAAGGGAAGAAAAAAAAATAATTTGTCTTGTTAGCCTCCTGTGAGTCATAGTAAGTTTTGAAAACATCATTTCCAGCCTCCATATTCACATGAATTAGTCATGCCATTCTGGTCATGATACCTCACATTTCTTTAACCTGTCCGTTTTATGCACAAAAAGACAGGAGAGTTCTTGCTCATGATGATTTTTTACATTTTCTAAGGATATGCTGCACCCGAGCCACTGAGACTTCACCTGAAAGAGAAGATAACAGTGAAGAGGTGAAAGTAGCAGATTTTTGCTTATCGCTACAGGAATTTCACGGGATAACAAGAAGAGTGTACTGTTTCATTGATCCTCCTCCATCAGCCTGGACAAATACTGAACATAGGGTTTTTCTTTAGTTATTTACATTACTTTACAGATGAACATTTATATTAAAGCTGAATAAGCTGAAGAAAGAGGGATGGTCCATCAGCCACTTTCCCTGTAGTGGTAAGTTAACAATCCCAAGACTGTTCTTGGCCCTGGTAGCCAAGAAAGCCAATGGGATCCTGGCGTGCATAAAAAGGAGCGTGGCCAGCAGGTCAAGGGAGGTGATCCTCTCCCTCTACTCTGCCCTGGTCAGGCCTCACCTGGAGTACTGTGTCCAGTTCTGGGCTCCCCGGTAGAAAAAACACAGGGATCTCCCAGAAAGAATCCAGCAGAGGGCAACATAGATGATATGGGGCCTGAAGCATCTTCCCTATGAGGAAAGACTGAGAGACCTGGGTCTGTTCAGCCTTGAGAAGAGAAGACTGGGAGGGGATCTTATCAAATTTTACAAATATCTTAAGTGTGGGAGACAGTGGGATTTGGCCAACCTCTTTTCAGTGGTTTGTGGGAATAGGATAAGGGGCAATGGCCAAAAAATGAATCACAAGAAGTTCTGCACCAACATGAGAAGAACTTCTTCACAGTGAGGGTGACGGAGCACTGGAACAGGCTGCCTAGAGAGGTTGTAGGATCTCCTTCTCTGGAGATATTCAAGGCCCGTCTGGATGCCTACTTGGGCAACCTGCTCTAAGGAACCTGCTTTGGCGGGGGGGTTGGACCCAATAATCTCTTGAGGTCCCTTCCAACCCCTACAATTCTGTGATTCTCTTGTTGAGACCAGCTGGAACGGGACCCTCCACTTCATCCTTTTAATCTCCTTTACTCTTCAAGTAAGTTTAAAATGCCCGTTGGGGATGGTCACTAGCTTGATCTAAATTATGGCCTGTACCCACAAATCATTCAGTAGAGTGTGGGTTATACCAAGGGCTCATCTCTATCAATCTACACCTCTACAATTTACAGTAGAGATGATTTTGTTCTGGTCCTGGGCACTTCCCTGTCCCATTTCAATTTACTAGTGTAAGTGCAGCCATTGAATGCTAAAGGACACCTTTCGTTCAAATCGGTGAATTTTGGAATACTAAATAAGCAACCTGCCTCCAGATGAAAAGACTGAAAAAAGATTGAAGCCTTAATGTATTATCCTGAGAGGGGAGGGGAGAAACACCAAAAGCAACAACAACAAAAAATACTTTTTCTTTCACTTCCTCTCTTTAACACTTTGCAAAGCATGCATGCACAGAGAAATCAGATCTTTCTTTTACTTAAGTTTTATCTGTGAACCTTTCCAACCACTGTACCAGCTGCACCCTGGCAGATAGACCTGCTCTATGTGGAGGCTGTGGCAGTGTGTCCTTAAAATATCCTTTACCTCAGAAAATAAATTCTGCTGGTGTCTGCTGCATTTCTGCCACCACAGCCACGAGCTCTTTTGCAAGCTAAACATGCTTGCTGCCATTCCTTCACATCTGTAACATTTTACTTTAATGCCTCTGCCCCTGAGGAGCTGCAGAGTAGCATTTCAATTCACCATCCATGGATTTGTCCTAAAGAATTAGAGACATGTCAGCTTATCAGTCTGTGACCTTTTCTATTAACATTGTCTTCAGGTTGACTTGGCAGCACACAAGGAAAATAAATCTTGTTACCCGAAGCTGGTCTGGCTTGCCAGGATACTGCAGCTGTGGCTCAAATCTGTTAAATTTTTAAATTGCAAACATTGCTATGACTACATAAAATTTATTGGGTAGAACAATCCTTGGATAGGGGTGGAGGTAGAAATCATTAAAATAGGGGTGTGTGTGTGTTGGGGGGGAGACAGGGACTGCAAGACCTGGAAAGTTGCATTTTTTACCTTATTTACGGCCTGGCCTGACACCTTAGAGATAATGCAAAACATTTAAATTATATGACCCTTTCATGTTGTAATCTTTGAGAGATCCAAGCAGACACACTTCCAAGTAAGCTGCCTGGGCCTTCTTTATTACCTACTCCCAGACTTTTTCAACTATCTTTGCTGTTGTGTTGTTTTAATGATAACAGGATGCAGGGAAGCGTGGTGACCTCAGAAAGTTATACCATGGATATATCTTCTGGCATAAACCTCTCCTGGCATTGGGGATTCTGCATTGTCCACTGCTTTGATATCCTGTGGCAAGCCATTGCAGTGCAATGTATAAGCTGCCTTCTCCAGCGCGCTCTCCACTATCCCATAAGGACATTTAGGACTAGGCCCAGCTGATAAAACATCAAGTGGTTTCTGAGGTACCCACAGCAGGCTTGCAGATTTGACATAGGATCTATGTCCCTGGGGATGATCAGGAGGCCACAATATGCTAAACTGCCATAATTGACATATTTTGGCAAATAATTTGAGCCCCCATAGTGGGATTCAGCTGCAGATTAAGACATCTTAATTAGTGCCTGGACTGAATTGGGTTATAAACTCACACTGTAGTTAATGGAGACCAATATAATGCATGCTGTAGAACATAGGGAGGGGTAGATGGGACTTCTTAATTTAGGGACCTATTTTTAGCCATAGTTCTTGTGGAAGCAGGAATTATACTGCACAAGTCTCTGACTGTAATGGTAGCTTAGATACTCAACATTTGACAGTTTTCTATGTTAGTTTAGTGGAGACAATATCGTATTTTTTTCTTCTACTTTCTAGCTATCACTTTCTGTGATATTGGTCAAGTTTTTCCCTTTTAGATAATGCATTTTATCTCATTTTAGCTCCCACAGTATGCTTGTACAAATGTCTAATCTCATCTGTTGCATTTATGCCCTATTATAAGAGTAAAATATCATAATTAATGCATCAGGCAGATATTGAACTTAACAAATTTAAAATTTAAATTGCATTAAAGCAGAAGTAACAGACCAGTTGATCCATGCTGTTAACTATTTCAGAGCAAGTCTGTTCTGAAGTTATATGATAAGGCAGCCTAATTCCAGAATAAGTATCTTCACAAAAACATTTGCACTGTAGTAACTAAACCCACTTGAAAGTATTCTATATTTTAATTATTTTTTTTTACCTAAGCAAAAATAATAATCTTTTATTTTAAAAATTTATTTCTATCAAAACAACAACAACAAAAACAAAACCGTAATATGGTCTAGTAATTCTTCTGATTCATTTGATTTCCTTCACTCTTTTCTACATTTCAGAAACAGATGTTGGATTATATCTTCTGTAAGGCATAATGTTCTCAGTTGCTTGGTAAAGGAAGGTGATGTCAGTAAAGGAACTGGTATAGCAAAGCATGACTCCATAACCAGAAAACTGGGAGAAAACACACCCAAGAGAGACACAGCATCTGCATCTTTTGCCGTTCCTGAAAGCATTTTATTTCAGAATATTCTTCCTTCATTACAGTTTTGCAATTCTTTGTGATTATAATGTATTTGAAACAGAAGCTATTGCTTAGCATACTGGGAAAAGTTGGAAACCTCACTTCTATTCTGTTTATTTGGGAGACAGCTTAGAGTCTGCTGAAATTAGGCAAATTAATAGAGGAAAGTTCTACTAAACAAACATTCAACAGGTAAAATGCCGGGATCAAGGGATCTGCTGCCTGTTGAGCAGATTTATGGAAGCAGCCAGGGTACATGTGTTGTCTCATTCTGATCCTCTTCTGCTGGCTCCTGTCAAGCACGGCTTTCCAGGCTAGATTTCTGGTCTGATTCAAAATGCCTGTTTTTAGATAATAGTGAACTGGACAAAGGTTGAATTTAATCCATACCCCACTTTGCCTAGAGGCATTTGAGGTTTTTCGTTAAAGGTTTCTTAGACAGGTACTGATCAGCACCCACTAGATGATCTCTTGTCATCCTAAGTGACAACAAAACAGAAATCTGTCTTCAAAGAAGTCACTTGGTCCTAGACATTCACATTAATTTAGCTACCTCCCATCAGTTTCAAAACAAATCAGTTGACTCATTAACCCTGTTATAAGCCGTAGTGTCATTGTAGTATTACGGTAACATTTAATGCCTTTTGCCAAACTGCAGTTGATGGAATTCAGATCTTTTAATTTTAATGCCATGAAATTCCTGAAATCAAATGATGAGTAAAAAAATCTCTGCTTCAGGTTGGTATTTTTTACAAGTTTTTCAAACTTGCATTGAGAAATGCCTGGACCTGTGCCAGATCATCACGTAAAGAACCCAAGGAAAAAAGACACTTTACATTAAATACCAAGATTTATAAGTCAAAATCACTGCCACTGTGTGCTTAAATCATAATTTTTAGATGGCACTAGGTGGTAATAATGTCCCTAGAAAATTAGAAAACTGCAGATCTGTGCCATAGATCTGGATATTCTGTCTTTCTCTTTGTTGCAGGTACATATCAGAGTGTCCTAATCACTTTTGCAAGTATTGGAGGAGTCAAACATACAACATTTAATTGGAAGATAAAAAATGGAAGCAGCATGCCAAACTGGTGATTAGGTAGCTGACTGTCCATTGTGTTTTCACTAAATAATTTGCTAAATTATGACCTGGCTGATAGTAACTGTTCCTCCCTGCAGCATGAAGGCACCCGTGTTTCTTATGGAGTTTGACAAAGAGCATCACATTCAATATTTTACATAAGCTAAACTAACACTGAGGTTGGTGCTTTAGGCTTCTCACCTTGTACATTGTGTAGAATTTGGGCAGATATCGATACAGAGAGAAAAAGACAACATAAGTGCTCAGGGTTTTCTTCTCCTCTTGTAATCTTTCTCCTGTCTTCCATCCCTTTTAGCACCAGCTTCACCTGTTTATCTGTTTACCTAGTAGAAAACTACCCGGTTTCATTCAGTATGTTAAATGTCTTTTCCTGTTGTCAAAATATATATACATAGATAGTAAGACATCTTACATGTGCTAATTATGTATATATGATTTATTTTATATTCTGTACATGTAATAGACATTTAAAGATATATTAATATGCATTGTATTATTAATTTTATCTAACATGTTCTTCAACACAGTGTATTGACACGTAAGATCCTAAAACTACAATGAGAACCAGAGTCCTTGGCTAATCATGGATTCAGAAGTTCATTTATATCATTTGCACTTTCTATAAATAATTTACACATTGTTATGAAGCTGTGCTTTGGTCTTAACCATGGAAGATGTGTAGCCACCATTACACATAATGTGTAATCTCTAAACTATGAGAGGTTATTTAGATTAGTTGTAAAATTTAGGGGGTAGGGTTTATTTGTTGAAGAAAATATTTGACTGCTTTGATGTAGATTCACCTACCTAACTCCAAGCACCTATACAGTAAAACTCCAGCTTCCCTGTAGAAAAACAAAGATTTTTGGCACTTTTGGGGGATATTTAGTTTGATTAAGACCCTGATCAGCCCCCAGATTTACCTCACTTTGCCAGCATAAGAAATGTAGGATGAATAAGCACTCAGCTTATAATATTTTGGTATATTAAATTCAAGTGAGAAAAATATGTGTATCTCTAAATCTCTAAATCTCTAAAATCCAGTGACAATTAAAGCATTTTTCAAGAATATTTCTAACCAAATACATGTCGAGAACAATCATACTTAAAGAAAATTCATACTGAAGGAGACAGATGTAGTGAAATTAATTGGTTAGGAATTAAAACAAATATTTACAGAAATTTTCTGCACAGTTTCCTAAATTTGGGCTCTAATAGTAAGAAGTAAAAATAAGCTCCTTTTTTCTCTATAGTTTTTGACTTGTGAGGTAACTATCACATATTTCTCTCCACATCAGCTTGCTCATCTATTTTTAAATCTCACTTCAGTATGTCTTTTCATCACTACTTAAACCCATGAATTTCTTTTTTTTCCTCTGAGATATATGTATATATTTTACCTCTGTAAGTTATTTTGGAAGAGAATTTGAATGAAATACCATAGAGAAGAAATAACATTGTCACCATTAGGCAGTTTCTTCCTAGGCTGAACTTCTAATTAAGTCATTCTTGGTTTCTGCAGAGGGATACTAACCATATGTTTCTAGGGATACCAGGGTTAATTGTCTGTCTAGACTATAGGGACTGCATTTCTTTAATTAGCACAGATTGCTAAAAGAGAATAAGCAAAGCTTTCTGGAACAGAATTATAATTTTAACAAATAACGCCTATATTCAAAGTATCTTTGTAGAGGTTCACAGGTAGGTAGATGAAAGTTTGGGCAGCAAAAGTAATGAGATCCACATCAGAACAGTTAACATGAGACCTATAATGAGGAAAAAGGAAAAATGGAGAAAAAAAAAAAAAAAGTTCACCTTGATAGAGGGATGAAGTTACTAAATTCCATTTGAACTTTGAGCCTCAGTGTCATTGGATAGTCGTAGTTTCATAGACAGGTTAACCGGTACAACTGTTACTAAATCAAATGAGAGATCAAAGAGGAAATACAGAGTTTGGGCTGTTACTTGGTTCACAGCCATCCAAATAGGAAGGAAAAGCCTTATGCAATTTTTTCCTGATGAAGAATCAGCCAAAGTGTACTTGCATCAGACATTTCTAAGTAGTACAAACTTTCTGCAGATGCAGGAATAGCCAGATAGGGAAGACTTTTGTACATAGCTAAAATAGTTAAGAGTTATTTTGTACAGAGTGTCAGATAATCTATAGTGATGGATCATACATGTGCAGGACACTGAACCATGGACCAGCTGGATGTAAGAATCAAGAAAAACAGTGGATTCAGGAGTCACACCTGATCCACCTGAAGATACCATTTTGATGAGCCTTGCAATGGAAACTCCCTTCACTAACCAGACGGTTGCTGACCAACCTGGGGGATTTGATGTCCCATGTGAGTTTTACCCAGTCCAAGGATTCCAATAAATTAAGGGTCATACCCCACACACACCCTTTTTATTTATTTGTCATTTTTTTTAATTTAATTTAATTTTTTTTTATTATTTTATTTTATTTTATTTTATTATTTTATTTTATTTTAAGTTTCAACAGTTCTTTTCTGTGAATGCCTGAGCAACACAGATATGGAAACAGATGAATGCTTACCTCAGCACTGCACCCTGTCAAAGCACAGCCCAAGGTGCTAGATGGTAAGAAGTTGACCCAAATCTAACCCAAAGTTTCCTTCCTTCCTGTAACCCTTTAGCAAGCTGTCAGCACACATTGCTGGAGGTAGAGTACTACCACCACTACTGTGATTACAGTGTGCTAATTGGCTTCAAGCAGCTTATATGAATCACTTCAAAACACAGCTTAAAGTAAACTCCCAGATCCTAGTGAGCCTGTGACATGTTCAGCAAGAGCATTACTGAGCTGGCCTCAGCTTTTCCCAAAACATTAGAGAGCAGCCATGCAAAATTTAACTTAGTATCTATGCTATCATCTTTCAGACTTGCTCGGCATTGTCTTGAGTGAGATCCTGTCTGAGAGTAATCACGGAGCATACCTCGACATGTGAATGGGATAGTTGCTGGCTAAGAATCAGGCTAAGAACAATCCACTCAGCCTTTCTTTCTGGACCGGATGTGTTCCAGCTGTGAAGACTGGGTGACAAGCTGGGCTGGGTGTCAAACCCTGTTAAAACTGAGGCACTGCTTCTTTGTGCCTGAGGCACTTTGCTTCTTTTCAAAAGGGACTTTACCTTACTTACTTCAAAAATAAAACTGAATGCATTAAATGATTTAACAGCATGGTGGCTAGCTCAGTAACCATACAGGAGCATTTTCCTTCACATGTATTCTACTCAAAACATAATGCAGAAAATAAGCCCTTTTATAACACCAAAATTCAATAACTGTCCAGTGTGACTTTTTCCACTACCTACTGGATAAAACCCTTGACCCAGCATTTGTTTGTGCATCCCTTCTGAGTTTTTTAAATATCTACTGATGACTCCAGTGAAGATTTGTACAATTGTCTCCTGAACTGCATCTCAGTCATAGAACAGTGCTACAGATTCTCAAGCGATGTATTTGTAGAGGGAAAAACCGAAAAGAAAAAAAAAAAAAAGGGATATAGAAATTCAGGATCTTGTCAGTATGCGCTACTTTTGGTTATTCTACGGTGTTTCCCTTTGTAAATCACTTTACACTTTCCCTGGATGGTTTGTATATTGCAACAAACTGCTAAATTGGCAAGGCTGACTGTAGGTTGCTTAAGTTCAGATTCCTCATTGTGTTCAAGAAGTTCTTTGCTAAATGAAGCCAAGTTTAGAGAGGTAGATTTTTAAATTCTACTTTCCGTGGCACGCTGTCCTGGTTTTAGCTAGGAAGTTGAACAGCTGTGTGGTGCTTACCTGCCTGCTAGGTTCAACCACAACACACACCCAGTAAAGCACTTTGTCAAAAATATTTTCAGAAGTGCTGACATATCTGATAGCTAATATCTTCAGGAAATCTTGGCACTGGAGTAAGAATTTTGTTGACTTTCAAACCAATTTAGTTCCCTAATTAGTGAAAACTCAGAGGATTACTAGAGACTACTAGAACCAAGATAGCAAAAGATACTCAGTTCTGCCAAGCAGTAGCCTACAGGTGTTGTTACAGCTTAGGCAGAGGTAACTACTCACCCATTACGTTGGTAAGCTAGGTGTGTAAGTGCACAATATTTGTTCCAGAACGAAGTCAGCCAACTCTACCTTAGTATCATTTTTAAAAAACTTTTAAGAAGAGAGCAGACAAATATGTATAAGGTATGCAAAGCAGAAACTAGTCCGTGATTTAATTAATGCACACTTAGTCTATGAACTACAGTTTTATTCAAAAACATGTTTTGAATATATACTGAGATCTTAATGGTGATGAGAAATCTGAGCACATTAATGTCCAGAAACGCATGGGAATTTTGCATCTGCATCTTTAGGTGGCTTTGAAATTCTCAAAAACAATTTACAGAATATTTCAAACTGCTTAAAAATTTCTTGTTGATTCAAAATACAGTTAAGACACAGTACAAAGCTTATTATATCAAGACCTATAGTTAGCAAGAAGTATAAGAACCGTGTTCATCTAGTAATAATCTCACTTATAACTGAAATGCAGCTACATCTTCAGAATAGGGACACAGGAAAAAAAATAAAATAAAATAAACATTCAAGATAAATTTAAGTTATTCAAATTTGCTTTGTTCCTGCATAGGCGATTTACTGCATTTACTTATATATTTCTACACACCAAGCACTTGTCTTTATTTAATTTTTATTCGTTATTACAGAAGAGGTTAAAACTACAAAACATCTTGGGAGAAGCAGAAAGAGTAATGCTGCAACTAATCGATAAGCACACAACACTTTAAGCAAAACATAGACATCTGAAATGGAAAGCTAGCAGGTCACTTGGGCTAATAGCCCCTAGCATCTTATACAAAAAAATAATTACTGTCTTCTAATACTCCAGATCTGCTCTTTTCCTTACATTCTCAATTCTCATCTGAATATATTTTTCTTAATATTTATTTACAAATATCCCTGTTACAATCTAATCTAGCACTTTCTGATATTCCCTATCCATTAAGCATAATAATTGAATCCCTCTGCTGCCCTCCTTATGTTGTTAATATAAATTCATAATTATCTGACTCCCATCCTATTAAGTGTGCTTTGGATCAGACCATATGTGATCTTCTCTATTCTGAAACAGATCATTATTTTTTTAATAGTAGAATGGCATTTTCTGTTTCAAAGTTCTCTGGATATGACCTTCAGGGATTTCACAAACTTTTGTAGCTGTTGTGCAAGACTCCTTATCCTTTTAAAATCCATAATAAACGCCTGTCAGATATTGCTGCAACAGGATAACATATTGCCTCTACACTAGGATCAATCAAATCCCAGGCCCTGAGATTCAATACATCTTGTCTAAAAGATGTGAAATTTGCTGAATAAATTAAGGGGAAAGTTTATAGACCTTGTGGACATAAATTAGGAAATCTAGTTGATACACATCTAGGATGCAAATTCCTCGTGCACTGTTTAGCTAATGAGCTATGTGATTGCTTGAAAAACACATATAGTTCCAGAAACAGAGCCAGAGCTGTGAAGGCCACAATTTTGCTAATAATAATATATCCCTTTCCATTGCTGTAATTATGACTTCACTGGCATTGCCATTTATCAGTGTAGCAATCTCAAATGAATTCATGCAGCTTCAATGCATTATTACTTGGTACTACATAGTTATTTGTACCAGTGCATTTTCTGTTCAAAATGCAGCTAAATTGGTTGTTTTGATTTTGTACTGAAACATACGGCTTGTCTGGGCAAGAGAGAATTCCTCTACGGCTCTTCCTCATCTTCCTATTGGATTATCATGACTTGAACACTCTTCTCTGTCAGAGTTTCTACATTGTAAAATGAAAATAGATCACATAAGAAGTGAATGTACCTGGGGTGACTGACGGGCTGTAGGATTGAATTCAGCCCCTTTCCCTTACCTTGAACTTTTTCCTCTTTTTTTTTTTTTTTTTATTATTTTATTCTTTTTTTTTTCCCTCTCTCTCTTTTACTTGATCTCATCTTCTTTTAAAGATGGGGAAGAAGACTTATCAGCAATTTACTGTGGAGAAAGGAATCAGAGAAGTACAAGGCTATCTAGACAGAATCAGTTGGTTCTGCATAATGGGATGTATAGTTTGGATGCAAATTGCATGTCACTTGAAGTGAATCACTGAAATGTGTATCTAGGCAGATATAGCCCTACTTTTAACCCTGACCTAGCAGTGCTTTTTCATATCAACGCTGACAGGATGATCATGGCTTAAATTACTCTGCCGAAAGTAAGGCAACATGAGCACTAAGAGTCTAAGATCCCAATTACCCTTTCAATGGGCAGTGTTGGACTCAGGAAAATCTCAGCTCAACTGTGACCATGCAATTCTACTGCAAAGACAGAGGGATCATACTGTGGTGACTGGACATAGCAAAGGTAAAACATTTGTGCTGTATATAGATATGTCCATGAATCCACATGAAAAGGTGATGTTGGTGTTTCCCCTATGCAGAGAGGTGCACACAGAGTAAAGATGGTTTGTAAATTCAGATTCAAGCACAGAAATGTATAGGAAGTATTAACTAAGTAAAACACTACTAGATGTGACCAAGGACTGCAGCATAGGGACCTTTTTATTTTGCTTTCTGTAGGAGTCATTTCTGGGTTGTATGAGATTCTTCCTCTTGAACAGAGAATTTTACTTTGACTTAAAAAGGAAGCAGCAAAAATTCACTTCTGATATTCTTAAATAACATTAGCTATAGAGAATAAAACTTAGGACAAATTTGCCTCCCTAATTCGTAAGGCTGATGTTCTGTTTTTAAAAGGTCTATGGAACATCTGGATAGTTCACTGTCATGTAAACAACTTCATTAGTGGTTATTAAACAATTATATAAGATCACTAGAACATGTCGGGGGGGGTGGGGGTGGGGGAGACTTAAACTAACATTTTAATTAAACTCTATATTCTGAGCAGCTGCTGACCCCCACTGTTGAAGAAGACTCCTAGATTAATAGAATTCAAATCCAGAAGGGACTGTTTCAGTTGTTTAGTTTGAGTGTTTATATAACATGGGGCTGGAAACATCACCTGGTATGTTCTGTATCGCAAGCACAGCTCTTGTGAGAATCACAAAATCTCTTTCTGAAAATATCTAGAAGTTCTTATATCAAGACTTCAAGTGAATTCATGTTTTGTTTCCAAATGAATTATTCTAGTAATTCATTGCCCTATGTAAAATATATGTTTTGGCAGGTTATTAGTTGTTCTGAACCTTATTGCCATAGGAATTGTCAAAAGTTTCCCACATGAGTAATTAAAGCATTCCTTTGTTAGAACCATTTATATTACACTATATATTCACTCAGAGGGATATAACAGAAAGATTTACTTAATGATGGTGTCCTCAGAATATGTTATATTTCCTACTCTGGACACAGAAGTGCAATATATAACTTAGTTGTTATCCGGATATATAATGGTTAAAGGTAATACATTTATTAATTTTCCATAGTAATTTTTATTTTATGAGAATCTGTTTCACTTCCTAGTATTAGGTCTGAAACTCAGTGTTTGTATGTGTGTGCATGCATGAGGGACAGACAGGGAAGAAGAGGAAGTTTTTATGTATGTGAGTATAGACAGATACATACATACATACATACATTACATATAACATGCATAATTGCTCTGAACTGGGGTTTAGACCAGTTGATCTCCATTGTTAATTTCTACTAACATCATTCTCTTATTTTGTGATTCAATCCATTGATGGACTGATGATCATGCACATGATCAATTAACAGAATACCTGAATGTTTCACGTATAACCATAGATAGACTTTCAACAAAACTCTATCAGATATTTCAGTCTCCCTCTCTCCCTCCTCCCCTTCCTTTCTCTAGATACATCACTCAACATAAGAACAGTGAAAGGTAAATTGACCTAAGTTCTGCCAATGCTTGCTGAGTCACTTTCTCAAAGCCTTCTGGACAACAGTCACATCTATCCTCTTCAGATACTTCTGTGGAGCTCACAAAATAAAAATGAGGTTGATATTTACTTCTAAGTGTTAGGACATGAAATTGCCAGTTGACTTAGACAAATAATAATAGAAGGGAAGTGGTTTCTTTCATCTTAATTTTTTTACTTTATGGATGAACCTTTAACTTTATACACACAAAAATAAATCTAATTTACTTTGATACGTAATGTTATGGTTTGCTTTCCAAATACTATTGCCCAAAGCAGAAGAAAATAAATATTTCATATGCATCAGTTTGTCCTGAACAAATTTAATAGGAGTGTGTGTTTTTTTTTCAACTATTGTGAGTGTTCGAAGGGATATGGCGTCACAAATACTTTATTCTGCATGATTTTTTCCTCTGTACAGACAGTGATATCGATTGCCCTTGGCTCTACAAAAAAAGCTGATCCTTAGAAGGTAGAAAAGCTGTTGTGTCCCACTTTTAAAAGACTGGGATGTTGACACGTCAGAAATGCTTCATAACTGTGTCTTCCTTAAAAGATTAATGACAAACCTTAAAAACATTACTTCACATGGGAAAAATGTATCTTTCTACTAAAAGTAAATATAGATATGAGTTAAAAGATAAGGGGATTGCTAAGAAGAAACCAAGGGAAGAGGATCACTGGAAAAATATTTTACATAATGCATATCTGTATGCATTTTTTTCTTTTACTGCTTGTCCATAGCCTATATTTCAGGCTCTATAGTACCACACTATTTTTCTGGTTTAGACCTGGAAGGCACATAAAATATAATTACAATATTAAAATATATAGGAACACCAGGTGCTCTATTTCAAAGAATTAGAAAGAAAAATATATATATATATAATATGAACAATGAAATAAAATGAAAAAAAAACAAACAAACAAACAAAAAAAAAACACCAACCAACCAAATAAACAAACAAAAAATATATAGAATTCTCAGGATTTTTATTTTAGCAAATCATTGGATAAAATAAGAATAAATGAAGACTGTAGGATTTACCTTTGTATAACAGTATGAAATTAAGACATAGTTTTACCTGTGGATTTGCTAATAAACAATACATTCAATTAGATATCAATTCTGATTTATTTGTCTATGTAATTAAAATGAAAATGTTCAGGTCATAATAATACAAGCCTCAACTTTGGTTGTAGCACTATGTATTACTGTTGCTGTCCATAATAATTCATATGGAAAAATATCACAGCTTTAAATATCAACCTGTGCCATCCTGAGATAAAGCTTTGTGTACCCTATGTACAAATGTAAACTGCTCTAATGGAGCTCTCATTCAATATGTCTCAGTGAGGATCTTTTGATGCTCCAAGGACCTCTATTTAAGCTATGCCAGTACCTTCTTTAGCAGGTGTTGCAGAGAAATGATTCCAAGAAATGTTAGCTTGGAACACTTTTTAGGTTTATTCACCCTGATGATTTGTAAATTTGATTTCCAAGATGTTCTGCATTTAATGAAGTGTGAACATTAAAAACTAAGTGGTACTTTTTCCATGCTAACAGGCCCAAAAGAACTAGGCACAAACCAAAGGGAAAACAATGTCTTGGAAATATAAAACAAAAATATTCCCTCTGTGATGCCTTGTTAATTACTGAACATATTTAGGATTTATAGTAATCAAAGTAAGTTTATTTTGACTACTCAATTTATATATTACAATATTTGATTAATAATTAGAACATACCTCTATTGTGCATCACATGAGCAATGTCAGGAAACCCACAGATGTGGTTTTCATGACTACTATCCATCCATGCTGGTATCAGCATCAGGTCAGATGGATTCTGTGCAGCAAACAATGAACATCATCTGCATAAAAGGCAGCCTGGGATATATTTCTTGTTGTCACACAAAGTATTGATAAAGGTGTATTTTATTACTTTAAAGAAGAAAAATCTCTTTTATGGTGGTCTAGAGAGCTTAGGAATTCCCAGTGTCATCCTTATGGGAGGCTAGGGGAATGTTTTATTGTTACTAAAGAACATACAGAAGCTCAAAACTGCCACTTTATTATGGCCCACGAACTCTAAAATTGCTAAATAAAGAAAGCTTTTTTTGTTTTGTTTTGGTTTGGTTTGGTTTTGTAGTTGTTACCTTTGAGTTTATTGCCTTCTAAAAGCAAAGAATTAAGTGTATGTCAGTATGTCTCCTGCCCTTGAAGAAAATAAATGATTTTTTTTTTTTTTTAATCTAGACCTAGTTATGGGCTATCACGCCTGCTATCTATAACATCCTCCGGGGAGAAATAATAAAAGAATGCAGTTATATTTTATTACTGTTGTGTGATATAGGAGGCATACTGGCTTCATCCAAGTACTTCAAGTTTTCAGATTTTAGAAATGAAGCTATCTTGTGTCAGTCCACTGCTTAGGCAGAAGAAGTACAGCAGGTGCAGACGTTTGAGTTGAAGACTTGATGATCACAAGACTGCAGAAACTTAGCTGAAAGAATCCATTGGCTCATGTCACAGCTGCGCTGAAGGTCAAGACAAAGAAAGGAAAGAGGATGAGGCAGGTGGGGATGGACAATGGATTTGTACTGACCATGTCAAGACACATTTGTTCAGAAGCTGGCAGTCTTCCTTAGGTTGAACTCATAGTTTTTCATCTAGTAGTGTCTCTTCTGAAACCTCATCATCTCTATCCAGTCCAATTTCTCTTATTGCTTGTCAGTGGTTTCTTGGTGTCAGTCCCTAAGTTCCAACACACCAGCATTTGTAAATTGGCATTTAGAAGGCATGCTTCAAGAAGAAGCCTTCTCCTCCTTTTAGAGGCTGACCCAGCTCCCACCCTGAATATTTAGAACCTCTTGAAATATTAATGATTCATCAGGTACAACCTTCTCCAGCCTCACTGGCACATCGACCTATACCTGTTAAGGATGGTATCCCAATTGTTTATGAAGGGAAGACAGCGGTATGTGTTAGTCCCATTCTGCCTCACGTATCTGTTCTTGTATGAAATTAGTTCCAAGCAGCATGGACGAGAAGAAAAGCAAATTCCAAACTGGATAGCGAGGCTGTATCTACATCAAAAATTGCACATATCATATATCACTCCCTGATTGTGAGACCTGTTGACAAAAGAGCACCTGCTTTGGCATTACTGGGTTCTCCAAGCCTCTAACAGGTGATTGCATTCAGTCTGCAAATTTGAAGTGGCTCGTGTCATCTGCAAGTATTGCAGAATGATCAGAAATTGTTTAGAATAATGCCCGTTGGCGAAGGTCAAAAATGGGCTAAGGACTTTCCTAAGGACAAGTAAATTGCCTAGAAACATTCTCTGACATATTCAGTTTATTACTGTAGACAACAGTCATGGTATCAAAAGTCCAGGGCACGTCATGGTATGCTCCCTTACATAACAAAGCTACACTCATATTCATGAAGCTACAGATGTCTCCATCTTGCCAAGAACTTGCCATCCTCCACACAAAAGACTGATTCAACAAGTTTATTTTTTTATTATTATTTTTTTTTTTATGTGTCTAAACATCATACTTAAGAGATAACACCTTCTCTTCTGCAGATGTTCCAAACTACCCCACAGCCCCTGAATTTCTTTCGGTTACTGTATATAACTCTCTTAGACTTGCTACCCAGTGGATCCTTCAGTGGGACAGGTAAGAAGTTTCACATGGAGGCCTCAAAAGGGAACCTCTCTCCAAGTTTATTATTAACTTGATGTGTGGATTTATTACCTAAGACCAGACAACTATACCAGTGTGTTGGGGAGGGAGGGAAAGGGTGAGGGAGAGAAGAAGGGAGTGAAAAAGGGAGAATGTATTTAAAAGCAAATCTCTTTTTGAGGGCCAAAACCAGATGTGAAATGTCTTGTTATCATGGAAAAACTAGTCCTCCAGGCAGAATGTGGCTTTTATCTTTCATGAGCAAAGATGATTTTTTTTTTTCTTAAACAGCGTGAGTTACAGTTTCCTTGTAAATGTTACTGAAGAGGAATGTCTCCAGTATGTCTTTCATTTATAAGGCCATTATTAGGAGGTTATGCAACATTCTAAAAACCAAACAAGCTAAACAGCCATAAGAAAATATTAACCCTTAATAAACAACAGGATAGGAGGCAGTGCATTTTCAGGTTATGTTCATAAATGACTCAAAGCTCTTAACAAATATCTAGTAATTAAGCTTCCAAACAGACTAGGAAAGTAGTTAAGTATTTTCATCTAGTTCCAAATCACAGGCAATTGCAAGAATAGAGAAGCTAAATCAGAAACTGTATCAGTAGCAGAGCCAGGAATATAACCTATGAAGTCATCTCTATTCTTCTTTGAGAGGTTAATACTGGAATTGACACTAACCTGAGTATTTTTTGCCCCTGAGAACTGAAAGAGAAAACTGTCTGTTTAATTTAGATGCCACATCACCACCTTTATGAGTTTCTGGCCTTACAAGGACTACCCAGGCCACCTAACACTACTACCAAAGCTTCATACATAAATTCAACTGAGCAAAGCATTAACCTCTGACAGATTGTCCAGTTTATCTGCCCCTGTTTCTCTGTCAAATTGCTCACAGACGGAACTCTTCATCTAAGTGTAAAAGTAATGCTTTTAAGTGTGGCCTTAACTTCCTGGCATTTTGCAAGTTGCTTGGAAATTCTCATAAAATCTTGGGAATTCTCATAAAATTCCCATAAAATCTCATAGCTGAGATTTTAAGGTAACAGCTAAATTTTAGATGTCTGTCCTTTAGTTATCTGAAGTGAAGTTGTGCTGCAGAGTGCTTTGAGATTTTCAAGACATTACAATTTTTCTAAATCTTTCTCCATTCATCTGTTCCTTCACAGCATTGCTTTAATATGACCATATTGGCAGAACATTTTATTTCTTTAAATGTTGCAATTTATGTTCACAGGAGCAATGCTTGTAACAGCAAAACCCATATGTATTTATATTTGTTCATGTAGCATTGCTGGTCTCTCAGTGCCTCACACAGTTCTCTTTCCATGGTGATAATAACATAGTTTGTAACAAAAAACGTTTTAAGTTATCAAGAAATAATATATTTGCACCAGTAACATGTTGAATTAGATAGTGATTCCCAACTCATGGGCTGTTAAGTTGGGAAACTAGTTTGTTATCTTTACCTCAAAGAAAGTGTATAGTGGATGACAGAGAGAGAGTAGGAGGATTGAAGAGCCCTAATTATTACCCGAGACTCTGGAGAGCTTCTCATTTTGGAGGCCATGTCATGTGCAGATGACACAAAAGTAACCAGTTTAGATGGGAATGGAGGAATAGAGATTACTAAATGTAGAAGCTGTACCGACATTACAAAACAGGGAACCTGTGGGAGTCATTTTCATTTCTCTCTGGCAAAATGCCTCTGCTGGGTTACCACCAAGGGCACTGACACTGAGCTGGGAATAACTGTGGCCCTGTGTGAAAAGGGAGAGAAAAACTCACATGGAAGATATAAGTTTTTTTATTTTATTTTATTTTTTCCATAGGAACAAAATGAAGGTCTTGGTGTTCCTTATTCTTCCCCATTGTCTCACCCATGTCTGGACATTTTATCTCATTCTGAGGGAAGGGATCACCTTTCAAGGGGACAGTTTTGTGATTTGTTTTCCACTCAGAAGAATGCTGAGTTCTTCAGGTCATGGCAAATACTTGGACAGGAGATGGGGAGAGGCAGCAGAGAAGTATATTGAGGTTGGTGGTCCTCACTCCTAACCCTGGAACAATAGAAAATCTACAAAGATTTTGTAGGACTCATGCCAAACAATTTTATTTATTTTTTATCTCATCCCAAACATTTTATTTTATGTTATGATTCAGAAAATGAAGGAAAGACAAAGGAAATAACTTATGAAATTCACCCACAGAATCAGTTTTGAAAGCAGAAGTAGAATCTACATGTCCATGAGGGGAATCCAGCTCTCTGACCAGTATATCTTACTGCTCATGTGAACCATCATGTTGGCTAAAATACAAAGTAAAAACCTGGCTTGGCCTAAAATCAAGAAAACTTTCTCAGATCAGATTAAAACATCTATTGATTTTCCCTCATTTCACAACTTTTAAAGGTCCTCAGGGAAAGGTCATAAACAAAAATTTCTGTATTGTGATGATCTGTATCCTACACTTACCTGTCTCTAGCAGGGAAAATGAAAGACAGAGCTCTTCCCTGCTGGAAGCAGGAGGTGCCAGATGAAGTAGGCAGGATGATCTGGGGGAGCTTTCCTTAACTTCAGAAGATTCTACATTTGCCTCAAGTGCTCGCAGGAACTCTGGCTCTTCTACTTACTCAGACAGGTGTTGGTCCAACTAGACTCTCTTGCGTACTTCATCATTTGAGTAGAACTAAACACTTCTTATTCTTCAGAAAGGACCTGGCTTCTTAAGGTTTCTCAAACTATGCTGTAAGTATTATTTTGGATTTATACTGCCTTACAGTTTTAGTCAATATTATTTATATTTTTCTTTCACTCTTTCCTTATGGGAGAGGATGAAATGACAAAGACCAAACTCAGTTTTGGCAAAGCAGGTGGGGAAAGGAAGTATTTTCTCTCTAGTGTACATACAAAGATGAAACTGAAATATAGATCAGTTTAATTGACCAAGGACACATAACAAACTGGGTGAAAAAAAAAAAAAGCCAAAACAAAAACAAACAAACAAACAACACCTCCAAAAAAATAGTGTCTGAAGAGGCAGAAAGAGTGGGGAGCTTTATTCTTCTATATGAAGCAGTTTCCATAGGAGGAAAAAACCCTGAGAGCCTTCCCTTCCCATCCAATCACAATTGATTTTTTTCACAGCTAATTAAAAAGGTTTGCATTAAATACTAGATATTGATTTGTTCAGCATCTTATTTCTGTTTTGGATCTCAGAACATTTGTACCAACATTCCTGTTACAAGGAGAACTTGTGTTAATGACTCTCGGATACTCTCCAGACAGTTATGTAGTCAATTAACAAAAAAAAAAAAAAAAAAAAAAAAAAGGGTATCCAGGGTCTATGTATATCATATGATAAGATGGTTACAAAACGTGCTCATACCTCTTGTCCAAAGATCAAGGCTTTCTCAATGTATAATAATAATAATAATAATAAAAACAGCATCAGAAATCTATATAAGTCCACCGGAAAAACTTCTGCCATGACAGTGCTACAGCACATATAGGAGCCTCTGAATTGGAAAATTCTAAGTTTTAAAGAAGGACAGCAAAGACCATCCTACCATCCCTCCTACCATTTTGGGCCAAAAAAATCCATGAAGAGTTATGGATTGTATTAATAATTTCATAATAATAATAATTTTATAATAATTTAATATTAATTACCATATCTGAGGATTTAAGGAATTTCTGAAGACTGAGCAGACAGTTTCATCTGTGTAGAGAGTGGGATTTTTCTGAAAATTTAAGAGGGAAGGTTTAATGTTGATCTGCATCCTCTAGATGTCTTCTTTTAACTGATAGAGAAATTTATTGAAATACATTACTGTTTTAACTTTGCCATGAATTCTACAGCATATACATATATAACTGGTGTTAAGATTATAAACCGCATTCATGAGAGGGCACGTATTAAGAAGAAGATGGTTTTATTTTCCTAGAAATGTCATAGGACATTTCTGCATTCATAGCAGTTACAGGGCATTCAGAGCATAGATATTGAAACAGTACATTCCGGTAAGAGCTTAGTCATGGAACTCTCCAATGCAAGAGGTTAATCAACCCTGTAGCTCCCTTATAAACATAGCCCTAGTGATACATTAGATGCAACCTTTGTTTACCATCTTGTTAATTAATTCACTATTGATTTAGGATAAAAATTGGATCTCATCTGCCAAGAGCACTGTATGTGAATTGATCTGGTATTGGTAAGTTGTACATGTTATCAGCAAACACGTAACACTGTCTGCCATATTTATATCTTCAAAGCTATGTTAGCATGTGTAAGTCTCTACATACATGGATACAAAAATATAAAGAATGTAAAAATATTAAGATAAACTTATTAAGGGGAAATGCTTACTCATCTAGTTGCATATGTGAAATCAATATGTACAGTCCTAAGGGAAAAAAGCAAACAAACAAACAAAAAAAAAACAACACTAAGACACTAGGTGTAAAAGTAATCTACTGTATTTAGGTGGTTTTTGTTTCTCTGTTTTTTTTTTTTTCCCCAAAACATGTCATCATCTGTTACTCCAGAGCAAAAAACAGATTAGTGTCCAGACAGTAGATCTTGAGACCTGGTATTGTAACTTTCCTTCATAAAGGCTGTATTTCAACACTTGGAACATGTCTAAAAAGGAAATCATCTGAATTATCTTTGAAATCAGGTAGCTTCCAGTTCAGACAAGGTTGCTTCTGAGTGTACCTGGCAGCATGTATGTCAAGTCTGGGGGTGTTCTGTACTCCAACAAAGGGATGCCAACTAACTTCAGGGGGCTCCAGGATAAGTTGTCATCTTAATCATGCTTTTGAGAGCTAGATACTGTCCATACTAATTAGGAAGCTTTAGTGTTGTAGTATACAATCTCAACACAATATTGCAATTACCAGCTTACTCTGGGACTTTATTTTCAACTGAGACCTTGAGTTTGGGATCGCTTTAAGGAAGTAGATCAAGGTAGTTAAAAAAACACCATCATTTATCTTGTTTGGGTGTTCAGGGTTGAACAAGCTGAAAACTATTTTTTCTCAGAGATTCTCCTCGCTATTCCGTCTCAAGTTTTATGATAGCTAATTCTTGGTGTTTCTGCTCTTGCTCTGAGGGGCACATAGTGAAGGGAAGGTTTCAGCTTTCTTCCTTTAAAAGTAAGTTTATAGGTTCCATATTTGTCAAGAAAAGATCGGAGATCGGGGGGGGGGGGGGGGGGGGGGGGGTGCGGGGAGGGAGTGAGGCGGGGGTGCAGAATGTGACCTGACAGGCACAAAGCAGGTATGGTAGCCACAGGGAGTATTAGGAATAGTCAGTGAATATGTTGTTCAGTATCTCAGATTGTGAGAGCTCTAAGTGCTGAATGAGATAATCAGGTAGTGCTATAATAGCAGCATCCCTCCCTGAAGTGATGTGAATCACTGCTATTATTTTGGAAGATACTTTGTGATCATATGATGGAAAGCCTTGAAGGAAGGTAAGACACTATGTCTTATCATCATTGCTTTCTCTCTCTGAGCTATTCAATACGCTCAGTTAATGACTACACTAGTCATTATCTTTCCTATATTTCACGATTATACTATATTACACCAGTCACAGTCTTTCCCTTATTTCACTATTAAATGAAACTTACTTTTGATTCAAATGTTATTGAAGAAGTTAGTGTATCTAATTGAAGGTTTCTGACTCATTTATGGTAGTTTTAAAAGCTTAATCTTCAATTTTGAGGGCCTGGATGACCCTGATTACATGAACCATGAGCTACAGTATGTCTTTCTATATTTTCTGTGCCATTAACTCCTCTGATTCATTTGATGGCAGTATGACATATATCTTTGCACCTCTCTGTATATTATGTGCATATTCAGTGACATCAACAAAATAAACATTAAAGCAATGTGCTCATCTATATTTATCATGTATTGCTGCTGTATCAGTCCTACTGTTACAATTCTACCATACAAGCACTTCTAATGCAGATTGGAGAGTTTAAAATTCAGCATTTTAAAAGTTCACATAGGAGATTTTGAATGTGGCTTTCTCCCACAAGGCCTATCAAGTGAGCGTACAGTAAAAGTAAGAGGGCTGGTAGCAGACTGTATGTGAAGAGGATAATGTTTAAGATCATTTAGAATTTGGGGAAAAAAAAAAAAAAAAAGAAAGAAGAAAGAAAAAAGAACACATTCAGCATTTTGTAACTTTGAGGGGTTAGTTGATCCTTACAAGTATCTAAAGTGACAAAGTCCTATTCCTATTTATTTAAGTAATGAAATGGGTTAAAGATTCCTTAGATGACCAAAATCACTAATTTCCAAATGCATGAAATGACTTGGATATAGAAATCTTTCTTTTACAAAGGAGAAAAGGTTTAGAGAAAACCTTACCTATTTGAGTATATTTAACATAAAATGAGAGAGAAATCCTTCCATTCGTAATAAATAAGGTTATACAACATTTGACATACATGCTTTCAGATAAATCTGTATCACTATATATTATTAAGAGAAGTCATTAATCTTACTGTGAGAAACTTTGCCCAGTTGTTTTTAACTTTTGTTGTTTACAGTCTATTTGCATATAAGGTGTCCTCTTCCAGAGCAGTTTCTGGTGGCTTGAGGGATATTCACATTTAAATCATCAACCAAACAACAGAACCTTTATAAAAATGACAAGAAAATAAATTAGTTTGAGGACAGATCAAGGAACATGGACAGAATTCTAAAAGAAATATAGCTCTTTAGATCTGGAACTGGATGAAAAATAATTACAAGTGCTAATTCTTATCTGTGCAACAAGAAGGGTGATATTATGGGTTGTCAGTATGGTGTGATCAAAGACTGTGTATAAATGGCTATACAGAAACAAGTTACATGGACATTCCTCTTTCTAGTGTTTCTTACTTTTAGAAAGTATACCTTTCTAACCTTAGTAAAATTATTTTAGTGATTTATTATTTGATATTACTAACTAAAATTAGGTCACTCGATAACTAATGTTAAAATGAAATTAAATTCAATATGCTATGATTCCAGCCATGAAGCAACTTTACACAGAAATATCAATATTTGTTGTATTAAACTTCCTTAACCCCTGAAAAAGAGTAACTACATCCAAATTTCCTATTGTTCATGGTCCTTCACATGTCGTAACTGCCACAATGTGCTCAGAAATGGTCTGTAAATATATTAGCTGTCCCAGGCAAAAAATATGACAGGGACTCTTCCAACAATTTAAATTGGGACACTGAGTTTCAGGGTGGCAGCATTTCCTGGTATAAATAAACTAAAAAAAAAAAAAAAAAGTGACCTCTGTGACCATAAGTTGTCTCAACTGTTTTATGGAAAGTAATTTTTCTGGAGGATATTCAGATGGTAAAAATAGAATTCATTAAATGGATAAATAAACTGCAAAATCATCACACTCAGCTCAGACCATGCTATACTATTTAGTAGAGGACTAGCAGCATTACCAAGTAATGATACAGAGTTTGTGCCAAAGAAAGCTATTAGAGAATAGGAGAGCTCAGGAGTATTTCTGTATGAACACATTTTTCTTTGGTTTAGGTCACTGATGAGAAGGAGGATTCCATGTCCATATTTTCTCTGTGAAAGTCTACAGTCATCTTCTATCCATCAAGACGCTTTTCAAGGGGGAAGATAGAAACCTCTCAGCATCAAAGACTGACTGACAGGGTACTGAATAAAAATGCCCCAAGTTTTAGCAAGCCAAAAGCAATGTCAGCCAAACTGCAGAAGTTACAATATTTTTTGATATTTTATTGAATGTCACTTTTGACAGGGAAACAAAACTTAGTATTAACACTTGCTAAGCTGTCTTGAGACTTGGTCTCTTTTCTTTATGGAGATATGTTTTATGTATTTATTTTCATTACATTTATCGTTTGAAGGGGGCTTGCAGACAGGAACAGGGACAAGATCCTTACTCTAGGCAAAAACATACTAAGGCAAGGTATGAAAGGGTGGCTTGCTTCAAGAGTCTGTGGGAATAGGTTAAGGCTAACGGTTCTCAAAACCATTAGTGATTTTGAAATAACCTCATAATTCGGTTCTTCTTGCTTGTGACACCATCACGGGATTCATTTCAACAATGCTCAGCACCCTCCTTTTGAAAGTGAGATCACCGAAAGAGAACTGAGCTCTGATAATTAAAATTACTAGCAATTTTTTGAAAGTAGCAACCCGTATTAATGTATTGTTTAGTACAATGGGCTGGGATTCTGGAATAGTTCTAATATCATGGCAATGAAAATAAACCATGACTGAGTTAGTGTTTGTCTTTTTTGTCTCATGATTTTTTTCTCCTTGTTAAAGCTTTGAGAAGTTTTGGGCAATGGATTGTTTAAAAACAATTTCTTAGGGAAATTGTTATGATTTGCTTTCAGGAGAGGGGCTTTAATGTTTCAGGGAAAATATTATGGGCCAGATACTTTTTGCTTTATCAAGAGCAGTTTATCATTGTCATGGCTTGTCTGTAAAGTAGAATAGATCTCTGTTCTGATCTCAATATTGTTTCTATGATATTCTTTTTCTTGAATGCTGACACAGGAGGAAAGAAGGGATTGAGATCAGCTCAGGGAGATAAAATGAATTAAAGTAAAAGGATCTTTTTTATATATATAATGTATCCTCTGTGTGTGTATGTACATATATATACACACACAAGAAAAGACTTCGAATAATACCTGTTATTTCCCTAGAAATACGTCTCCCTGTTTCCCTAGTGGTTCTTACAGGTGCAAATCCTTCATAGGCCAATTGCTCACCCCTTTCCATTACTGAAAGGTTTTTCAGTTCCCTTGATGATTAAGGACAGCCTTCAAAGAGTATTTTGTAACAACCTAACATCCTTCTGCATGCAAAGGTAGGGGATCAACGTCTCACTTAACAGTACAGTTTCTGGGACTGAGCAGTACAGTTTCTGGCTTTGCAACTATCATTTCCCTTTCAAGCCTTCCTAACTTTTCTGCTGACTCTTAAGAAGCTTGGATAATTTTGAGACCTTAATGAGGCTATAATATTATAATTGAGACTACAAACTCATAATTTTGAGATTATAATGGTTATCTAAATTTGACCTGAGGCATAAACTGGCCAAAGAATTTCATGAAGTGGCTCTTGAAACAAATTTATCATTTCTACTTTAGAAACAGAGCCCAAGGTGATGGTTTGTGCTGCCTAAAACATACTGAATGTGTTAATGTGAAAAATACCTAGAACACCTCCTTTCTTCATAATCCTTTCCCTTGCAAAGCTCATACTACAGGGCTTGCATTGTCATGGGCAGAGTCCATGCTATTTTTATTACATGTTTTCTTAAAAAAAATATATATATATTTTTGTTAGGCACATACCTTTAAGCCTTCATCATAAAAGGTACAGGAAAAGACGTCATTCCCATCCTCAAATGTACATTTTTGAATAATAATACACTCCGCTCCTACTTGAAATATGTTTGTCCAAATTGCCCTCACTGCTGAAAATGATACATTTTGATTTGCATTTAACACTTGTGTCCATCTATTGAAGTGTCTTCATACTGCTAGCTATACCTAAGAAGTTGTATATCATCAAACTTCTTCATATACAACTGTCTGAAGTCTGAGATTCACTATTCTCTATTAATTAATAAAATTTGCTGAAGTCAATCTGTGTTGAACTCCATGCCAGTTTAGCTAAACTGTCCCATCCAAGTCTGAGCTAGCTATTCAAAGTCTGTATGGATATATCTGCACTGAACTACAACATGAAATAAGGACAAAAGATTAACTGCTTAGATGGAGGTAGAGCTCAGGTGTGTCCATTATCCCACTGCATCCTTACAGCTGAGACAGGAAAGATGATCTGCACTGGGAAGAAAATGAAGCCCAGTTCCTCACCTTGCATTTACACAGCCTTGCTTCACATTTGGTCTGAACTTGCTGTACATCCTGTGTATGACTAATGTAGTTTTGCTGAGTGAACACTGTCTTTGTGTTCAAGAACCTGAAGTTTACTATCCTGAAGTGGTAAATTGAAAGTGAGTCCTTAAAGAATGCTTCTGCCAGCACAAGCATAGGATTAACAAAATCATTGCTGTGTCGCGTTTGAAGAAATCAGTTCTGCTTAGCTATCCTCCATTGCCTGACAATGATCTGATCTGGGAAGGAATATGCATTCATTTAAATCAATGTTAATAACTTACCGCCTGCCCTACCTTCAGCCCTGGGGAAATAGGACAATAATCCCATTATTGAGACTAGCAGCCAAACCCAGCCTGTGACCCCAAAAGCTGGGCAGAATGGGACTGTCAGGCTGCCCAAATGGCACTAAGCCTCAGAGGCACTTCTTGAGCTATGGTTTGCCTCACCTGCAGTGGGAGAGAAATAATGTGTCATTGGTCCACTTGGGGATATTTTTGCATGAATGACAAGATTTTCTATCATCTTTTTACTTGGCTAAACTTTTTGATCTAATTGTTTTTATCAGATTTCTTTTCTGATGTTGTGGTCAATTTTTTATGAAGTCGAAACTGAATTCTGAGAAGCAACATGATTGACACAGAGCAATACCCTGAACCTTAACTGGAGTCTTGGAGAACTCTTTGAGAAGAATTTACTTAATTTAAATATGCTCAGGTCTGTGTGCCTTTATAGATATGTTTGGATGTATTTATTGTATTTGATCCTTTCCCCAACACCCCTGATATTTCTTAGTAAATGGCAAAATAATATATATATATATATATATTTAATTTCCAGCTTTTTCTTCCAATAGAAAATACGTATTTTACATGCATGCATACATAAAGTAAGAGTATATCCAAGACTTGGCAGTCAGTATAGTGACTTCACTAAATTTTGCATAGGCTGATTAATCATAACTCAGTTTTCTCTCTATTATTACAAACCACATATAAACACACTTTAGTGTGTTTATATTGTGCCTAAACAACAAAATATTCGGAGAGAGAAGTGAGCCTGCAGCCACCACCACTAATTCAGAGTCGAGAACAGGTCAGAGAGAAAGGAAGAAACTACCAGAAGAGAAGATCAAGTATCCATACCTTGTATTGTAAGTTTGCTTGGGTTTCAATTCTCTTTTTTCTCTCTGAAACCCTAACTGTGCAATTTGTTCCGCCACTAGTGGCAAGGAGAACACAACCAAACTCTAGTTGTGTTCCCTATAACAGGCACTTATGTGCCATGGCATTTCCCAGTCCTGACCCCCTCCAGTCCTGCTGGAAGGACTCATGGTATCAAGACATGACTATTTTTCTGGCTTGTGTGTCCAAATTTTCCTTCCACAGAATGGAGGGCTAGGAAGTGCCCAGACTATGCACTTGCATGGATGCTCTTGGTAATGCCTGTGTCCTATTGACAGATTTACCTGCAAGTTTAATTGCCTTGTTATGGATATCAGAGGCTGGAAAAAGCTGATGATTTGTTTTTATTTCTTTCATAAGATATTCTACTCTTTTTTTTCCCCCTCTCTCTCACAAAACAGCTTTCTTACTTGCAGTTTTTTTGCCTTTAGGAGATAAAAAAAGTTGTTGCTTCTCATATTCTCTTGCTATTCAGTTGAGTGGGGGAAGGAGAAACTGGTACACTTTCTTGCTTTATTCACCTATTTTTAACAATGTTATTTTCTCTTTTAAATTGTTTGGCACAGGACCACAATCTTGCTGAATTAAAGTAATTCAGTAAAGTAAATCCCCCTCTATGCAAAACTTTCAGTTACACAGAAAGGAATCCAGTTAAGATGTTTACTCAGCAGAAAATTTGAGCTACACATAAGAACACACTACCACTTCCAGGGCTACTCCTAGGTTATCAATTGAGCTTTTTTTTTTTTTTTTTTTTTTTTTTTTTTTTTTTTTTTTTAATATTATACAGAAAAGTCACCATCAAAACCCACAATGTCCAAAGACATTTCCCAAGGGAAAATCTTGGAGAAAATCCTACAGAAAAGATGCATCTAAACCCCAAACATCCCATTTAAAATTCAAGGGGAAAATTTAGAGAATAACATCAAAAAAAAAAAATCCCCCAAATCCGATGCAAAGTCCAACAGTAAAGCTTAGAGAAAACACTCAAGAGAAAAGCCACCACAAATGCCCCCAAATCCAATTCCAAATCCAATAGAAAGACTCTACAGAATAGCCACCATAAAAAAAAAAAAAAAAAAAGAGAGAAAAAAAAGAAAAGCCCAAAATCCACTGCAAAATCCAAAGGAAAATATTAGAGAAAACTGCACAGATAATTACCAATAATTGAGGGAAAACCACACAGAAAAGCCAGAAAAGCCATGAAAACCCCAAATTCCACTGCAAAATCCAACAGAAAAGCTTAGAGAGAACCCTACTTAAAAACCAACACCAAACACCCAAAATTCAAATGCATAATCTGAAGGAATAATTTACAGAAAACCCTAGAGAAAATACAGCACAAGTCTGCCAAATTCCACTGCAAAATCCAACAGAAAAGCTTAGAATAAAACTCAAGAGAAAAGACACCACAAATCTGCCAAAAATTCAATGCCAAATCCAATAGAATGATATAAAGAAAAATCTACAGAACAGCCACCAGCAAACACCCCGAATCCACTGCAAAACCCAAAGGCAAATATTAGAGAAAACCCTACAGATAACAACCACTAAACACCAAAAAAAAAAAAAAAAAAAAAAAAGTCCTATGTACAAACCATGGGAATAATTGAGTAATTAAAACCCCCAAATCCAAGGCAAAATCCAAGAAAACCACCAAAATCTTGGAGAAAATCACAGAGAAAAGCCACTACCAAACCCCCAAAATCCATTGCAAAGCCCAACAGAGAAAACAGACAGAAAAGACTACCCCAAAGCCCAGTGTTAAATCCAACAGAAAACATGAGAGAAAAACCACCAATAAACACCATAAAAATACAATGCAAAAGCCAAGGGAAGAACTTAGGAAAAGTCCTACAGAAAAGCCATCACCAAAACCCACAATATCAAAAGACAAACCCAAGGGGTAAAAAAAACCTACAGAAAAGATACTACCAAGCTGCAAACATGCAATGTAAAATCTAAGGGGAAAATTTAGGGAATAACATACAAAAAACCCACCAAACTTCCCCAAATCCAAAGCAAAATTCAACAGAAAACCTTAAAGAAAGGAGGTGGTGGGGTCATGTGAATTAAAACTTGGGGCGTCAAAAAGCCAGGCATCAAAAGGGGGGAAAGGGGAGAGCTTGCTTGCTTATCAGGCTGGAGCCTCCGGTAGCAAAATAAGAAGTGCAGGGAAATGGTGGTACTCGCTCTGCTTTCCTCTCTACATGTGCTGTTTTTTTTTACTAGTTGAAGCAAAGCTAATAGGCAGAATGACTTGCATAACGTGGCTTTGCTACCCTGTGCACTCTGGGGTACCGGGAGCCTCCTTTAGGGAGGCTTCAAAAGCACCATCAAGTTTGCAGCTGAGCACGGAGGCAACAAGTTTAACACTTGGACGAATACACAGATAAATGTAGTTTGTGCAGTTACAAGAAGTGTATTATGATGCAGAGGACACTGCTTTGCTACAGGGAAAAAAAAAAAAAAAAAGCCGGGAGAAGCAGAGGAGCAGCAGCTAGCCAACACCTTCCCGCCCCAACCCCCACCCCCCCCCCCAAAAAAAAAAAAATAATGCAAAATACAAGGGAAGAATTATTTAGGGAAATCCCACAGAAAAGCCAACACCAAACCCCAAAAATTTATGGAAAAATCCACAGGAAACCTTAAAGAAATTTCCTACTGAAAAGCCACCAATAAACCCCAAATATCCAATGCAAATGCAATAGAAAAGCTTATAGAAAACCCTACAGAAAAGCCACCAGCAAAGCCCTGAAAAATCCAGTACAACATCCATATGAATAGTTTGGGGAAAACCTGACAGAGAAGCCACCTCTGAACACCAAAAATAAAATAAAATAAAATAAAATAAAAATCCAATGCAAAATCCAAGGGAAGAATTTGATAGCCTTGTGGTGACTTTTCGTTAGGGTTTTCTGTAAATTATTCTCTTGGATTATGTATGTTTGGTGGTGTTTTTTCAGTATGGTTTTCTCTAAGCCTTTTTTTGTTTTGTTTTGTTTTGTTTTGCAGTGTCTTTGGTAAGTTTGGTGGTGTTTTTTTTTATGTTATTCTCTAATTTTTTCCCTCGGATTTCACATTGGATATTTGGGGCTTGGTTGCATCTTTTCTATAGGGTTTTCTTCAAGATTTTCCCTTGGGTTTCTCTTTGAACATTTTCTTCTTTGGATATACCTGATCAGATACACCACACAGCTATGGTCTCTGCTTCTCAGACACGACTTTTCCATGGCACCAGTGTTCACATATTCAGACATCCTTCTGCAAGTCTGCACTGCTGAGGGTATTCTATTCTATTCTATTCTATTCTATTCTATTCTATTCTATTCTATTCTATTTGATTTGATTCCTATTTTATTTTATTTTATTTTTATTTTATTTTATTTTATTTTATATTTTAAGAAAGACTGTGAAAACCACATAGTTAAGACTGATGTAGAGTAGGATTCACCTTGCCTACGGTCAGCTTGGGCACCTAGTCTAATTAATCAGGGCGTCCCCTATAGTTGAGGGAGACATGTAGACCTTCCCAGTAGGCAATTCATTCCACCTGTCACATGTACCTGCCTGAAAAGGGATATCTTGCTTTCTGGAAGTACCTGCCCAATGACTATTGACAGAGCTTATAAGACTATCTTTCTCCGAGGGCTAAATTCTTCATGGCTTAAGCCAGGTGAAATGAATTCCCCACATTATGAAAACTGGCAAAAGACCATGTCTAATTAGACCCATTACAATTGAGTTCCCCCTCATGCCCCTACCCTACTCCCCTTCTCAGTTCAGTTATTTTCCTTCCAGAGCTGTTTGGTTTTGGATTTGGTAGCTAGTGAATTTAAGGGAATATTACCTTCTATTATTACCATTTGTAAAACTGCCCATCTGTATATTACAAGTAACAAAGAAGCCACAGTATAGTCAATTGTGACCAATATCATCGAATGAAATTTAAACCCCTGGTATGCAATATTTAGTGTTTAAAAAAAAAAAAAAAAAAAAAGTATATATATTATTATCATCTTTTATTTTCATTTACATCTGAACAACTTCCAGGACGAACAGTCTGAGGCAAGTTCTATGAGAAAATGAATAACACAAAAAAAATTTCCCTGGACATCAATCCTCTTTGAATTAGTGAGATGGAATTTTTAATGTCATCTAAGAAGTATTCCTGAATCTTGACTGAAATACCAAGGAGTGTTAACCACAAGGAATTTTCTGTAGGTTTTTCAGCACCTATAACCTCTTGAGAAAAAATACATAAATAAATAAATAAATAAATAAATAGCATTATATTCATTTGAAAAGCTGGGTGAATGCTTGAACAACTAGTTTAGACTGAGCTTTCTTTTTCTGTAGATATATTATTCCCCGTGCCCATATTTTCATACTTAGTGCTAGCCCAAGAATATCTTCAGAGGGCAGACCCAATCAATGCCATAGATCTCCCAAAGAGATCTTCGATTGTTTGTTTACATCCAAGTATTCAACTTCCGTATGACTTACCTGGCTGAAATTTTGGTTTTCCAATCAATAAGTTAATTCCCTTAAGCTAATAATAAATACCAAAAGACTGAGATTCTGCTGAGATGCATTTCAGATTTAGGAGCTTTAGGTAAACCTTCTGTAGTAATACTATACAATTACATGATGGAAAACCAATCTGAATACAATCCTCTTCTCCACACATTGTTCATCTCATACCAGCAACGTAATTATAACATTGGTTATTGATATAGCAATTTATAGGTGGACTGGGGAAATTACCTGTTGAGCCAAAGCTCACCATTTATTTTGGGCACATGCATTTACTTCAACATTTTAAATTCTACATTAATGGACGAATCTGATGGTTTCACAGGGAAATGATAATAAATCAGTATGCCTATTTATGGGCAGAAGGAGAGAATGTTTGTGAGGGAGAAGCAGCAGGAAAGCAAATGCACATCTGGAAGCTATGACCTATGGTCCCATTGTGCCTTACCCTAAATTCTACCAAAGTTTAGTAGCAGTCAGAGGATCTCTTTAGAAAGAACTAAACAAAAATATCAAACATCATAATATAAATGTTATACATGATCCAATATAGGCAGATTTTTTTAAATGAAAATAATTCATCAGCTTTTCCCTTCACTTATGAAGTCTGTTGAACTTCAATGTGGATTTCTTCCTCACTGATACTATTGCACATCTGGCTGCTCATTCAAGAATTCAAAATATTTTCTACCATAGGTGTTTGTAAAATATTGGTCTTTTTCTCTCATGGGGCTTGATTAAGTATTTAAAATTCTCATGACTATGGGAAAAATACATAATGGACCACAGGGATGAAGAGCTAAAAAACAGAAAGCAGTACCGCTACAGTTTCTATTTATTCCCTTGTAAAATATATTCCCAAAAGGAGGTGACATTGTGATACAAATAAGCATAGTCATTTCAAGATTATGGGGACTGAAGTTTCTAGCAAAAGGAGATGAAATAGATACTAACTCCTGTTATCTGCAAAGTATTTTGAAACTCTCTTCTTGCGAAACGACTGCTAATAAAGAGTGGTCTTTGAATCCCAGCAGTAGTGATCTTGTCAAGAACATCAACTACTGCAAACCAGAGGAGGATTTCCATTCCTGGAAGAATCTATGAACTGGAAAAGCGAAGTTTGAAGCCATAAGTCAGCCCCTTGGCTTTCACAGAGAAGTCAGTGCTTGTCACTGACTAAACAGCAACAGCTGGCAATGCTGGAGCATCAGGGACCTCGGAGAGGGCCACATCACTGTGGAGGTTTTTGTCAGCTTGGTAGATTTGGAAAGACGAAGGGAGGGAGACTGCCAAAGAAACCCATTAAAGCGTGGCCTATTTTATTTTATTTTTTGGTTTGGCGGTGGTGGATTTCCTCCACACATGCTTCTACTAAATGCAAGAAATTTGCTTTTGCTGCCAACGCATTATTGAGTTTCACATCCTGTTCAGCATCTTTATAAACTGCAAACAACAATACATAATGGTCAAACAGCAATGCCTCATATAATGCCACAGTTAATAATATTAAACTGTGGCTGAATAACCTCGCTGCATTAATCTTGAAATAATTCACTGGAGAGGAAAGTTGTTATTATAATAAATAAAAATAAATAAATAAAATAAAAAGAAGCTTGAAACTCCACCCAAGATCAAGAAAGACTGGCCATTTATTCGAGATTTACTGATAAAGCTTTTTAAATGTTCACCTAGTGAGTTACAAAACCTGCCATCTAGAGTTTACTCTGAGAGTTTCAAAAGATGTTGCATAGAGTACCCCAAATAAATTTCCTTTACACTAGGTGTATCCAACAAGGTTTCCTATAGGTCATGAGCCGTTAAACATATAGTGAGACCCTTGGCTACATTGGTCTATGCAGTGACCAGACAACAAGGAACATGGATCACTGTCTTGAAGCTTTGTGTACACAAAATCAGCTGGGACAAGCTTAAAATAGTATAATAATATGGTCAGATTTTCATAGTAAGAGAAAAGAGTATGCATGAAATACCAAAGCAAACAAACAAACAAAAAACAAAACAACAACAACAAAAAAACAAGTAGTGACTATGCTTTATTTTGAACCCATGACACATTCAGGCACGTGTATTTTCCTAAAGTACATAAATGCAACTTCATGGACTTGCACAATGTTTTTAGAAATTGGCTTTTGCTTTGATTTTCACTGAAATGTGACAAACTTTGTTGGTTATGCAGTTTTCCTTCCTATTGCAAATAATTGTCACTTTGGTAACTCTAGTGAGTGATTAAGGCTGAGACGTTCAGTTCTCCCTATTTTGCTCATATTCTCCATCACGGCTGCCTCATTTTCACACAAAAATGTTTCTGCTTTGTTTTGTTATCCAGAATGACTCTATGACAGTTTTGATGCACTTGTTTTACCCATTCCAGCTGGAATTCTGGAAACAGCCAATGCATTACCAAATAAATCAACCCCTGCAATTTTCTTCCTCACGACAGCTCAGAAATGATAAGAAGCTACTATTTACTGTGCATGCCATCAGAGCTCTGCAGTCACACAGAAGCTGATAGACCATATTTAGCATTAAAAAGAATTAAATTCCTCTTAAAAATCATACTCTGAACAGAATGTTATCCATCAACAAGCAATAGGAAAGCAAACAACCAAAACAGAAAGAAAAAAGAAAAAAAAAAGTTCTTTCCATCATAAAGTCTTACAAGGTTTACAAAGAAGTAGAAGAGAATACAATGAATTAATTTATTTAGATTAAGCAATAGTACCATACAACATTCCTCTTTTATTAACACACCACATATGTTTACCCTAGGAAGTTGTGATTTTGTACACAGAAAGTCTCCGGAAGTTATCCTCAGTTCCACACTGGGGAACTGAGGCAAGAAGAAGCCTAAATGGCTTCAAGAGGTTGCTGTCAGAGACAAGGAGAACTGCTTTGAAAACTGAAATGTACTTGTGCTACACTGTTTTTCTTTCAGCATAGAAAGCACCTTCTTCTCTTGTTAAACTCAGTGGGAGAGATCTTAGGAGTGACAAGCATCTGGTATACCAGACCATCCAAGTCATGCCCGTGAGGCCAGCAGGCATGACACGGGACTTGCTCATCTTCTGGCTTTTAAAGCAGCAGCTGAAGGCCAGGCAGGGTGCTCCAACATAGTCTCTGAAGAGGCAGTGGGCGCCCATGCCTGGACACCTCAGTTTCTCTCCTTTTTATCAAAGAGATGTGGACTGTTCTTTTAGGGGAGGTATCCAGGACTGGATCTAATGCCAAAAAGAAATGAAAATAAATGAAATTATAAAAACTTTTTATTCCTTTGCCAATCTGAAAGGCAGCAGGTCACTTGCTCAGCTGAATACTGTGTACAAAAGAAACATTACACACCAACAGATACAATCATATGAGAGACCAGTATAACCCTTTGCATCTGTATTCACATACATATAAAGTAGAAGGGGAAAAAAGCCTGTTGCAGTTAAGATTTGGAGTTTTATCTTGTTGTTCCCATTGTTGTGTTTTGTTTGTTCCTGTTAACCAATTACTTAGATTCTTAGAAGGTGTATGCTTTTTTTTTTTTTTTTTTTTTTTTTCCTTAAAGGAAAATACAATAGAACAGGACCCAGCTTGTGCAAGTCCTAATGTGTATTTCGGTATATGGGATTTATTCTCTTTCCCTTTTTCCTTGGTTTGGCAGTGGAAAGTAAGAGCGAATTTTTAATACTTATAATACCCACTCCCATCCTAGGTATTTCTACCTGAGATGATATCAACAAAAATTTGCCAATAACAGCAGCAGACATAGAAGTAGCAGTGGCAACTTGAGAATCTGTGGCAGATTTGCATCATGTATCAGCAGTGTGGTGCACCAGAAAATATAGCAGATTAATTCATTTGCTTTACATCACTTTAACCTTGCAGTAGAGTTTAATGATCAATGTTAACAGCTTTATGAGTCTGAATTTCCTTCCTGCTCATGTAGAAGTAACCAGATGTTCTAGAAAAACACATATAAATAAACTGGGAGGTCAACCTGGACTTTTATTAGTGAACAGAAACCCAAACCATACTTTTTCTGGATGATAAAAAATTACTGGTTTCCACAGGGGACCTTTTATACTGTCATGAATCCTCCATCTGACATTTAATTCACTTCACTGTTCAAACATTTGCTATGTGCTGATGCACTGAATTTTCTTTGCTTTTTTAAATATCTATTCATTTGTGAACTTATTTTTCAGATTCCCTAGTGAAAACAGACCCCAGAAGCATAGTGTTTAGCAACTTCATGTCTTAGGAAATATAGAAAAAAAAATCCCATTTCTTTCTACTTCAGAAATTGTATCATTTGTACACTGAAAATGTTCTGACTATACCCATTTCTGTGACATTGGATTTCTGGAACAAAACATGATTTTCAGACTCATCTAGGAATAGGAAACTAATGCTGAGTGCAAATCCCAGTTTTTACAACATTGGTGCATCCTTTCTTTTCTCTTTCTCCAGAGGAGAAAGATCAGTTTCAAATATAGAATGTATTCCCACATTTAGAAAGGAAGTGTTTTGCTAGAGAAGATGCTTTTTTAAAGGTTCAGACAATGGAAGTAGGTTTCAGAGCTGTGGTCTTGCTACAGTTTTCCAGCCTGATCTTTATCAAGTTATTAAGGCTAAGTATTCCATACTGTTTCTCAATGTCTCTTAGGGTGAGATTTCTTTCATGCTTCACTAAATGAAAATATTTTGTTTTAGGATAACAACCTGTGGTGCCATGGTACTTCAGAGAAGGCATGACCCTGGGAGAGAGGAAGGAGCAAGGATGTTGGGTATCTAGCTGATTATTTCCTTGTTCAGAAACTGTGCTCCAGGTTGTCCAAGGAGATAGAAATGTTTCCACATAATAAAGTAGATATTAAAAAATAAATAGAAAATATATCTATCTCAATACATATGTAAATGCCTCGAGAATATTTTGTCTGAATTAAAGCTCTGGAGACCTTAACTCTCCTCCATTCTTTTATAGAAAAATGTAGACTTTTGGACTGCTTTATCAGAGGAGTAAAATGTAAGTGAAAAAACATGTTTTCTCAGACTGGAGTATGTAACATATCAGCTGCAGTTTTACCATTCTGAAACACTAGGATCAGACTACGTCAAAGACTAGACAAGGATGCTGCTACTATGACCTACTTTAGACAATTTTTCTTCAGGAGGAAGGAAGTCCTATTGTTTCCCTCACCACTCTGAGTTTTTCCCCGATTTCTCTTTTCTCTTTTCTTTTCTTCTTTTGTCTCCAAAACAGCATGCAGGAGTGCATCTTCTGACATAATTCTGTGAGCCCTGAAACAAACGATATATATATCCTAACTTGATGCAGATGTATCAGGTCTTTCTGCCTTTTGAGAAGCCTGTGTGTGGTCACATACTTCTCTAGAAGAAGCCTTGAGCATTTATACACCTATGGTCACCCCACAGGTTGCCTCAAACCTCACGGCCAGCTGGATGTAACATGTAGAACCTCAGTCATCCAGTCCACCACAAGAAGCTCTATGGAACATCTGGGCACCCCAATATCAACCACTTCCTTGGTGAGACTGAAAGTCATACTTCAGACTTGTGGAGCAGCAAAAACACAATTTGGAGAGCTGGCAGATTGGCTTAGGCTAGCTATGGATAAAGCCATGAATCTATGGATAAAGCCATGAATCAGTGTCATCACACGCAAAGTGTCGTGTCATGTTGCGTAATGGACCACACAGACACCAGGGTTCTTTCAGGATCAGTAACTGCTGCTACATTATTGATGACATAACTTCATTTCTCTCTTACTGAGGGCCTAATTACATCTCTCATATTGAGGGCATAACTTCATTCTCGTGTTGCATCCATGTTTTCATCCTCATATTGAGGACAGGCTCCCTTCTTATTTTTCTTATTTGCCCCACAGCAATCCTTTTCCACTAACTACTCATTGGTCAACAATTTTGCCCGGCAACCAGCAAACACCCAGCAACTTCCATGCCTTAATGGCTGGAGAACAGGACAACCCGAGACAGCAAGGCGTCTCCTGAATCACCCTTCTTTGTTCCCTCTAAACTCCTTACATTCCTGATGGCCTCATCGTTAAGAGTCCGATGTTATCACCAACCATGGGGCTTGTCGACCCCCATGGCCACACTCCCACATCTCCCCCTTCTTTAGTAACATAAAAAAGCACGATTAACACAAATTAAGAAAGCACGATTAACACTAACTAAAACAGAGAAAAACTACCAGGCATACTAACTCTATCTTTAACAAACTTTGTAACCACATCCCTAGGAGAGGCAGGCACTAAGTGCTACCTAGCTGGGGGGGCTCTGGCTGCCCCTCCAACTCCTGGAGTCCTTGTTTGTGTGTCCTGCATATGCCAGCGGGACCCTCCCATATGGTGTTTTCTGTTTGAGCTGGAGTCCAAACCGCAGAGGAGAGCGCTGAGATCATGTTAAGGCAGATGATGAGACAGCCGGACGGACCCATCGTGCTGACACCCATCTAGGACCAGCTCCTGTTGAAACACAAACACAACCTTGGCCCCAAGTTATTAGAGTGTAGGGCCCTCCCCAATGATTGGTGCTTTAATTTTTTTACCATGACTTATGCCCTTTCTTTAACTGAGTTTCTCCCAGATCTGACTCCCAGATCTGTCTGTTGCCTTTTCTCTGGCATGGACAGATGCAAGGACCTTCCTCTGTCCATTGATTTAAAAATTTAAGAACATAGCATGCTTTAGCTGTCTTTTCCTGGAGGTCATACTCCTATTCCCTCTTCTTTGTTTTAGCTTTTAGGGTACCATGGGCCTGTTCAATAATTGCTTGACCCATGGGGAGAATGAGGTATACCTGTCAGATGTTTAATACCCCACCGTTGAAAAAAAAAAAAGTGGGTTGCATGGGCCCCATATCCTGGCCCATTATCTGTTTTAATCATTTTTGGAACTCTTAATTTCACAAAAGCTGACAGAAGATGTTTACGCACATCCTTTGCCTTTTCCCATGCATGAACAGATGCAAAAATACAATCAGAAAAGGTATCAATTGAAACATAAACATAGCAAAGTTTTCCAAATTCTGGCAAGTGTTTAACAAACAATCCTTTAAGTCTATTACTATTAATGTCCATGACTAAGGGAGCATAGTTGGAGATGGCAATCCTGGTTGAATTGTTCCTGTATCTTCCATGAGTTCATTAATTTTTCTCAGATCATATAACGTTCTCCATTTTCCATTCCTTTTCTTGATTACAAACACCAGAGAGTTCCAGGGCTAGTCGTGGGAACAATATGTCTCGCTTTAAGTTGTTAAGCAACTCGGCCTTCGGGCCCTATGTATCCTATTCCTCCCGGATCGATGGGAAACAGATCCAGCTCCTTCTCAGGGCCTATAGGGCCTGGATCAAAAGGAATGTCCAGGTCACCAGGGGCGTAACAGCAAAGGCCTGCGATGGCATAGCAGGAGGATCGGTGGACGAGCCTGCAGCTCCCTCACCGTCTGGCAAACCACACGTTTCTGATTGTGGTCCCCCACAGCTCTTTAAGGCCTCAGAGATTGCTCGCCAGGTGCCGAGCAACCTTGTCGTTTTTAGTAACAGAGTCCCACACCTTGACCTCAATTTGGTCCACTGTTTCAGGATCATAAACTGATTTGTAATAAAGGGAATAAGCTGTAAGGTTACCAGGACATTTTTTGTTTCTAAGGACATACGATTCCCCATAGCACGCAACTGCTTACCTTCAGCCAGTGAGGGGCTGTTGTGTGCGCGGGTCCGCTTCTCTCAGCTTGAGCTTCCTTCCAGCTCGGGTACGCCTATTTCCAGCCACTTTCTATACGAGCTTCTTTCCAGCTCCGGTGCGCCTATTTCCAGCGACTTTCTATATGAGCTTCTTTGAGCGGTTTCCTGAGTTTGTCTGAACCTATCTTCATGAAGCGATCAATGTCCCTGTTCCTGTCCTGGTACCTGTTCTATTAGCCTGTCCCTATTTATTCATTTTTTGGTATTGTCCCTGTTCTGTTAGCCTGTCCCTGTTCTTCAGGTCTCTGTTCCTTTTCTTCATGTCCCTGTTTGGGTGCCATTTGTTGCGTAAGAAAGCCCCATTTACTTTTTTTTTTTTTTGGTAATTCTTTTTATTTGCTCCTTAATATTTTCTTTATTTTCTAGTTGTCTTCAAGGAAACTGGAGGTAATAATAATAACAGGTGAAACAAGTGCAGCCCATCTCAGTCATCTATCCTCTCTTTCCCACTAAAGTGTGTTTCATTAGTTTGGTGTTTCATAGTGTTTGGTGATTTTATTTATTTATTTAAAAGTCTATTAAATGACAGAAATTATTTTTTAAAAAGTCTTGACATTTCAAGAGGGAGCAGATATATTGCTAAATTAAAGACTTTTTTCATGTTTTTAAGCTGTTCATTTTTATTTCCTTCTTTAACAAAATATCCAAAAGATTTTATTACTAATATTGCAATGGGAACAAACTAGAATTAATGGCAAGCTGGAGATATTCTGAAGGGTACTTCAGGAAGACATTCAGTCCCATCTGCCTTGAATGTGTCTTATTTGATGACCTATGACTTCTTTTCCTAACCCTGTTAGTTGACAGGGACCTTTTACAAATAAGCTGACTATTGTTATCTCAAAATCTTTGACTGTGCTTCAATGTTACATGGTGGAACAGCAAACAAGAATTGTATTAACGTTTTAACCTTTTTGAACTCCAAAGTCTCCTTTCCAGGCTAAGAAAATGATGCTTAATATCAAATTTGAACCTTTCTATTTGATTCAACATGCTGAAACAAAATAGTTTGCTCCATTAATGCTGGAAACATATCACTTTAATTGAAAATGTCACACCAAAATGCTTCAGTGTTACCATGTCAAGTCTCTTCATAATTTTTCTTTCCACAATGAAAATTAATACTGCAGACTTTATCCTGGCTTCTGGGATTTTCTATAGCATGAAAATTCAGATTTGTGACTGGGATGATAATATTTTCTTCCACCTTTCATTTATTCCATCTTTCTCTATTTAGTTTTCTTCTCTGTATTCTCGTCTCCTATTGGCTGAATTAATTACAGATAACAAAGTAAATTCACATGAACTTGTTTCACCAGTGTGTACCTTTTATGTACTGAAATGTATTTATGTACCTTTTATGCATCAAAATAAAAAATAATAATGGCTTTCAAAATGGGAATGGTTAAATATTTCTTAATATATGAAAGAATTACTGAAAAGCTTGTGAAATATCTGAAAAGGAAATTTGAGGGAAATTTTCCATTTACTGATTTATGTTCCACAAGTTCTACATGTTTTATAGAAACTCTTTGTAAGTGGCCTAATAAAAAATGGCTAAAAGTGATTTCTGATTCATTCCCACATCAGCTGGGGAAATATAACATACATATATTGCAAAAAGGTGCCAAAAGAGTAAAAACAAAACAACAACAACAAAACACACACACACACAAACCCTCTCTTCAGAATCGAATTTTTGGACAAGCTTCTGATAAGCACTTGAACCCATTTGAAGCAAATCTTTTCTGATGTTTGTGCCTCATTAATCACAATCCAAAACATGGAGCAATCTGTATTATCTGCAGTTCTTTATAATGATATGCTTATATATACTTACATATATCGTTTCATATTTTTTTATTTTCATTATATACTACTGGCTTGTAAAGGCTCTGTACATGCTGAAAGTGATTCTTGGCAACTGAGGATTTCTTCCCTGCCACGGGACATGATCACCACCTTAATCAGCACCTGAACCCAGAGACTCGCTCCTAACACAGCATCTACATAGACATTTTTGAATCTAACCAGCATCCAGATCCAGGCTGGGTTGGACAGGAGCCATGTCTGCCATCTGGCAGCTGCTCTGTAGGCTATGTGTGACCAGCCAGTCATGCCAGACCTGTTTCTTGTAGACAGATGCACACCTTCCGCTGACATTCATGGCTAGCATAAGTCAGCAGACACAGCAGACGAATCCACCACTGAAATGGCAAATGGCACCAAGAGTGAAATGCTCTCTGAGCCATATGGGCATGCCCTTGCAAGGATTTTCTGCAGTAAAGGACAAGACACAGGGGTGTGGGATGTCTCTGTGACACAGGAACGTAGCACACTGCTACAGACTCAACAGGAGGTTCCCGTTAACTTCAGCACTAGGTTTACACCCACAGACATTTTATGTGACAAACTGTTACCAAATACTGTGAACTCTGGAGTATTCAAGTAGCGGATGGATTTAGTTTATTCCTCTTCGCTCTTTCCCTATTTAGTTTTCAGATCATCACGTATCTGTCTAAGTGGTAACCATCAGCAGATGGACGGAGTTTGCAGTAGGGCTTTGCAATAGTTTGCACTTGCTTGCTGATTTCCCAGTGCAAGATTTCATGTTATCACTTCTTGATTGCAATGTCTTGCTTCCAAAACCTACAGGCTGTGTAGGTGTTTCAAGAACTAACCTCCTTTTTTTCCCTCTTCTTTTCTCCTTCTTCAGAGAGAAAAGTGTAACCCTCTTGAAAATGTATGGCACCTCTTTATTGGGATCCACAAGCTCACAGTTAACAAAAACAAACAAACAAACAAACAAACAAACAAACAAAATCTTCTCAAAGCTTTACCTCCCTTAATCTAGCAGTAACACAAAGTAGAGCATGCATTTAATATAACCCAGGAAAACTGAAAAATATGAGCATGTCGCTGCGCACAATTTTTCCTCAGGGGAGAAAGTACGAACATGCAACCATGGCAAGTCACTTCAGTGAATAAATTCCTAGAAAGCTCTACAGTGCAAAACAAAGGCAATATACCAGTCCAGATGGAAGGAAAAATAAATAAATAAATTAAAAAATGAGCAGAGTCAGATGAAGTGAGGAGAAGGAAGTCTCTAATTGCTGACTGGCACAATCAGATAAGATTATTACACTCCAAATAAGCGTGTGATACTTATGTAAGCTAGTTATTAGCTGTCTCTCAGATTAAACAAAAAAAAAATGAGAAGAAAGCATTCTACTCTCAGATCGAAAATGCTAACAGTGTTAAATTATTGGGGAATCCAGAGCAGAGCTGCACTATGATAGATGGAAGCTAACATGGACAGAATTGAGAGAAGCCTGAACATAAACACATAAATCAAGGATTACATCAAACTGAGATCATGATAAATATGTTCAGAACATTTCTACCAGGCAAAGTTAAGTTTGAGATTTAGGGAGCATGTAATAGGCCAGAATTAAAAGACAGCAGTATTGAAAACTGACTGCATCCTGGAGGCACGAAAAGACATGCTTGCTTTTTTTCTGACTACCGCTGAAGCACTATTACCAGGCAGAGTGCAATGAATCACAGAATCACAGAATCATCTAGGTTGGAAGAGACCTCCAAGATCACCTAGTCCAACCTCTGACCTAACAAGTTCTCCGCTAAACCACTAAACCATATCACTAAGTGTGCTTGCCCTCAGTGCAGGCTCATACAGGTAAGGTGTACTAGGGGACAGCTGTGTTTTATGAACATCAAAATGAAGTAGATAGAAGGGTGGCTTTCCCCACATGGCTGAACCTTAGCAGCGGTCACAAGTACAGTTTGGATGGGAGACTATGTGAAGACTTCTTTCTTCATGCTCAAAAATTAAAATGACAAGCTTAATACAAGTGACAGCCACCAATATCTTCCTCCTATGGAAGTCAAATTAAAATAGAGATATCAGATGTTAATTTGATAACTAACTAATAAGCTCCTCTGTCTCAATTCAAACCAGGCAGTAATTCTTTGTTAATGTGGAGACAATAAAGAAAGGAAAAATTTCCAAAGCCCCTTCAGCAGCTGTCTTTCTTGGTTAAGAGAGAACTGTAGGATGTGAAAAATATTACAGATATGTGTACACAGAGGTAGCATTTCCTACTTTTAAAGCTTCAGAGGTCTGCGGGAATCTTTAACATCTTTTCTTTTGCTCTATCTTCACCTAAATAATAGAGTTATGTTTTTAAAAGGCAGCAAAAAGTTAGGTAGCCAACCCCCTTTTCTAAATTTAACAGTACTGTACAATAAATCCTTGGGAATTTGAAGCATCAACAAAGAGGGTTTTGGAGCTCTTCGACAATGGAGAGCTTTAAATTAGCCCTGTGACACCAGGGGGTCTGGAGATCACAATGCTCTGGGGTATTTCCTTAAAGCAGTTTTTTAACCCTTTTTAACTTGAGTGCCTTAGCAGCAGCGTGGAGGGGATATGCCCAGCAACACCTCTGGCTGCAAGAAGGTAGTGAAGCCACCATGCTGGTCCACCGCTTCTTCACAGCTGGTGCCTTCATGGTGACTGGTGCCAGCTTTGCTTCAGCCGTGCTCTGGTGGAGAAGGGCCTGGAAAAGTACCACAGATGCCATCTTGTCTGTCTCGTGATCTACTTCTAAATTGAAATGGCTTCCATTAACATATCATTTCATCATAGAACGGAATAGAAAAAGAGCACTGGAGAATACAAATGCCCTATGACAAAGCACAGGAACATTTTTACAAATACACCCACATCCGTGACACTCCTTCAGTTTATATTGAGAGTCAATGAAACCAGTCAGTGAGAAGTACATTACGAGGGATGGAACAGATGGAGAACACTAGATAGATCATCTGGCACAATTCCCAATGTGGGATTGCTCCCTTAGGTTCATTTGCTAACATTTCGTCCAGTCTTCTATGAGTCAATGAGAAAACCGAACAGTAACAGCAAAAGTAAATCTTCTGGGAATGATTCAAAGTCATCAGTGATTTTATGGCAAACAGGAAAGTTTCTACATCGTATTCTGTTATTTCAGACAAAATGTGTCCTTTAGTGAATACTGACTTCATTTTAAATGTTATATGCAGGATTTGATGTTTATTTAATGAAGACAGTGATACTCAGATTTGAAAAATAAGTATCTTCCAACATTACTGATTTCCCAAACATTTTCTCCCCAAAATCACAGCTGTGGGAGGAGAGAGCATTGGCATCCCAGCCTGAAAGAAATTTCTATAAAGTCAATGGACATGAGAATGCAAATCATTTGAGTACATAGGTCTTCTTTAGAAAACGATTAATATATTCTAGCACCTTTATTGCTAGGAGTGGAACCCTTCAGTGCAGTCACTTTGAGATAGGACAGGCAAGTTCCTTCTTTTGCTCCAGTTCAGTTTAAGCTGTATAATGGACTGAACTGACTAGGAATCCTGGCAGAACAGGATCTCCAAAACCTCAAATGTGAGCATGCACGTTCACCTCTTTACGGGGTTTCAGGAAACCAAAACAGATGTGGAATAGCTCTTCTGGACTCCTTCCATGCATAAAAATCCTAAACTATCCTGTAAATGTGGGCTAATTAGTTGCTGCCATAAGTTATGGGAGGTCATTCTGTACTGGATTTCATAAAGTATCACTATATTTAAAAGCCATGATTTTATTTTATTTTTAATTATTCATGGTCTTTTCTGTGCTTTAGTCATAATGTTATTAACAGAGTAAAAAGTGACAGATGAGTCAGTGGGGCACAGCAGTAGATAAACTTCTTAAGTATGTTGTAAGCTCTTGGACAGGAAGAAAATCTTTTATGTTTGTTTAAGCTCCAGTCCATTCATCCCCTTTATATGAAAGATTGAGAACAAATGTAAGTTGCAGAAGTGGATGCAGTGTTCCTCATGTCATCTGCTAAGTGCCAGACCAACAGCAACTGAGGGCTGCAGGGCACGCAGTACTCCGCTTTTGCCCAGGCACCAACAAGTCTTTAAACAATCCATTGACATTATTTTGCCATCTCCAAAACCCTGACCGATTTCTGGCATCGAGTTAACATTAGCAACTTCAAACCAAAACATTCAGCAAAACCCAAACTCTGTAGCAAGACAGGGATAAGCAAGGCTGCTGTCTGCTCACTCTGTTGTGCAGGTATAACATGGCAGAGAGCAGGTCCTCCACACAGTTTAATTTAAATCCCTGTGATTGTACTTTGCTCCTTTAAAGGCAAGGATGTGTGCAATCATCATCACATGGCATGAATATTAAGGTCAGATGCAATCTCCTGCTGTCAGAGTAGGAGTTCACTTACTCACAATTCACCTACTTTCACAGATCTGATTGCACAAATTACTAGCAAAACCATAGCTCTCTTACAGCCAAGTTCCCTCTTAGCTTCTTAAGAAAGCAGGCTGCAAAGTGGCTCCACCTCATCAATTATAATTAGCCATTTCTTTTCTTCCAGTGGTTTGTACAACTGAAACTTGTTAGAGTGCTGACTTGTAGTATTAATTGCAAAGTTAATTTTACCTTGACAGACTTCTAAATCACTGATATAAAATGAGAATTATTATTATTTTTCCACCCTCACAACTGAAATCAAGTGTTTTGTGAACTTTTGCTCTGCCATGCCTAACATTCTCTTGGCAACACTGAAACCTACTTGGGAGTTTGAGCTGTAAGTTGCTTTCCTTTCCCACAGATCTGCATCTGTTTATGTCAAACTGAAAGATCTCAGAGGGATCCTGGTCAGTATTATCTAGCAAAAAATTCAATTTATATTGATTCACATTGGTTCAGTATAGACTCTCAAGCTTTTTGAGATTTATTTTTCCTAAATTCATATTTACCACCATGGAATTCATAATCCTCAGCAATACACTCATTGAATTATTTTTTATTTAATGGACTAGTGCAGTGTATACCTCACAGAGGGTAGATAATATTGCATCACTGTCATCTCTGTCATAACTAGATTTCAGAGTACTCTAGTAAATGAAATGAAGCTAAAAGAAGGTAAATCAAGTAAATGAAAAGTCTTTGGGATTTCCTAAATAATTGGGCTTAGGGGTATCACTGAAATTTAGGTCACAATTTTAATATGAGCAAGTCTCTGGAGTGATCCAAGATTGCTGGTGCTTGGACTTCTTAACAGACAATGTTAAAAAAACAGAACAAAACAAACAAACAAAAAAAAAACAAGTAGAAAACAAAAGAAAAGAAAAAGAAAAGGTCCTTAGGCTTAAAATGCAATATATATATTATATATATATATATATATATATAAATATATATATATATTTCCTTACGGAAAGGTGTGGTTTGCCTGTTGTATAGACCTACTGCCCCAACTACAGTCTGTTCTTTTCCATCTATAGTTCTCAATCTTCTCTTTTCTGAGTCTCCATTGTTCACAGAAAAGGCCTCCTTCAGAAATAAATAAATAAAAATCACCTCTTATATTTGTTCTTTCTCCGTATGCAAATGTTAAATTTTCACAGGGCACAAATGCTAAAACGTGTATCTGAATATCAAATTTTACATCAATTTCATTGTTACAGAAGTTGTTACCAACAAAATCTGCCTGTTGCCAACTATGCAATAATTAGATTTACAAGGGATTGAAATCTTAGTCCTGTTTATTGTCATTAGTTATCTCCACAGGTACAGGTATATCAATAAGTAGATCAATAGGCAGATCAATGCAGACAGCCCTAAATGTAACCCATTTTTCTGTCTAGTCTCTGAACTATTCAGATATGAACAATCTGAAGCCAAAAAGCTTTCTACACATCCAACTAAGTGACAACATATTTTAGTTCAAGTTCTGTACTGTTCTACAGACAAGCTCAAGCTCTGGCTTCTGTGCTATAAATGTCTCAGACCTGCCCACCTCGGTGCATCTGGAGAGGGCATACAGCCATTTGGCTTCACTAGAAAGGACAAACCCTGTGTCATTAAGGTGTCAGGGACTGCTCCTTCAAGGATGCAGCAAGACACTCTTTACCACCAAAAGGATTATCTGCAGCCTTTAGCAATCTTTCAGCCCAGAGAAAGCCACATCTGCTGTCAGAGCCTGAATGGAACAGATTTTCATTTTCTCGTTCACCATCCCTAATTGCTTTGAGATTTTCATATATTTTCATGTATGCATGTATATATTTACATATTTATATGCTCAGTAAATTTAAATCATTTAAGCTCACCTAAGCTGTGCTTGTTTTTCAGGCAGTTCATGAAATAATCTCTAAAAGCAGGTGTTAAAGTTCCCTGGTCTGTTAATGGGATGAGGAAGATGACTATTGGAGACCTCCAGTTGGGGATGTCCAGATGGAATCCCATCTTCTAAGCTACGGACTCAAACTCTTATGCAATCAAAGGAGATCAGAGGAGATAATGTGAAGTGTGATGGCTATGCTATCATACTTTTGATATATATAAAGTAGGGGAAAAAAAATGTGTCCCACTTCCTGTGAGTACAGACTGTAGCCCTGAACCAGCACAGTGTCTGCCAATCTCACTGTTGTTCCCAAAAGGGCTTTTAGAAAGTCCTTACCAGACTACTAGTTTTTCATTACTCTTTCTTCAGCCCTGTTCTACATTTAAGACAAGAATTTCTACAACTCCATCTGCCCAGTACTGCTTCAACTGGATTTTCTTTCAGGAGCCAGACAATTCTTTGTTAAAAAGAAAAAAAGACATGAGGATGTCTCCATGAGGAGCTAACATCAACTGCCACCATTTTATAAAATAGAATACCTTTTTTTTTTTTTTTTTTAATGAAATGTTTTGTGGTTATTCAGTGGTGAACAGTATTGATTTCTCTGTTTGTCCTTTGCTTGCTCAATTGCTTCCGTAATAACAATAGCATAATGCATGTTAAACAGACTTGGTTGATTTTGAAGTTTTATTTTTCTGTACTCGTTGATACAGTGCTTACAGTTTGTCTCTGGCAACAAATTAAAACCCCATATGTCCAACTTGTTATTTTTTTGCTGTACTGTCTTAGAAGCAATTTGATTTTTATTTACTGATGAGTGATCAAAGACAGCAAAAAAATGTTGAGAGGCAGATAAGAGAAGCCTTTCCAGAGAGATTTCTAACTAGTTTGAGAAGTGGTTTTATTTGTCTATTTTTTTTTTTTTTCTTGCCTAGGTAAAAATGCCCAAGGTTGCAAAATCAAACCAAGAACAAATAAACAAACAAACAAACAAACAAAAAACCTCCACCCTAATTTGGACAAAGATAAGATTTCTAATATTTTCAACAGCTGCATTTTGAATGGGGAAAAAAGAAGTAAGAAGGACTTTCTTTTTCTCTTCAGAACATCATATTTGTTGAAGAGACTGCTTCATGTAATGTTTCCTTTGTAAGTAGTTGTAGTATTACAGTAGCGAAAAGATTTATTAACAAATTCCCGAACAGATTAAGTTTTCTGTGAATATGATTTGGACTTGGAATCCAGGTTGGATGGAGGAAAAAGTAAGGCTACTAGCTCTGTTTAACTTGGCAATTTACTTAGATTTACTTAGATACTCCCTCTCTGCTCTGCACTGGTGCCGCCTCACCTCAAGTACTGTGTGCAGTTCTGGGCACCACAGTACAAAAAGGATTTTAAACTGTTGGAGAGTGTTCAGAGGAGGGCGATGAAGATGGTGAAAGGCCTAGAGGGGAAGACATATGAGGAGCGGCTGAGGTCACTTGGCCTGTTCAGCCTGGAGAAGAGGAGGCTGAGGGGGGACCTCATCGCAGTCTACAACTTCCTCGCGAAGGGGAGTGGAGAGGCAGGTGACCTATTCTCCATTATCACCAGTGACAGGACCTGCGGGAACGGTGTTAAGCTGAGGCAGGGGAAGTTTAGGCTGGACATCAGGAAGAGGTCCTTCACCGAGAGGGTGGTTGCACACTGGAACAGGCTCCCCAGGGAAGTAGTCACTGCACCAAACCTGTCTAAATTTAAGAAACGTTTGGACTGTGCACTTAGTCACATGGTCTAAACTTTTGGGTAGACCTGTGCGGTGCCAGGAGTTGGACTTGATGATCCTTATGGGTCCCTTCCAACTCGGGATATTCTATGATTGTATGATTCTATGATCTTTGTTTGGAAATCTTGGTGTCCGCAGCCTTTATACGTATTCCATACAGAAAAATAACTCACAATGTAATTCAGAGACCTTGAATTAGACTCCTGTTACCACCATTTACCTGTGAAGCCTGTGGTTACTAGGCACCTAATGCAGATATATAAATTAGGTGCCTAGAATTAGATGTTGTAAATTTTCAGCACATTTCCTTCAATATGATTATCATTGCCAAGGTATCAGTTGATTTTCATATGTTTTTAAAGGTTATATAATGGCCTAAGATACACTAGGTACTGCACAAAAAGATGTTCCTCATGAGGATTTATAAGGCCAAAGGCCAAATGTAAGTGACTTCAGCCACTGGAAAATATTAGAATTGCTTTGATTTGCAAGCCTTGTAAATGGACAAAGCCAGAGAGAATGTAATTTATACTTAAGTAATGGATCAAAAGGGTACTATGAACACGGCTCTAAGAGCTAATGATGATAAAGGATTCAGGGAAATGTTCACATCATCAGAAGGGTTTAATAGATTTCACCCAGTCCTTTTCCTCATCTCCTGTAAAACTCATTTACTAAAGGCTTTAAGTGTGAAATTGCTTGTTTTCTAAATAATAGGGATACAAGATCAAACTATCCCATATGATGTAGTATTGAAACAAGAAATAATGTACCTTGAAGTGGAAAACAAAAGCACAAATAATTAATTACAGTTTTTCAATCTTCACAAAAATGCTTTAAATAAATGAATTAATTCAAACTTTACATATGATAGAAATGTATCTAGATACCACAGATGAGATCAGGCTTCAATGTATTTGCAAATGTAGTGCAAAGACTTTCTGAGATTTGGTACACAATAGTTCACACTTTTTAGTTTTGTTCTGAATTGCAGATTCTTGTGGTCTAAAGCTTTTCCCTGAACATTGGGAAAAGCCTTACCATCTAACTCACAGAGCTTCTTCCCCTGAAACTGCTCTTCTGATCTTCTCCAGGTCTTTGATTAGTCTTTAGCAAGACAACCTAACATACACAGCTTAGGATGGCCTGATACCCAATGGTCATCTTTACCTGGAGAACATTCATCATTGTAACAGCATGACCACCTTGTAGACATTTATTAGCTTAATAAGATTTTCAGTGATTAACTTTCATAATGAGAAAACCTGCTAGGCAAAGAGGCGTTCTACACCACTCTGAAGGTTCCTTGTGGAAAAAGTGCTCTTATTAAACACAGGGTTTACTGTTCTGCAGGAGGCCACAATGTCCTCCTACAAGCAGTCTTACCACACTCTTTGAACGTTTCAGCCCACAGCATGGGATGTGCTGTCAGAGCTACAATGAGATCTGCCATCAGATCCTTCCCTCTACTTCTTCATTCTGGAACAGCAGGGAGACAAATGCAAACAGGTGGGAAAGGCAAAGCTCTAACATTTTGTGTGTTTCAGAGATTATTTTATTTTCTACATAACTTTAATTTTGATGTGACATTCTAAATGAACAGTCTTGGGGATAGAAAGCTTAGACATGAGCCCTTGCTGCTGCACAACAAAGCAGTCATTTGTTACGAATTTCTAATAAAAGACATCCAGCCTCCTCTATTTACAAGTGCATACAACCCCAGCAGACAAAGCATACCCTTTACCAGCAGCTTATTAGCTCCCCAAAGACCATTTCCAGCAATAAAAACAAGGCCATTTGCTATAAACCGATTTAATTCTCACTGCTGAATATGATGTCGTTTTAGATATGATGCATGTCTACTAATAACTAAAAGGTGGTCACTGAGTGTTTGACCCTTAGTTGCTGGGGGTCAGATTACTTTCATGCCAGTATAAGCTAGCAGAGAAGTGAGATCTTCCTAGCAAAGCTGTTGACCAGTCTCGGTGCTGATAATCATGTTTTGTCTTGTTTGACTTGGACTGAAAATGAACCACTCATTTAATGAACAATGTTCCATCTGGGGTAAGTAGTCAGGTATTGTTCCTTGAACTACAGTTTTAGAAGTAGGACACTGAACTTGTAAATTCATTATTTCCTTCCTCTTTTTTTTTTTTTTTTTTTGCCTTTTTCCTGAACTTCATGGTGTGCAGCAGGATCTAGGACATGGTTTAAAATAGAAGTTAAAAAAAAAAAAAAAAAAAAAAGATCTATGTCTAGACTATGTACTGGGATTTTAAAAATATTAGACCCAGACTTCCTGAAGTGATATCACCATAAAACAACAAAATATAACAATGTACCAAAGATCCAATTGCGGTGGTAACATCTGTCTTAATTATGTAAACGCAAGTCGATTGTCAAGCATCAAGTTCTTTTTAATAAAACCTCAGAGCAAGGCAATTTGTATCACTTAGCTACTGCATTTCATATGTACAAATTGCACTTAAAAGAATACATCCTTTATGTAGTAGTCGTGAACTGATAGCTATAATGCTGTACTTTCCTGTTATGGAGCATGATGAAAAGCACAAAGATTCCCTAGGGAATTCTGACAAACTGCTTCATAGCAGTAGAAATTAAAGCTTTACTTTGTTAGTATATGCACCGGACTATTTTTCCTGTCTGATAGTACTGCACATCACATTTCCAATTGAAAGAGTTATTTTAGCTATGGTAAATGCGTTAGGCTAATCTATCAGCAGTCCATGTGGTACCTACAATTCGGTGTCAAGTTAAAACACTGTCCTGATTCAGTAAACTCTCAGACTGCCTTATGACTTTGAGAAAAATACTGCCATCTGACACAGCTTCTGATCTCCTAGCCTCTAAACACACAGCTTTTGCTGTTAATCCTGACAGAATCAGAAACAAAAAAAAAAAAACAGTGGTTGCATCATGACAGGTAGACTTCTTGTGTAGACATAGTCCCACTGTAAATAAATGCAACAGTATTTTCATTCTGCTTGCATTTGGACAGTTTGGCAGATTCCTATCTCATGCAAATAAGCTTTTCAGTTTTTTTTTTCTTTTTTTCTTTTTTCTTTTTTTTTCTTTTTTTTCTTTTCTCTTTTTTTTTTTTTCTTCTTTCTTTTTTTTTTTTTCTTCCTGTAGCCAAGAGTCACAGCACAGAATCCCGACTCAAGAGGAAAGAGAGCAGAGCTGGCCTGAGCTACCTCTGACACCACTGATGTTCCCTAGCTGGTCTGGGATTTTATGACAGATGGGATGGCAACACCTCACTGTGCATTTTCCTGTCCGAAAAAACTGCATCAGCATATGTTGAAAAAGTTGATATATTTATGAAAACCAGTGTGGTATTCAGAGTTTATAGTTCAGATCCTGGCATTTTAGGTTAAAGCTGTAGCTTGACAGTTATGACCTTTTTATAGTATTAACTTCTCCGAAAGACTTCACTGATCTCCCCATGCTGCTTCTGGAGCTGCCATAGGCATCTCTACCATGACCTGCCAAGCCATGTGACACTAAATGATTCTCTGAGGTCAGGGACAGACTTCAGACTACTACCCAAACTTGTGTTCTTGGACTCCAAGTCCTCTTCCTTACTTTAGCCTCCAAAGTACACTTGAATATTTTCCCAGATTAGTTAACTGAATTTTGCTGGTAACCTCAGTTAATGCACCACTTGCGTCTTCTTGTGGATTGTCTTGCGAACAGGTAAACTAAGCAAGAATGACTCAGCAGCCTGAGGGCTACAGTATGCTTTAGGCCTTGGCTACTTGTCTTCTTGAAGGAGTTTTTCCTGGTTGCTACATCACTACACCCTCATTCTTTGTTATTTTTACAATTCCCTTTTGCAAAATTAGAGCCCTCATATCCCAGCCTTTCTCTTTCTTTAAACTTTTGTGCACCTCAATACCTGGACATTTTCTTTGGTTTTAAAGTCACACCCTTCTTTTTTGTAATATATGACATCATTCATTTAGGAAATGGACCTGCTAGATTAGATTGTCTTATTCTTCTCTGATACAATGAGGCTTAAATGTGGGAAGAACTCCATCAACCTCTTCCACATCAGAGGAATCCACATACTTGCAGGTCTCGTATGGATCATATTATGCGCCTTTTTGTTCCAGGACTAATTCCGGACAATTCAGTACTCCAATGTGTGTCCAGGGTGTACTATTAGTGTGAGGTCCTAGAGTACATCCTTGAAATCATCCTGATCACCGATATACCTGAAACTTCTCCAAATATATTCCTATCTCTGTTCCTGGGGTCCCCCTCTACTGACCATAAAAACTCACATACAACCCTATTCTGTTTCTCAGCCTAATTCTCTTCAACATATTTTATCATCTAAATTATCTAACAAGACAGTAGTTTTTTTACCATGCAAAGAAAACAGAAATCCTATCCGCAGTCTGATCTTGCAACTTTCCCTTCCTTCTGTTCGTGATTTCTGCTAGTGAGTAGAACTATCGTTTTTATATTCTTGTGACAAGACAATTCTTGATTCAATTGTTTAAGCACTTTTGTCATAGTCCAGAGTCCACTCCTGTTAGACATGACTAACTGGGAAAAAGCATATGAATTATAGTTTGGCTGAGGTTAAGGTTAGACCATCAACTTGGCAGAGAGATAAGTCCTGTCTGGGTAAATGGACAATTGAAATGCCTTGGGACCTTCGAACAAATCCATATAGCTCCTAGTTTTGACCCTTACTAGGTACCAGACACACGCAGGAAATGTGAGGGATAGGGGATGAATAGGAAGGGTGAATGATGGAACAAGACTAGATGGCTTAATTTTCACCCTTGATAACAAAGAAGAATTGAGTCTGTGATGATTAATGTAAGTTACACCTCAGAAGTGAAAAGCAGATGCAATTCCTCTTCAGTGAAAAAGTAAAATCAGCTGCTAAAAAAAAGGGGAAAAAAAAATCAGGCCCAGTTTATGATCACAATTTCTGTGAACACAGTACCTGGAATATGAAAGAAGAGTGACACACAAATAGCCTGTCATTTTGTCAGCAATTGCTTTTCTGCTGGAGAAAATGTGAAAGAGAATATGCTAAGGAGCTCACAGATTTTTAAGAGCGCAGATGCTTGGGTCAAGGCATTGAAGATGAATTAAGGAAGAATCATCGTAGCAACATGAAGCATTTAAATATGACTAGACTGATTCAATTAACATCAGGAAGATAGTCCAAAAATAGTACACAAGGTGCTGAGCTGTGAACATGATCAGGAAAGCAAATAACAGAGAATGAGATGTTTTTGATTAACAAGGCTTTCCTGTTAGGCTTGCAGGTCACTCACCCAAAGAATCGTTCCCCAAATACACGTACCTAAAGGAAGTAGACAACTATCTACAAAGAAGTATCCATGTCTGAGTTAGGTATCAAGGCTGCCATTATCTGCCATTAATGGAGGTCAGACCAATATGTCAAATTAAATACAGACAACTACTCAACTGGTCAAACATAGCTTTCTACTTTGATTTTCTGCGTAGGACAGTTATCCACCCATACATTTCTGACAGTGCACACAGGATTTCTTAAGAGGCACTTGGCTTGGTTCAAAACTGAAAAGGAGCTATCTTAGCTGGTCAGGGGAGCTAACTGATTTGCATATCCTTGCATAGCCTATCACATCTCCAAAGAAGGAGAGTCCATTACACCTACTGACAAAAGAGTAAAGTTAGCTCCATTCCTGTGGTCTGATACTTTGGCACTGAAAGCAGTAGGTTCAATGTTCCCTGACTAACCACAAGAGAAGTTATTTGTGTTAATAAATGGGACAAAAATTAAGAGTTTGGGACTTGATCCATCTAAAAGATTATCTGTGAATTTGTGGTATCTCAGTTAAAATTTCATTCACTCCCCATCTTACAAGTGTTTTTCCTTTTTTTTTTTTTTTTTTCCAACTGTTCAAACAAATCACTGATGCCTTCTTCAGCCAGCATTTGACAACAAACCACCTACTATAATAGTTATTTTAGGCAATGTTGTGGTTTAGCCCGGCTGGCAGCCAAACACCACACAGCCGTTCGCTCACCCTCCCCCCTCCCTCTCTGGGATGGGGGAGAGAAACGGGAAAGTGAAGCCTGTGAGTTGAGATAAGGACAGTTTATTAAGACAGGAAAATAATAACAATAATAATAATAATAATAATAATAGTAATAATGTGTACAAAGTGATGCACAATGCAATTGCTCACCACCCGTTGACCGATGCCCAGCCTATCCCCGAGCAGCCGGCCCCCCCACCCCGGCTAGCCACCCCTATATATTGTTCAGCATGACGTCAGATGGTATGGAATACCCCTTTGGCCAGTTTGGGTCAGCTGTCCTGGGTCTGTCCCCTCCCAGCTCCTGCTGCACCCCCAGCCTGCTCGCTAGCAGGACAGAGCGAGAAGCTGAAAAGTCCTTGGCTTGGTGTAAGCATTGCTCTACAACAATTAAAACATCAGCATGTTATCAGCGCTCTTCTCATCCTAATCCAAAACATAGCACCCTGCCAGCTACTAGGAGGAAAATTAACTCTGTCCTACCTGAAACCAGGACAGGCAAACACTTAAATATTTTCCCTGTAACTGGAGGAAATGGGTGCTTTCACTATGATATTTCTAATAGTGAGAATTTTAACACAGCCTCACTGCAGTACTCTAGGATGTTTTCTTTAGAGGAAACAAAATGCAAAATAAAATATAGCTGTTATAAACTGTTAATTATAGTTTATAATAGTAATAATCCCAGAGAATTTGATCATTACTGCAGTTAATGATCAGTTTAGTAGGGTTTAACTGCCTTCAGTTCCATCTAGGGATACCCAATTAGCAAACCAGTCGTTAAATACTAGTAATGACTAATTATTTGAGGATTAAAAGCTTAAATATAAATAAAAGCGAGATTGAGACTCTTAAAATTAATGCATTAATGTATCCCTTCCTCACCATGAGTTAGAGTACATTCTGTTCTTATGACTACCACACTTTCTGTAGGGGATTCATTTCCCTCTAAATGAGTTTCTTTTTTTATATTCTCTCCAGATGTTTAACTCACAAATTAGTCATTGTTTCAAAAGCTCAAATCTTTCCATTTAATAGAGTACCTTCAATGAAGCTAAAATTGTTAACTTCCTTTCTGTGTTCAGCATGCTTCTGGGGGACTTTAAAGCTTTGTTTGAATTTATATGGTTTCAAATTCCTGGTTACATCAAAACCAAACTGCTTTCAATTAGCAAGAGTAATGTTATTTGCCATGTAAACTATCAAATGTATTTACACAACAGAATCAAGATTGCTAGATCTGTCCATGGAAAGCCAATAAAAGGTAATTATAGCAGGGATCAGCTTGAGCCTTTTAGTTAGTACAGAAAGAGGCATTGCATACATGGTAAGAAAATGACAATGGCAGAAAAGACAAAGACAAACAGACACAATTTATCATGATAGAGAAAACCTGAATACATAGATATAGCTCAGCTAGGATAAATATCCGTGCAGAAATATGGGTTTATCCAGGGTATAAAATATACCTGCAGAGTGCCAACAGAGTGTCTGCAGGCCGCCAAACCCTTGCAGAGAGAGGTTAAATGAAATTTAAGCAGTGTAAAATACGTATACTGGCTTCCACATCAGTTTACTTTTAACTTGTGTGCATTTAGCCAAACCTATCTGCTTTACAAATGAAGTGCAAATAAACTACATGATGTTTTCACCAGGGACCCCTCAGCCAAAGCAAAAGCAAAGTTAAATCTGACAAACCAGGAAATGGCAACATTTGTTCTCAATCTAAATACAAAAGATAACAGTAAACTACATAACCCAGTTATTTAAACATGATGGCTGAATAATCCCAAGACTACCTCATACTTCAGGAATGGTTACAAGTGCCAAGATGCTGCAGGGAGACAGCTTACATTTCAAGGGAAAACTACTTCTGTGCAATCTTTCTTTTTCTTTCCCTGAATTATTCTGAAGTATTTTAGTGTGAGTCTCTTGGGAATATTTTGTGCCAAAGAGTAAAATTTCTCTTCACCCTCTTTTTGATATGATATTTATTTAATAAACCCCAGGACATCCTCTGCTTGTAGAAACTCTAATTGCTCTACTGAAGTCAGTGGATTCAGGACTTCTTAATCTAGTCATTAACCTAGGCGCTGTGAGCAACACCATTGAAAATACACAATGATATTTTTTCACATTTCTGTTCCTGGGACCTTTCATAGCAGATGTGTGATTCACCACATTTAAGATAAGGATGAATTAAAACTAATTTATAGTTTGTTTTTATGAATCTTGAATTAATATTTCCAGAAACAGAAGGTCATTTTTCAGTTTGGTCAATTGGAAGACACACACACCTAAGTCTGTGGTTTTTCAGAGACTCTTTTTGTTAAATCTTGCTGGCTGGGTTTCACAGGAATAAATGTAGACACAAAGCTCAGATGAACCATATGGGGAAAATGACCACTTTTCCTATATTGACTGGAGTGAATAATTCAAATGTACCCATCTCAGTGGTGTAGTCTTTATTTCCAGGATAAATTTTACTACCAAGACATGATGAAGTAAAATTGATTTATTTTCTTTCTGTAAAATTAAAACATATATTAAGTACAAGTTAATTCTGATTCTCATCTGTTAATGGTGAAATGTGAAGGAAGTCATAAACAGCAAACAAAAGCTATCTTTTTCCTTCAACTATAGAGTTTTACTCCAATCTGGCTTAAAGAAGCTCCAGACTTTGTCAGGCCCTTGAAAAAGTGCCAGAAAGAGGTTTTAGTGGAATGACTCTATATTTACATCTCAATCAACCAGTAAGTACAACTAGCATGTATGATGGTGACACTGAGTGAAAAATGACAGTAACGAAATCATGCTTGCCTCTGCTGAGTCTGCTGACTCTCATATTGCACAACTTTTTTTCAACATTCACAGTTATAATTGTAGTGAGTCTGTGTGCATGTGAGTGTTTGTATTTTAAACAAACATCAAGAGGAGAGATACCAAGTGTGCAGTCCTCTTGTCTCCTGCCTGAACGGCGTTAGTTGGGGGCTCAGAAAATAAAAGAGATGCTTGTCTACACTAATGGTGAATTTGTAGATGAATTTTCAATTCATCAAGGCTCAAAATGGGGATTTCTTCTGGTAGTAGGAAAGACTCTTAGGTTTCTAATGGAGTGTACAGCATTTGTTTCTTTCAGAGAGGTGTGCAGTATCACAGCAATTCAGCACCATTAGCACTCACTGCTACGGGGAAGAGAGAACTACATTCATTGATCTCTGTCTGATACGCTTAATGAAAAAATACATTGAATATGATAACACTGCCTTAAGGAACAGAGGTAATTATTCAGCTTCTGTGTATTGAGAGTAACTAGCTTCCTTTTTTGGTGTATATCAGGAAAAAAAAAAAAAAACAAGCATGCTATAAGCATACTTTATTCTTTCCTTTTCATCTTCCTCCATCCCCTCCAATAAAAAACATTTTAACCACGTACTTCTGGTATTGTGACCAGGCTTTATAAACCCATGATTTATGAAACAAGGGAAATGTGAACTGTAACTAATTGGTGAAGCACTCTGGGCTGCTATAGCTGCTCTGCACACACAATGAGGTTCGCTTGCCTGCCATCATGCTAAAATGAAGCAGCAGACTTTAACCCTTCCCTCCCTTTATACACCATTAGCTTCCTCAAGAAGCTAATGCTTCTCTGTGCAGGGGGTTTCTGTACGCTCTGAGTGTCTAAAACATTCTTAACCCACCTGTTTTCCCACACTAGTCTCAAATGACTTTTTACGGTGGGGAAATAACATGTTACAAATGGTTGCACTGGTGTGGACGGAAGAAGCAAGTTGCCCAGGATCACCCAAGAGGCAAGTGACTGGAACAGCAGTAAAAGCTTGATTTCTCCTGATCATCACATAGGATGGGTTTGTCTCCGTTCTCTATTTATGCAATCAGTTTTGGCTTTTGATACACCACCTGTCACTAGGGCCGCACAAAACGGATAAACACAGATGAAAAGTGAACCAGGGCAGCTAGTTGCCAAGTGTTTCTGTAAAAGATCACAAAAGACACACTACTAAGGTCACTGAATTCTTGACTTGTGCTGAGCTGAGATTTGCTTTGCGAGGCTCCTCACTGAGAGGATCTTTAGCAACTACTTCAGGGCAGGTTCTTTTCCCTGCAAGTATGCTTGGGAACTTGGTTTCATTAACAGCCAGAGAGAAAATGAAGACTGTGAGACTGATGTAGGCTAAGGAGCTCACAGAGAGGTGTTTGCTTCAGAACGGACAGCTACAGATATGACCTGAACCAATCTCACATATTTTTTCTCAAGTGCAATTTCCTACCCTGACTACAAATAATGTAGATCAACAAATAACCTTATCTGATATATATCCTTGTCTGTCTTTTCTTTAGAAATATATATTTCTTTAGAAATATATTCATGTATATTCATGTACAACATATTCATGTACTTTTATTCAGTTATAAACAGGCAAAGCTTCTGAATAACTTTGCCTAATCATAAGGGCCATCACATCTCATTCATAATGGACTAATATGGGGACCTAGGAATTAGTTAATTAGTCTGAAGAGCCACATCCTTCCCAGGCTGAGGATGACACATTCTCACATCATCTTTGAAAGAGCCCACAGCAGAAGCACACATTTGCCAACAGGGTGCACAAGCACCTGACTAGCTAGTTCAGAGAAACTAGAGCACTAAAATGACACAGGTCACCAAACAGCCAGAAGTCTGTAAGCCCTGCTGACAGCATGTGTGAGGATGCTGAAGTGAACAAGGAAGTCAAGTAGGTCACGAGACGGAAACAAAATGGGAAGGAGAGGGACAGACATCAAGAATGTGAGGACAAGAAATTGAAGCAAACAATGGAAAGAAAATAAGGACAGTGGGAGAAAGAGAGAAAGTCATTGTACTCAAAGAGAGAACAGGAACATAAGAACGAAGTCCTGCAGTTTCAAACTAACAATTCTAATAAAATAAGTCTCTCTTTTTCTTTGGCAGTTTGATTCTGAAGTATGAATTGGACATGTCATGGACAGATAGGTCCGTGGGTTCAGACAGGTGAAGACATGGAGGGAAGAGACAGATCTGTGAGATCCAGCTATACACACAGAAATTCCTTCCCCAGAAGAACCTTTTTTTTCAAAATTTCCACTTGGTAGGACAGTTAAAAAGAGACCCGACAAGTATTAGGGATATTACTGAACAATTCATCCACACACCCACTGAGCTGACACTAAAGCCATAACATAATCCCAGCACAAACAGTATACTGCTCTATACTCAGAGCAGTATTAGTTTGGGGAACCTGGGTGATTGTATCAGGACCAGGTCATTGTCACTCAACCCCCTGCATAATTTGCAATGCCCCGGCACATTTGGAAAGGTGCTGCATCAAAGGCCACACATCAAACTTAGCCATTCACCCTGACAACAACTAGGAGTGGCAGTACTCTTGGGAGATGTGATAAATATTTTTTAGTGTCCCATTACTGCACAGCCATCTGCTATTTATTGCAATTGTGGTGATCATAATGCATCTATCTGATATTTATATAGATGCTGCTTTTGCTTCCATAAGAAGTGCATTGTAACTTACCATGGCATTATCTTAATATTCCATTAAACCAGAGTGCTGATAAGTGTATGCATATGCATATATGTATATCTAAATTATTTTCCTACCAGTATGCAGGCAGGGCTGGGAAGCTACATAGATACCAAACTTCTGCTAGGCAATATTTTCAACACTGAATGGAAATAACTTGTTTGTGCAAAGCCACCCATTTCCCTAATTACAGACACTCATACTGTAAGAGGAAATTGCTAATTGTGTACAGCAGGAATCAAAGACACATGGGTTTTATTGTCTGTTCTGTTCCTACTAGTAATATTAACTCATTATTTTCCTTAAAAAAGCTTTCAATCTTATTGTGACTCAGTTTCCCCAACTGTGAAATAATATCAGGTGGAAATTGTGAGGCTTTGCATATTAAATACAGGACTAAAAGACTCCTGACAATATCCTAGGTGAGAATATCAACAGAGACAGAAGAGAGAATTCCCACAATATTACCTTTGTTTTCTGGGAGGTATTTGAACCAGCCAGGATTGGAAAGGAGTAAAGGTGCTTGCCTGTTTTGACCCTAATAAACTTCTGTAATTCTAATAATGTTAGTGAAAACCATGGATGAAGTACATTGAGCTGATAGACTAGGGACAGTGAGTCAGCTGCCCAGAAGATGAAAACCTCTCCATAACTCTGCTGAAGTCATTGAAAGGACCTTTATTGACGTCTCGTAATGTTCAGGCCACACACGTTGGCACTTGGCAGTGTGAGGATTTCAGGTTCCCCAGGGAAGGTGCAAATATTGCTCTGTTAGCAATAACATGCTCCATCGCTCTGACTGCCAGAAGATTATATGAGTGAACTGTGCTACACTTCGGGACACTGAGCGGTAGCCAGGCAGGCTGAGCTGAACAGGTGCCTTGGATGATCGCATGCTATTAGCAATAAACATGCTAATGTCAAACTAACCTTGAAAATGTGTGTTTAAATATGTTAACCAGAGAAAGACCTGTAGAAATGCCACAAAATATCAAAAGAGTATGAGATTGTTTAAATGCAGCCTGAGAGTTTCTTTACTTATGAAAACAGACTTTTTTTTTTTTTTTTCCACCACATTCAAAGTCTTGCACCATGCCAAAGAACCGGTGGTTCATTGCATTGATTTCCCACTCACTGAAGGATGCTGCTAATGTAACTTTTCCCATTCACTCCACAGATGACTTTGTTATTGAGTTAAATGCATAAAGCTGGGATAATACATCTGTGACTCAGGCCCATAAACGTAGCTCAATACAGGACAAGGCTAGTGCTGGGGGTAGTGATCTTCCACGGTGCAAGAGACACCTGCTATTCTTTCTCAAAAAAACCCCATTCTGTTACATTTCCTCTGTTGCTCATAAATACAGAATGAGTAACCCTGGAAATCTATAGCTAATCCTCCCTTTTCCCATATGCAATATGTTTACCACAAATGAGTGTCTGGGGCTTTCACTATTTATCAGGGGAAGGAGTTGCACTATTGTACCTGAGGCTCTGGGAGCCTGAAATCACCGTGATCTATCACAGAGCATTTGTTGGGCCAAAACAGCCTTAAAACCTATCAAAATCTTTCAGTGCAGCAGTGCCAGGGGATCCCAGACGGACAGCTGATAGACTGTTGGCTTTGAGCTTCAGGCTGCATGTGGGAATGGAGATGAAACCTCCGTTCTGTGCACAAAGCAGTGCTGCAGACCAGGACTTCTCCTTCTGACAAGCGACCTGCAGCTCTGAAAAACTGCAAATCTCATTATATGACGGCATGGCTTATTTTGCCTAGAGACACACTGCAAGGGTACTTTCTTAAAGCTCATTTAGCAAGGTGATGAATTTATCTATGTACATGGTAATGTGAAAAAAAAAAAAAAAAGTATGTTACATGGCTTCTGAGCAAAAAACGGTCTGTTTGCATTTTCTCATTTCCCTGTGCTACATGTCAAAGTAAATACAAGCTTCATATATAGACAGAAAGTTGATGATTAACCTGGACAGTGATTATGACTATAATGGTGATATCTTCAGGTACGATAAGATCAGCTCTCCATGCTGCTACTCCTTGCAAAATGTAAGAGAGTACCTCTACTTTGAGCAGCTTGAACAAAGAAACTTATCCAAAGGGAAATGGAAACAGGAAAATGACCTGTGTGAAGTCACACAACAGGCCAAGCAGCATTGCTAGCGCTACAGCTTGTCTCATTCACAGACTTGTGGCTCTTAGAGCCCGAAATGGGTGTTAAAACTGAGATCCCTCTTCTTCAAAGCATCAGGAAGGACAGGGAACACTGCAGTGCTGACTGGGGAAGTTCACTCCTGATTCAAGCGGCATTCAAGCTTTCTGTGCCAGACCGTTCTACTAAGAAAAGCAGAGAGAACAGGCAGGGAGACAGGTCCGAGTGCCAAAAAAGAAAATCAAACTGGTTTCTCAGAGTTAACCTATAGCAACACCAGGCCCAATGTAGCTGGGCAGTGAGAGACATCTTCCAGCCACTGCCCAGTCCTTGTGTCAGAGAGGGGAATGATCCAACACTCCGGCATTCTTTGTTTTTCATTTCTACCGGGGCTGATTGCCGCATTTTTCATGCTGGGGGTGCGGGAGGAGAGAAGGATGATTAAAAAAAAAAAAAAAAAAGTCCGCGGCTGGGGAGCAGCTTCAGCATTAGGAGAGGCGAGCGGTGGCGGGGCTGCCGCTCCCCGGGCTCTGGCAGCTTCGCAGTGCCATCTGCTGGGCCTACGCCTCGCCCCAGTGGAAATTTCCGACACTGTTCCTATCAGGCAGGCAAATCGTGGCTGCTCTGCTGCCAGCCGGGCTCCCCGGAGTGCCCTGCAGCTACCCGGGGCTGGAGCCAGGCCTCGGCCGTACTCCAATGGACGGAGCACGGGCTCGAGGCCCCGGGCCTGAAGCATCCCGCCCCCGGGGGCTGTTCGGCGGCCTGTCTAGCAGCGACCAACTTTGCTTGCCAAATATTTGACTGATCCCCCCTTAAATGAGAGGCTCCTGCTTCCTCTCCGGTTGTGGAAAGGCCTTTTTAGCAAATGGGAAGTCAGGTTTTGAGTATACTCAGCAGGGAGCAACCGTAAATGTGCCTCTTGTCCCATTCCCCCTCCTTCTTCTCTTTGTAACCCTCAGGGCACAGCAAGGGTGCCTGGGCCAGAATTAAAGTTCTGAAAAAGCAGCTGTAAAGTCAGCATTTTGTCTCTCCAGAAGATTTGATCCATTGAATGGCTTGGGTTTGAAGAGACCTTACAAACCATCTAACTCCAACCCCCCTGCCATGAGAAGGGACACCTCCCACTAGATCAGATTGGCCGAGGCCCCATCCAGCCTGGCCTTGAACACCTCCAGGGGTGGGGCAGCCACAGCTTCTCTTGGTAACCTGTTCCCATGCCTCACCACCCTCCGAGTGAAGAATTCCATCCAAATATCTAACCTAAATCTACCCTACTTTAGTTTAAGGCCATTCCCCCTTGTCCTATCATTATCTACCCAAGTAAAGAGTCCTTCTCCCTCTTTTTTATAAGACCCCTGTAAGTACTGAAAGGTTGTAATGAGGTCTCCCCAGAGCTTTCTCTTCTCCAGGCTGAACATCCCAGGCTCTCTCAGCTTTTCTTCATAGGAGAGGTGCTCCAGCCCTCTGATCATCTTTGTAGCCCTCCCCTGGACTCACTCTAACACGTCCACATTTTTCTTGTGCTGGGGGCCCCAAATTTGGACACAGTAATCAGGAGAGCAGGTCCCGTTTTTTTCCAAAATGAGCTAAGTCTCTCCCCAGTCACCTGTACTGAGGATGTAGCAGGTGGGTACTCAAGCTAACCGCAAACAGGTAAGGCCAGACACTGAGCACTAAATCTCTGTTAGCAGCTCAGCCCTGTTTTGCTAGGAAGGACCACACCAACACAGCTACTTTGTTCCAGGTAGGAAGAGCTATCTGTCAGAAATAGCCCTATGGGCCCTACAGAAAACTGCGTTATTCTGTGTAAGCAGATATTATCGATCATGAACAAGTATTTTATCCACATACTATTAACAGCAGAAGCTCTGGGAACAAAATCCACCCCTCTTTCAATATCTTTGCTCTGACTGATTGCTCGGTGAAGGATTCATGGATCTGGCATGGAGGGTTTTGTCAGAATAAAGGTGAGACAGGGTGAGGGCAGGGAGGGTGTGTGGGATGCTAACAGAGAAGGCATCAGGGTTACTCTTCTATGTAAAACAGGAGAGGTATTATAAAGAGGAGAGGAGAAAAGTTAATAATACTTGAAAAGAGGAAAGCCCTTCACTTTACCATTTGAAGTGGAAATCTGGCTCAAGCAGAGCCATTGTCAAAACTGCTCCTGTACACTTTGTATACCAGGGCTATGGGAGGACATGGGAAATGTGCAGGGATCTCAACAGGGTTTTCCTCCTCCTCACTCACTACTGTAATATCAGTATGATCTTTACACTTTTCAGGAATAAATTACAAGCATTTCTAACCAGAAAAATAAACGCACTTTTCCTAGCTGCCTCGTTATCATGAGGTCTTTATCTTTGAAGGGAGAGAGGGGAGCAAAGGAGGGGTAATTCCAGCTGTACTTATCACACAGATCATGATTATTTTGCTGTTAACTCGAATGCCCACTGTTCATTTGCTGTATTGTCTTGTCATCAGCTGCAATACATTTACATCAAGGAACTAAGTTGTAATAAACATTGATTCCTGGTTTTTACCTATTATTTTGCCAGAGTTTAAAAAGGTATATATAACCTTTCTTGTTTTCCACTGCCACAGTTACAGTTTGGCCTCCCAAAACTTCAGCATTGAGAACCTGAGTCACTCAGCTGGTTCCGTGTCACATCCCTCATTGTTCCTATCTCCATCCCTGCAGTGAGTGTCCCAACTGCCAACATGGACTGAGATGTTTTGGAATAGATCTTCAAAAATACATGAGATTTATTACAGTGTAAAGAGCTCGCTGTCTAAAAGAGATTTCCATGTATGATGCTCCTTGTTTCAATTAATTTACAGCAGAAACATAGCCTCACAATTCTATAGGTAGAAGAGTCATATTGCTGGAGGACACTAGCCAAGAGAACCTTATCTCCATCTCAGGCTTGATTGAGCCTCATCATCCTCAGGTTGATGAGGATCCCATCATACACAACCCCACTGAGTCCACAACAGCTGGCTGGGATTAAGTAAATCCCCAACTGCTGCTGAGTCAAGGAAATGTCTTGCTAGATTGGCTGATAATGTGGATATCAGGAACCCTCCCTCATCCGCAAGCACCCTGCTCTGCTTGCTGACTCCTAAGCTCTTCCCACGAGGCTCCAAAGCCAATTAATTTGGGGTGCCCACTAGAAAAGTGGATTTCCTTTCTTTCCCATTTCAAAGGTTTCTGGTTAGGGTTTAGTTGTGTTTTAGTCAGATCTGAATACCATAACAGCTACAGACAGAATTCAAATGTCCAACATTCTTGATTTAAAAATACATAGAATTTGTGGAGTCAAGGCAGTATTCTGATAAGCATCAAGTTATAGCTGCCAGACAGAGAAGAGGATGCTCTGCTAAGGAAACGCAGAACTATAGTTTTCCTCGCAGCACCCTACATTTTTGTCTGGTGCCCCCCTACTCTTTTGGGTACGAGTTATTACTCTTCATTTTCTCACCGCAGGAATCCCTCACACTTTTCTTCTAATGAAGAATGAGGTCACCTGTATTCAGATGGCTCTCACCAGAAGATGGTGTGATCCACCCTCAGCATGACAGAGGAACTGGGCTTCTCTCTTTCCCTTTAGTGTTTCTCATGGTATCCGCTATAAGACAGCTTCTGTTGAAGAAGAGTGCAAACAACACATTTGCATCCTCAAGAAAGTGTTCCCACATCACAGAAGGAACAGACAGACACTTTGAGCAGCAATGAATAATATTTTCAGACAATAATACAAAGGTCGAGGGTTGAATTGTTTTAAAAGGCTCTGCATCCTATTTCAGCTACCAAGGAGCTTTAATCATCACTGTAGGCTGCATGTTTCATCACTTTTTATTATTAAAGTGATTTATAGCATAAGTCAGTATTTCAAATTGTTTTTAAGCCTTTGTCTTTCTTGTAGGAATACAAATGTATATGAACATACACATGTGCAATTTAAGACAAACATGATAGCCTGAGAACATATTATTAGAGGAACAGATTTATTTTTTTAATCTTAATACTGACAAATTAGGAATCCTCCCACTCCCAGTTGCTTAGTAAGGCATAGATTTAAGTGCCTGATATTTGAAGTCAAAACTTGTGACTTTTGACTCTGAGGAATAGCAATTATACAGGAAGTAGCATAAATAGTATTTCCTACACTGTAACAACATCCTTCTGCCACAGACTTGGATTGCGCTTCTGACCAATAACTTCAAAAACAGATATATTATTTAACACAGCCCCTGTGTGTTCATCATGTGTTCAGCCTTTATGGGAATTTAACTACTAGATTTGATTTCCTCACACAGCCTTTCCCTCATGTGTTTACTATTAACACTAAATTTGAAGTAAGAGTTCAAAACACGAGTAGTAACAGTATTTTTCTTAACCATCTTTTTTGTCAGCTGTAGCACTGCTGGGATATTACCCTAGCTCCCAACATTACAAGCTAAATGCATCAGTATCAAGGAGGTATTACTGTCACAGAGGGAGCCCTATTCAATGCTTTCTTGAAACTTCAAAACTGATGCCCAACAGAAATACACTGGCCAGTTATTCTGACCCACGCATGCTCCAATATGGCAGAGGTGACTTTTATTCTACTTCATCTTTGTTACTTTTTCCTTCCTTCTACAGCACATTTTGTAAACCCATTTTGTGAAGTCTTTGGGCCATACGAGGTTTTTACCACAATAAGCACTCACATAATGGTGGAATACTTGACCTAGAATGATTTACCACTTGTAGTAGTACCAATATAAAAATGCTTCTTAGCCAAAAGGCACAAAGAAAAGATGCTCTCAGATGATCCTTGGACAGCAGGTAAATAAGACAGCTTCAACACTGACTGGTATCTGCAGAGCACAAGCAGAGAGTTGCTAATGGTTTACCACACATTTGGCTCTGTAAAAAAGAATGCAGTGTTTGTGGCAAGACTGCCAAGGGCACCTCTGGATGGAGGTTTACAAGGTGAATGTGTGTTTTTACAAGGTGAATGTGTGTTTCATGTAGATCCCTATTCCTTCTCTTAATGTTCTTGTATAAACCCAGCTCTTCTAAAAATGGGAGATTTTGCTTTAATAGAAATCTTCTTGGAGAAAAATGAGTAGGAAGGAGGCCAACACCCTAGAGAAGCTCTGGAATCTTACAAAAAGATCACAGGACTTTCAACCTCCATCCATACAACAGAAAGTACTGGGTTTTAATTAATAAAATGAGGTGAAAGATACCTCCCATTCCCAGTAATTCCATTAAAAAAATTAATTATCTCCTTTACACACTAGCACTATGATTTCAACTTCTTTAAAGCTATTTATGTTTCAAGCCACCATCAACAGCAAAAAGGAGGCTCACACTAACATGACTTTGGCCCAGCTCACACACACCCTACTCCCCCATTCCCTGCCATAACTACGGCCCTGCAACAACACAAACCCACTGCCATCCATCTTAAGGCAGTGCTCAGCCCCAGCTGGCTATTTATCCCAGCCCTCACATATGCTCAGCTGTTGCATAATTATAGGCCAATGTCTCTGAGCTGTGCATGCTGTAAAATTCACGAGCAGATAGTTTGCAAATATATGGCTGGCTATTTGGAACAGAATAATTTACCCTGTTTCTGTCAGCGGGGTTTACAGTCAGAGTATTCCTCCATTACAGCTTACTGGGAGCATTCAGGAATTTTCTTGTGCCCTTGCTAATAGTAAGCAGGTGGATGCTATCATTTCAGATTTTTTATTTATTTATTTATTTATTTATATTTTTTTTCTGGTGGGGCAAAATGTTCTGCATAACAAGCTCGCATAAAATTTAAAATGTGCAGAATAGAACTATAAGTTAACTTTATTGTCTGGATTTAGTGTTAGCCCTTTGCACTGAACACCATATGCATACCTCAGATTCCTGGACTGTATGTGTCCAGGTCACTTATTCATTATTATAATTTATTTCTAGCACAGCGATACCTACAGGCCCCGGGGAAAGGCAGTTACACATACATGCATATAATGAAAAAATGATTCTTGCCCTAAAGAGCTCAGTGTAGAACTATCTACCTGGTACAACAGCACCCCATGCAGAGATGCCAGGGTTGTCTCCAAATCAGATGATACATTTATGTAGTATAGTATAATGCCATGCAGAGATACTTTCTATCCTGGAAGCAGTGTAGTTACATCTCTACAGACTTCTGTCGGGGATAAATTCACTGTAAATAATTTAAACTGACAGTTACAGTGCTTCCAGTTTTAGTTATCTCTGAAACTATATTTTACCATGCAGACCTATTCTTTAAATTTTCTACCCAAATAGCCATAAGAAAAATAACAGCTAATAGTTTAAAACTGTCAGACTCGGGATAGAATTCAGGGAAGGAGGCACTATTTATTTTATTTATTATTATTTTTTTTCAGTGGGTTTAGTTGTCAAAATGGTCTAATATATCTATAAAACAGACTAAATGAATTTAATCAAAAAACACACAACCCAAAACTACTTCCTTTTGATTGTTAAATATGCATATATTTAAATATTCTAAGAACAATTTGCATGCAGGTAGTCCAGGTTGGAATTAATTCTTCAGGGTAGTGTTGAGCTTCTTACAATGAAAAACAAAATTGAATTACGACTAGATGGTTTTTTCTTTCTTTTTGTGGCATTTTTTTTTCTTTCCCTTTTTTAATAAAGAAGAATTTCAGTACAGGCTGAAATTAGTGCAAGGAAATCCCATAGTCGGTGCTACACAGGAGGTCAGATTACATTAACACAGTGGTCCCTTCTGACTTAAGAGTCCATTAACCTAAGTATGAAATTAGAGGAGAAGGGGGATAAAATTTGACTGTGGAAGTAATTGATTTTCTCAGGTCAGCAATGAAACCAAATCAGAACAGCAAACAGCACTTAGGATCAGCATATTTTTTTTTTTTTTTTATAATGTGCAGCAAATTGAAACAATTTAGTACAGTCTGAGTATTTACATCAACCTGAGATAATCTGATTAAATTCCTTTTAGAGTGTGTTTAATAAAAGCACAGTTGGGATTCATAAAACTTGAGGGGATATGACAAAAGAATTCTTGGGCAAGGGCATAGTTTACAGGTTTCTTAGTCCCTTTGAGGAAACTATTATCAGCTTGATTGTCTGATCTCTTCCCTATCTCTGTATGTTCACATGGATTACTTTTTATTTTCTAACAAGTGCATAAAAATAAGAGCAAAATACTTTGTTTCATACTTTCCAAAACATACCGTTGTTGGATTGGAAAAGACAAGCAAACAAAGTCTTTGTTACAAGATTTATTTTACATTGGCAATGTGGGGCAGCTAAAGAAAAATTAGAATCAAAGAATGGTTAAGATTGAAAGAGATCTCTGGAGGTTGTCTGGTCTAACCCTTGCTCAAGCAGAGTGCCCAGGATCATGTCCAGGAAGCTTTCAAAGATGTTCAAGGAGGAGACTCCACAGCTTCTCTGGCTTCCTGATGTTTCGGTAGAACAGACAAGCTTCCTGATGTTTAGACAGAACCTCTTGTGCTCCAGTTTGTACCCAGCTCCGTCTTCTTTGCACCCTCCCTTCAGGTATTTAAAAATATTGATTGACTACTATTGATTGACTACAAAGCCTCCTCTTCTCCAGGCTGAACAGTCCCGGCTCTCTCAGCCCCTCCTCACAGGAGAGGTGCTCCAGTCCCTTCATCATTTTCATGACCCTCCACTGGACCCTTTCCATGTCTCTCATGTACTGCAGGGTCCAGAACTGGACCCAGGTGCAGCCTCACCAATGCTGAGAAGAGTAGGAAATATTTTAATAATACATAAAACATAAGAATTTTCATACTGTGATATTTTGTTCTATTTTGGAATGAGGGGGAAAAAAAAAAAAACATTTTCAGGTGTCTGTATTTCTCTGTGATACTGAGATTCTGATTGCCACAAACTTTAGTTAGTCTGTTTTATCTAGGTACACAATCTGGTATTTCTCTAATCTCTCTCTCTTCTGGGTATTTTAATACAATTACCATTTTAAAGGAGCTTCAATCTTCCTTATACTCAGAAATCATTTGTACTCATTTGGGCCATCTCCCCAAATGTCTGGTGTTTTTCAAATGAAGATACCATGCTAAAAATAAATAAATAAATAAGAACGAAATACAAACAGCAGGTTGGGATCTTCCTTTTCCCTCTGGCCAATTTTTTTCCCCACAGGTCATAAAAGCTGCTGGAGCAATTATCATCCTGTTAAACTCTGGAAGAGCACTTTTAAATAATTTAAAAAGTGATCTGTTTTTTAATGTAATTACTATCATTATTTTTTGTACATGGGAGTGAACTAAGAGATAAGTACCTTCTAAGTCAATAAATATCTTGGCCTGAAGCCCTGGAACTTTAGTTATCTGTGAAGTGTTTATCTTACTGAGACCGCTCTAGAAAAACAAAATAATTATTGCTTAATGATAGCAGAAGTGAGTTTTCTCTTGCAATTAAAAAGCAGGATATTTAAAGATTTTCTGGGTTTAGAGAACCATCTCTTGAATCTGGTTGGAAATGTGGAGTATAAAATGAAACAGGATGAAAACCTACTTTTTTTTTTTTTTTTTCAATTGCTTATAACACAAGTAACAACCCAAGAGTTAGGCTCTGTCCCTGTGAACCCTGTAGGAACCACTCCATTGCTGTTAGTGAATCAAGCCCCCAGGGAGAGAAAGATCACATTTACTAATAAGATTTCAAGGGTCACCAGGGGAAGACTTTTCATTATAATGGTCTTGTTTTTGAGCAATGGAAAAAGACTTTCCAAGATGAAGTACAGAGAGGTGTAATCTCTTTCTAATCTCTAGGAAATGCCTTTTTCTGTTAATAATATTGCTTCCCCAACATAGACTACAACTCTGGAAAATATGTATCACATGCCTAACATTAGGCACATTTTCAAATCCCATTGATTTCCATGACATTTGGGCATGTGCTTAAAGTAAAATTATAGTTCCTTATCCCCCTTGGGAAAAGAAATTACTCCCTGATTTAAAGAACTTCAAGCATACAAACTGGTAAATAATTTATCTGAAGTTCAAGACCCACAAAAAGGTATAATAAATAATTAGCTCATTCCCTGTGCATCTTTCAAATCTTCACTTTCAGGGCTGTTGCTATTAACAGCTACTAATCATGGATTCATAGAATAATTAAGGTCAGAAGGGACCTCTGGATGTTATCTAATCCAGCTTGCTGCTAAATGCAGGCTTAATTAAATCAGGTTGCTCAGGACCTTGTCCAGCTGAGTTTTGCATGTCTCCAAAGATGAAGATTTTATTTATTTTTCTTATTACTGTTGTTGCTATTAAAATGTTATCTTGAGGAAAAAAAAAAAAAAAGGAGAAGTTGAGATCAGATTTCCTAGATACTCTAAAAACCTGTTCTATCATCAGTGCCCCTATAGAAACTTTTAATCCATCTTGAAGTGTGATGTTCTGTCCAAAATGTGATGAAAATTCATTATTACAAATGAAATGAAAAAAAAAAATAGTCACCTGAAATTCCACAGAGGACAGCAGCTCTAATATATTTTTTCGTTTACAAGCCTTTGCCCTCCCCACTCCATTCCAAGTAGGTGGGAGTTCATAATATCCTCGAACTCCTGGCAGATCCTCCCTGCTAAAAGGGACAGAGATATGGTGATGATGGCATATGGGGAAAAGAAAAAGCAGGCTGCAAGAGATCGTAGGAAGGGCATAAATGAGGAGCAGGAACAACAGACTCTTGTTGAATGGCAAGGCATTAAAAACAAAATACATCTGTGAGCTAAAAGCCTGAGGATTTGTAACGGTTTTGCACTTGGATCCATTTTCTGACGGATGAGAAGTGGAGAAAGGGGATGGAACCCTCACCAGGAAGGGGTGAGATTCCTGTTCAAAGGGAGACGGAGACAGGGAGAAGAAAGGGACAATGCCAATCAGAAAAAAGAAAAAAAAAAAAAAAAAAAGGAGAAGATGTCACACAGACTGATGGGAGTTGTGAGCCAGTGGTGGTCAGGAGCCTGGAGAAATAATAACTCAGAAATTAGGGGCACCCATGGTCAGATCCACTGGGAGAAGCAGCTCCTAAATGAAAGCTAAGAATATGGGGAAGATGGTTCAGCAATAGAGATAAGAGCAAAGCAGTGAGAGGACAAGACCTCTAAAGTCTGTAAAGATTATTATAGACACTATTGAATTGGAAGCACCATTTTTTAACCCTTAAAATGAGCCATGTGAGAAGACACTTCCTAAACATCATGTGGATGTTATTAGTATCACTTTGAAGACCATTCAGAATAATGTCTTTCTTCCTAAAATTTAGTAATTTCTTACATCAAAGTATAGTATTTTCAGTTTTGCAATCCACAGCTCTACACATGTTAGTAAACTAAACAGAAGCACTAAGACTGTATATGTGCTAGTAAATGAAGCTCTACACTGGAAACCAGACATACATTTTGTTAAACTGTTGGAATCATCCTGGACACAGTTTTGGTTATTTAAGGTTTCCCAAACAGTTCTTGGCTATGAAAGGTTAACAATAGACATGCTACTTCTCTTGGAGAATCAGGGTGTTCAACAGCATGGATGCAAGCCATTCCATGCAGTAGGTCTGAGTGGTGAAGAACATGTCTTGGTCACATTTAATTCACTTGAATAGAGCCACTGAGATCACCTACACGTTCCTTTGTCATTTTAAGTTACTCAAGAAATATGTGTTCCACATGGGTCTGTAATATGTCTTGTTTACCAAATCTGTGGATGAGGACTGACAAACATTTACTTTCTGAACATTTTCTTGTATTTTCTACTTGACCTAGGAATCATTTCTTACTAGATTCCACACTGGCATATCAAAAAGGTATAGTAAAAATCTGATAAAAAGTTAGTTCTGTTTGACAACCACTTCAAACAATGCCATAGGTAATACAATCCATGCTTAACAGAAGACATTTGCAAAATGTAGATGTACAGTCCTGCAAGCTATTGAATGAGGCAATCATGATGTTTCTATCCCCTCAGAAGTAAGAAAACTGTTGGAGTCAATATCTCTTGGCAGGTGCCATAGAGAAAAAGTGAATGAAAAGGAAGAAGATTTGAGAGAAAGATTAAGCTATAATCACTGGAAAAGTTTCTATAATGGAAAATTCAGCCGCTGCTTTGCATGGTTCTATTCTATCTGAGTTGTTCAGGTCAGCATTAAACAATATAAGATTAAGCACTTGTCAGACGAACTAATGAGTTTTGGATTGATTTCTGTCTTCTGCAATGCTACTAGCATTTTTGACAGGTATGATTTATAGGGTATTCTTTGGGCCTGTTCATGAGAAGAGCTGTTTATTTTGGTTGACGGACAGGGTTTCTAATGTTCCCAGTGGAGTGTGCAGATGGCAGGAAGGACAGTAATCTTTGAGACCATCTCTCAATGTCTAGGGTATGTCTCTTATAAATTTGTAATCAAGATCTCAAGAAACTAATGTGGGCAGGCTGCCTCTGAAATTGTTTTTGCGACCTTTGGCCAATGTAATGCTCCCTGAAAAATGTATGTCTGGTACTTTTGCTGTTTAGTAAATGGAGCTTGTATAGGCAATCAAGAAACTATAGTTTCCTTTTTAACTGATGTGACATATATACACAGATGCAGAGTTTTACACATTTACAGTTCTATTCCCTCTGGCTTAGAAGACTTTTTTTTTGTACATATTATGTCTATGTATATTTAGTGCACTAGTAGACTATGAAAAAAGCAGTTAGGCAGTCTGTGTTGGAAACCTAATGGAATCTCTAAGGCATGAAGATAATAAATCTAAGCAACTGTACCACTGAATAATTTTTATTCTCATCTGTGATTCTTTCCATTGTCTGATATTTTTTTCTACTTGTTTTGTCTATACTTATTTTGTATCGTCTTCAGCAGAGAAGCATGTAGGCCATGTCTAGACTGGCATAGTTGCATTGACTGAAAAAGCTGTAAAAATATAGAGAAATATGGAAAAATTGTAAATGTAAAAGTATAGAGAAAATATAGACCTTTATTTTACCATAGAATTATCATAGAATCATCAAATATTTTGGGTTGGAAAGGACCTTAAAGACCATCTAATTACAATCCCCTTCCATGGGCAGGGACACCTACCAATGAATGAGATTGCCCCATCCAGCCTGGCCTTGAACACTTTCAGGGATGGGGAATCCACAGCTTCTCTGGGCAACCCATGCCAGTGCCTCACCACCCACATAGCAAAGAATTTCCTCCTTTTATCTAATCTAAACCTATCCTCTTTTAGTTTAAAGCCATTCCCCCTTCACTCCACTCCCTGACAAAGAGTCCCTCCTAAGCTTTCCTTTAGGCCTCCTTTAGGTCCTGGAAGGCCGCTCTAAGGTCACACTGGGGCCTTCTCCTCTCCAGGCCGAACAACCCCAATTCCCTCAGCCTGTCTTCATAGGAGAGGTGCTCCAGCCCTTGATCATCCTCGTGGCCCTCCACTGGACTTGTTCTAATGCACCAATGTCCTTCTTGTGCTGGGGGCCCCAGAGCTGAACACAGTGCTCCAGGTGGGGTTTCATAAGAGAGGAGTGGTAGGAGGAGAATCATTTTCGTAACTCTGATTTCTAAATAATGAATTCTTAAATTGTTCTATAATTCTTAATTCTTAGTTCTATAATTCTATATTCTTAAATTGTTCTATAAAAACAATTGATTAACATTTATATGAGTATTTACTAAAAGCTTAAGAGAAAAGAACGAATTGTGTGAATTAAAGCATCTAGGAAGCACTATTTTCATGACTGTCAGACGGTAAATAGTGGTAACACTACACTAAGATGATTCTAAAGTTCAACTCTAATTCCAGTCCTGCACAGCTCAGTTGTTAAAAATTTAGCTTCCTAATGCTGGGAATTTAATAGAAAGTTTGATTTTCAGAGAATTTAAACTGCTATCATATTTGACCTTCGGCTTACAAGTTCAAAGCTGTTGACCCATTCTATTATTCAGATTCTTTTCGGTCTTTTCAGTCCTACTAAATTCAGTGACAGAGCTCTCACTTTTTTTTTTTTTTTTCTTTCTCCTTTCTCAAGTGTGTGTACCTCTTAAGCTGAACCCTATGTTGTTTTTTTTTTCAAGATCAGTCTATCCCTGTACCATTCTGCACATAAGATGTTGATTTTACTTCCAGGAGAGCTATAAACATTGAACCCAGGCTGAACCTAAGCAGAGGTATAGTTATGCTTTGATGGCTAGTGGAGATATTGAAGAGTTGACTGACAGTTACCTCTATATAGGCCTATGTAGTGGGTTTACGTGGCAAGGTTTTGGTAGCAGGGGGCCATAGGGGTGGCTTCTGTGAGAAGGATCTAGAAGCTGCCCCATGTTAGGTAAGGGCCCCACTGCTGACCAGAGCTGAGCCAATAAGCGATGTTGTTTTGCGCCTCTGTGAGAGCATATTTAAGACAGGGAAAAAAAACGCTGCACCACACAGCAGCTGGGAGAGTGAGAGGAGTGAGAAACAGCCTTGCAGGCTCCAAGGTCAGTGAAGAAGGAGGGGGAGAGGTGCTCCAGGCACTGGAGCAGAAGTCCCCTGCGGCCTGTGGTGTGGAACAAGGTGAAGCAGGCTGTCCCCCTGAAGCCCATGGAGTACCACGGTGGAGCAGGTTTCCACGCTGCAGCCCGTGGAGGAGACCACGGTGGAGCAGGTGGACCTGCACTGATGGAGACTGCGGCCTGTGGAAGACCCCTGCTGGAGCAGATTCTGGGCCGGACCTGTAACCCGTGGAGAGGAGACCACACAGGAGCAGGTGACCTGGCAGGAGCTGCTGCCCATGGGGGATCCAGGCTGGAGCAGTTTGCTCCTGAGGGATGGACCCCGTGGTACAGACCCATATCTGGAGCAGTTCTTGAAAAGCTGCTGCCTGTGGGCAGCCCACACCGGATCAGTTCAGCAAGGACTGCATCCCGTGGGAGGGACCCCACAGCACAGGGGACGAGAGTGACGGAGAAGGAGCGGCGGCGAAGAAGCGCTATAGACTGACCATAACCCCCGTTCCCCCGTTCCCCTGCGCCGCTTGGGGCGAGGAGGTGGAAGAGGGTGGATGGGGGGGGGAAGGTGCTTTTGGTTTCTTTCTTTTGTTTCTCACTTCTCTAGCTTGTTAGTAATAAGCAATAAATCTTACTGTCTCCCTATGCTGAGTCTGTTTTGCCCGTCACGATAATTGCTGTGCGATCTCCTCGTCCTTATCTCAACCCTTGAGCCCTTTTCATCGTATTTTCTCCCCGTTCCTCTTTGAGGAGGGGGAGTGAGAGAGTGGTTGTGGTGGAGCTCGGCCACCCACCCGAGTAAAACCACCACAGTCTATGACACTGAGATGCTCTTGGGTGCATAAGATATCCATACAGCACAGACAGGAGTGACACAGGAGTTGTAGAACAGCTATGCCCTTCCAGACAACCAGCTGCTGGCAGCTCAAATTCCACTTGATGTCTATGATTAAGTAGCTGAATCAAGCCTTGAAGCTTGATCACTTGGAAGCCTTCTACTTCAATCCTCTGCACTCTAAAAGTCCCCTAGTTTCCATTGTCTCCCAGTGTGCTACCCCAGCACGGCCACTAAAGCATACTGGTGATGGCAGCAGTACTAACAAAAATGATGACAGAGTTGACAGGGAGAAAAACCTCATCAGGTCAGGAAGAAAAACTCAGCAATGGCAGTGAGGGCTTCCAAAGCAGCAGAAACAGACAAACTTGAGTAACTGACAGATAACAGAAACGTAACATTTTCCAAATCATATATACTACTAAGGTTATTTACTACTGAAATACCTTCTTATGCCTTGCAATAGGTACTCATAGAATATAGAGAAATCCAAGAAAACATGCACAGGCCTGGAAAGAACCATTGCCATTCAAGCACCAGCATAAAAACAGCTCTTTTGTTTATTCAGTGGACACACTTGGTGCCAGAGCTGTTCCTTGGCTTAAATAACGTGCTTTACCCTTTTTATCTGCAATATCCTAAATAGTATAAGAGCAATTTTGCCTCAGCTAAACAAAGGAATGTCTTCTCATGTGATTTTATTTTGCAAACATCCCTTTGCCCTCACTGCAGGGAGATGCTCTGTCACTTTGCTGATGCTCCAAGTCATTGAATTATATTAGTGAGGCATCAAATCTCTGTTAAAACACTGTGTCTTGCTGCAGCATGTATAATCTAAGAGAAGCTGCCTCATTATCTGTGAGCATACAGCCCCTGGTTGGTTTAGAGCTAGGCATAATGCACTCAGAGCCATCTGTGAATACAGCAGAGACATAGTGTCAGTTTCCTCATTTACGAATGTTTCAATCTTCTTTCTCTAAAGGTTCATCCCTAAACTTGTTCCAGTTTTATTACTTCTTTTTTTAAAACCTGCGTGTCAAAACTATGTATATAATTCCTGGTGAGTTCTCACCACAATTTTGTGTGGAGAAATTAATGAATCCTTACCTCTACTGAAAATACCTCACCTACAATGATAGCTGCCTTTTCCATGGCTGCATGTTGTTGAACACTCTACTCCTATGATTGATGAGAATATCTTGATCTTTCTTCCCTTAAGATGTTACTAAGTGATGACCTGGCTGTTTATAACTGAAATTCTTGTTATTACTCCCCCAGCTCATGAGCTTCCACTTTGTAGTAAGAAAGTTAACCATCTTTACCCTTGTCCACTACATTACCCATTTCTTCCCACATGGTATCTATTTTTCCCTGTGCTGATGATGCCTTTTCCCTTCATGCTATCAGTAAATTTAATGAGAGGTCTCTTATACTTTGTGCCAAGATTATGGTTAAAAAACATAATGCATGAAACCAGCCTTCATCAGTAAACTATTTCTAGAGTTCTATCACCTCTTCATATACATATACATACATACATACATATATATATATATATATTACTTTTTTTAAGCACTTGAAGGAATCCTCATTTCCTGATCCTCAAGAACAAATATCTTACAGGCCAACCATAAATGTTTAGCCCTACTGGATTGACCTTTTTATTTATTTATTTTATTTGAGAAAATACTGAGAAAATACCCACTACCTCTATAGGGAATTTGTTTATTCGTATGGCACTTTTCCTCTATTTACATATTTTGAATTTTTCATACTTTGGAAATTCCTGGAGTGGCACATGCTATTGGATGAAACTGAAGTCCAGTTGATAATTTGCTTCCCATTTGCTAGGTTTTGGTACTGTGTAATTACCTTTGTAATTTTATGTGAGTTGATTTACAGCTCTAGGAGGTTGTCTATTACACCCATGGTAAGAATGATACTCGTGAGGTGTTGATTCTGTATTGGTTTTAGTCTGAAAAGACAAAAACCCATATCTTTATTACCTGAATAAGTTTAATGTTGAAATGACTGAAAATAAAGAAAAAAATGTTCTTCCAGTTTTAGAGCCAGTCTTGGGTTTACTATACTTTCTTCTGGCTCAAACACTGAAAAATTAAGGATTGAACTAGTTTCAGACACCCCACCTTCACCCAAATGCTCACAGGATGATGCACCAGTTGCCTCAAGCTGCGTACCCTCTACACTAGCGGCAGAACAAGGCAGGTTTTTCTCATGCAGTGATGGGATGTTTTATGTCCCTTAGTCCCTTTGTGTCTTCTTTGGCTTAGCCATAGTTTAAACTTCAGTAAGCAAACGCTTTGGGATCTAACTTGTTTGCAGCAAGTTCCTGCCAAAGTTCAGAGAGTTACTTCAGGACTCAGAATGAAAACTCAGATAGCACTGCAATTTTATTGACTCCTGCAGTCAATAAATCTCCCCTCCCTCAAATGAGTGAGTGAGCTCAGCACACAATCCATTTCTCACCACTGTTTTTCTTTGGTTTGATCTGTTAAGAGCAAAAGCTATTTTGCTTCCTATTTGGCCCCCGCAGGTTAAAAGGACAGATGAATTTGGGTGAAATAGTACAACTGTCACCTACTGATTTCAAATGAGGGTCTGGGAAAGGATTACCCAGGACTTCAGGTGGCAGATGACTTTTTTGTCATATTGCAGATCAAAAATTAATTTGTGGGAAGAAAAAACACTCTTGAAGAAAAAATAATAGCTTCGATGGGACATTATAGGTAATCCAAAGTTCACTTTCTATCCTCAAAACCCTACTATTCACACCCAATAGCAGATGAATCAATCCCAGGCTATTATAGATTATTATTTCTTCTGTGTATATAGCAATAAAAAATTATGGGCATGAGTGTTGTCTTCTCATTTCCCATCTGTGGCTTATGTCAGTGAGCTGTACCAGTGACCTCTTCTAAAACCATGGACATTCTGTGTTTGTACTGCAATTTTCCCACTTGTGCAGTGAAAATAATGACAACTTTATTTCCAAGGACATATGAAGAACTGTCATTGAATAATGTTCCATGGGTCTAATTCAAAGTCCACTGAAGTAGCTGAGGACCTATCAGTTGAATTCAATACACTTTCAATCAGGTGCTATAAAGGCAAAATCATTCTATTACAGAACAGTTCTCACAATTAATTTAGCCCCATTTACGAGGCAGCAAATCATTTAGCAGTAATCCCTAATTTCTGCAAACAGATTTGTTTATTCATTTATTCATCATTCATTTTTCATTCCATAATTTTCAGCCTTCGGCAGGTTCCCAGTAAAATTATTCAGTGTATATTGCCCAGAATGCTGTTCTGTGATTGCCCATCTGAATCATATGGCAAGAGTTTTAATCTGCCTGGTGAAATGACTGAAAGAGAAAAATAATAATAATTGTGATATGTTTTCTTTTTCTTTTTCTTTTTCTTTTTCTTTTTCTTTTTCTCCAACTGATGAGCCTGCTAGAAGGTTTTTTTGTTTGTTTGTTGTTTTTTGTTTTTTCTGAGAATGCAAGTCAGCCCAGAGCAAAATGATAGAAGGAAAACTGTTTATTTGTAAAAGTTTAAGAGATCAAAATTCAGAATCTGGGAATATACTTTGAATACCATAACCTCTGATGTCAGCAGAATGCTGACTGAAAACTCTGCTTTTAGATGAATAAATATTTTTTACTGAAGATCAGTAAGGGGTATTGGGTCCGTGCAACTTTAGGCATATAATTTGGTCATCTAATTTATCTTCAGTCTCCACTGATTCTGTAGCCAAGAAAAACATATGCCTCCAAAGACTCATTTGGAGAAATTGCACAATGTGAAGAGGTTTGGCGTCTTTAAATAGTTGCAATCCATGAATAAAGTGATCATGTGAAATTTAGATATTATATTAATGGAAGTGTAAAATTTTCTCCCATTCAGATTTTCTCTTTGGTTTGTTCATGGGTTTTGTTTGTTTTGTTTTCCAAATCTATACATCTATTTTCAAGTCCTGACTTAAAGTAAATTGAATTTGAAAAGATTGAAAATGACGCCTTAAATGATTTGAGTATATATATAAAATAAAGATATCAGACCAAATCTCATGGCAATGGTAGCAAATCTCCAGCCAGGGAGTTTTTAAGAAGAGCACGGGGGATTTTAAAAACAGATTATACAAATATGTACCTGAAAGGCACAGTGTGAGCTAATATTTTCCTGGTGCACAGTAGTGGACCAGAAAACCTATTGAGATACTGATTATCTTATTATCTGGGAGTCTAGGGTTTTATAGATTGATGTTTGTTAGAATCTTATGACCAGAATTTCATGGCACCCTGCTAGACAATATGCAATCAGATAAAAGTAGAGGTAATCAAATTAGAGGTTTCAGTTTTGATAAAAGTATACTTAATCCCGTTTGTCAAAATACAAAATGTCAGTGATTATTTTAATGGACATTTTGCATAATGTAATTAATTACAGAGTTGTTTGATAATTATATGACTTTCTGCAGTAACTTAATGTTAAGACCTAGAAGGGAATGAAGGAAACATTTTATCTACATGTGTTAACATCATATTATTTAACAAATAGGGAAACGGGAACAAAGAGAAAAAAGAGGACTGGTTTTGAAATCCCCATGAGTCACACATAACCATGATTTTACCCATGTTTTTAAGCATTAATGGTCTATGTGTACTTGTGTTTGATGTCAATAATCTGAGTCAATAAATTACTTTGTATGCAAACTGTGAAGCCAAACAGTTTTGACAACATACAAAATGCTATGTTCCATGGATATGTATAAAACAGTATTTAGAAATCAGAATAGCATCACAGGAGAATGAGGCCTGCGGGCCTGAGAAATACGCATAACTTTTATGTCCTGGTATAAAAGAAATCCCTTTCAAAGAGAGATTAAAAGTCTGTTCCTGGTCTTTGTGACTCAGCAAAGCACTTTCTGTTCCTGATCTTTGTGACTGAGTAGCAAGAACTTTGACCCTGCTAGCTCACATCTTAACCAGAAGACACACTACCTCTTGCATTTGATTAATTCAGTAACATATCACCTCAGTCTTGGATTCCATCTTCCAATTTAAACTCTGCAGTGAAACCTATTAAAGCCATTATCTTCTACTGGAGTAAAATCTTTGTTGCTATTTGTCTGGGGGCTCCATGGAGAGCAAAAGAAGGACTACATATGACCTTCAATAGGAAAAGCCTCATTGGGTTTACCACCTGCCACACTGATGGCCAACAGACCAACTTTTAAGGTGTTTAGAACATATTTTTGTAGTGAGTATAGTTTTAGCAGAAATTTAATCAACTAGCCCCTGTTAAATATTTATCCAATTATGCGAGTGACAAGCGAAAAATGAATGAATCCCTTTTAACGTAATATAAAATAGCACATAACAGAAGGGAATTTTATCATTAAAGATATAATGAGATCATGAACACCTCCAAAGGGGTGAGTTAATCAAATAATGCCATAATATGACAAGCAGCCTGTCAGAAGAAATTCTATTTGCTGCAGTGTGCAAGTTGCATTTGAGTTAATAATTGAGTCGCATAATCATTCTACCAACCTTGTTAGAGTATGTCACACTCAGCTTCATTGATGAAGGAGGACAAAAGTAGATTGTATGAAAGGGGAATTCCAAGAGCTGATATTGACAGTGGGTGTAATTACAAGAATTGCTGACAGTTACAGATACTGACCTTTCCCTCCAGGCATATATTGTCTATTTCACTCCCTCCCTCAAAATAATAATAATAAAAATAAATATAAATATATGTATATTTGAAGAACTTGCTTTGTATACAGAACAGTCTGAAGCATATGGCAGAGGAGAATCAAGATTTGTATTTTTCTTCTGAAAAGGAAAAGTCTAAGGCCATATCCTTAACTGGTCCAAAACATTACAGCTCCATTGACTTCAACTGAGCTCTGATGATTTACACAAGCTAATGCTCTGTCTCGCAGCATGTAATCTTTTCCCATTAATGTTTACCTGCTGTGCCATAATGACTACAAAACGCCCGACAATAGCTAGACAGTGGGTGTGCTGTGACTGCCACTTACTACACGAATCATAATCATGCTACCGGTACCTTGCGCTTTCTCCATTTATTTGTCATATCCATCTGGTGTCCCTCCTACATAGACTAAGAGTAGAGACTATCTACAAGTGCAGTTCTCATCCCACACTGGGATTGCAAATGGTATTGCAGGAGGAATAAGCAAAAATCAGCATCTGATTTCTAATAGAAACAACACAATAATATAGTCTCACCCCACAGGAACTCAAGGCACTTGGACTACTTCATAAGTGGTGTTTTGTAAAAGACAAAATGTAAAGTACTAAAATAAAAAGAATCAAAGGATTAGCTTGTGATTAATCTATTGGCAGGACTTCTTCCAGCTGTAAAGGAATGAATGATGAGGAAATTCATATCATTATTAAGCATTACCTCACTACAGGTACTAACTGCTACCAAGTTTAAAGCTATAGATATGCAGTCATAATAAATCCCAAATCCTGGTAAAAATCATTAAAATTCATATTTCTGAAGACTCTCTAAGGAAAATAAATAAATAAATAAATAAAATCTGCTGACAGTTTGCTAGTCTTGGATAAATTTGCCTTTAGAAAACCTCAAAACAGCTCATGCAGAAGGAACTCTTGTGGATTAAAAGTTTAAAATCATGTTCACCTGTCTACAGGAACCTATCTTATTGACCACCTTACTGACTATCTCACTGGTCTTGTGATCTTCATATATAAGAGCAGAAGACTTGAGAATGTCTCTGAACTTTGACTGAAAAGTAGCTTTATCTAAAAATAATAATTTTCCAGTAATTGGAATGTAACAGCCATATCTGAAATGGCTCAAAGAAGAAAATACTATCATAGCAGTAGGCAGAAATAACACCAGCAACCATAACATATATATATGTATATATATATATATATATATGTATATTTAAAAGTAAAATAAAATAAATGCTCTACATTGGATAGCAGGTGAACCCAATACAAGACTGTACGACTTGTGATTCTACCATAAACTGATAATTTACTATTTGTTCTCTGGTTTACTGAGCCTTGCAACATTTTATTTATGAGTCTGTTTCTACCTGTCAATTCAGAACAACAGCACTTGACTTCCACTATCCTTTACCTCTATTCATAGTACCTTTCCTATAAAGAAAGTCTCTTTAATGAGTTGCTGCCACTCCTGCTGCAATGGGCCACTCACCCAGGTTAAAGAAGTAGGCACTGTTTATTTCAAACAACATGAAAATGTCCTGACCTCCCCAGATAGCTAGCAAACACTGCTAGCAAGGTGTCCACAATACTCTTCCCAACGGAGAGGGTGCCTGTCTTCAGTCACATGGAACTACCAGCTGCTCAGCATTTCTGCTTCAACTTTTTGCTATTTTGCATTTAAATACTTTGTTGTATTAGTAAAATATACATTAAACCAACCTGGTGAGTTGTTTAAGTAGCTGCCATGTGCTTATGGATTTTCTGTATCCTTCAGGAAAAGCAAACAGCTTCATGGAGGAATATTAGGTAGCACCCAGTGCAATTATGTAGGAAATGAAATGATAGACTGGGGGGAGAAGGTGATGTATTGAAATGCATCTCCCGTGTCTCGGTATGCAAGGTGTTGAAACACTGAACAAGCTTCTGCAAGTTCAGTCTAGAAAGGATGCCAAAAAGAAGCAGCAGTTTTTGTCTCAGAAACTGTCTTGGTTATCCATTGGTGAGGCATTGGACAGGTTTCCCAAGGAGGTGGTAGAGTCACTGTCCCTGGGGGTGTTTAAGGAAAGGCTGGATGTGGTACTTAGGGACATGGTTCAGTGGGTGACATTGGTGGTAGGGGGATGGTTGGATCAGATGATCTGGGAGGTCTTTTCCAACCTTAATGATTCTATCCATTAACCATATGGCTATCAAAGTCAGAACAATCCTGATGAGCTGGACACAGGTTCTCCTATCAAATACTAGGACAAGGTATCAATATATCAAAATATAATATCAAATTGCCTTAGATTATCATCAAAATGCTACCCAGACCAGACCTCTAGTAGAACACTACAAGCACGCCCTTTATTTCAGTCATATACCGAGATTTCAGTTGCTAGTGAAGCTTTCTATGAACTTGCACACTTGGTAGGCACTCTGGCAGAGTACTACAGCATGCAGACACAGAAGGCTAAACAGCAGAGCTATAAATAAAGCAGGACCCTGTTTCCAAGAAACACTAACACCTACACATTTTGCTATCTGTAATTTAAGAGTACTGAAAGATTAAAGTTTTCTGTACTCATTTTCAGACTGAGCAGTGACAGGGAGAGAGTACAACTGGAAGCAAATTTAGTGGAGAAGAAACTCTTATGAACAGATAAATAACAAATATATGGAACAAATAATATGTGTCCTAGAGAGATTTACATTAATTATCTTATGGCAGAGCTGTAGAAGACACAACAATCATGGTTCCTTTGCAGTCAATATATTAAGAAACATGGTATTTCAGTCACATTTTCTGCAAGTTGAGATACAGGGCTCTGACTTTTTGCCTGTATTTAAATCAGATGACTTGGGATATTTTATATTGTTCCTATATTTCTATTCCTCGTAATTAGCTTATTTGCTTATTTCCTCGTAGCTGTAAACTTCTTAAACTTTTCAAAGAGATTTGAGAAGAGGACGTTGAAACTTGGGCAGTGTGAATCTCTTTAAGCTGCATATTTCTACCTGATGGCCCTCAAAATATTGCAAAAGCTACAGAAGACAGAAGTGGAAGGATGTAATTTTTTATGTATCATTACCTTCTTCACTAGCTGGAACAGATCAGCTCTGTCATTATAATAATGTTGCTAACAGCGAGAGACATTTTTCTCCATGTCATAAGTATTTGAAGAAGCAAAATCACAATTCTAGTCCTGATGCTATTGTGCTGCTTTGAAGAGCCGTGGCAGATGGGCCTATTGTAACAGAATTACAATGCCATAGGTATAATAGTGTCTGAACCACAAGTCTGCATACGTATTTATCATCTCACTCAAGAACTGAATACAGAATGCAGAGACAGATCTTGTGTACATTCTTAACACTTATAAAGCACATTTGGGAGGGTTGTAAGATTTTGTAAAACAGCTGACCAAGTTCTAGAAAAGAAAAAATTCCAGATTTTTTTTCCTGGTTCTTTAGTATTCTTTCTTGCTAGAGAATGTTCATTGTAAAGAAAACACAGTGCTTATTTTTAAAAGATTCTGGGAACTGCAGCAGATTTACAGGTTTAGATGAAGTCACATTCAAAATAAATAAATAAGTATATAAATAAATAAATAGAGTTTGTAAGCACCTAGAGGATAATAGAGAAGAACAACAGCCCACTTACATTCATCAAAAACAAAGCATGTCAAAGTAATCTAATTTCTATTATGCCAAGGTAACTGGCTTTGCGCATAAGGGAGAAACAGGAAATGTCACATACTTTGACTTTAGCAAAGCTTTGACACTGTCTTACATGAAGGACTTACAAAAAAAGTTTGACAAACATTATCTAGGTGAAACTCTAGAGTGTAGGATTAGATAGCTACTGTCAAAGCATCAAAATCTGATAGCTAACCCTACTATACCAATAGAGTCAGATTCTGCATGAGGTCTGGTACTGTGTGTAATTTCATAAACAATTTGGATGAAAGAATAGAAAGCATGTTTATTAAAGCCTGAGACAGCACCAAGGTGAGGATCTGCAAACACAGTTGGGAAGAGTTCAGAATTTAAAACAATTGAAGACAGAGAAAAAGTACAGAGATGCTCAGTAAGGTCAAATGTAAAGTAAAACCCTTCAAAGTACAGAACTACACAAATACCAAAGCAGTTTTCTGGCCTGGAAGCAATGTTGCTGAATGGGATCTGAGTAATACCAGATTACAGGTGAACAAGAGTCACAGCTGAACAAGAATCGAAAACCTTGTGCTCATGCATAGAAGGCACAATAACATGGGAGGATGGGGACTATTGGTAAAGGGTCCTCAAAAGAGACTGAAACTGATTTGATCAGATCTAGAAAGCATGACCTAGGAGAAAAGTTTAAAGAAATTAAGATCACTTAATCTAGAGAGGGGAAAATTGAGGGAAAATGGTCTTCAGAAGTAAAAGGTAGATATAGAGGGGAAAGGAATAAATTTTTTTCTATCTCTACTACAGTTAGACCAAGTAGTAGTAAAGCAAAGATTAAGATCTAACATCAAGAAAGGTTTTCATTACTGGAGATTTTTAAGGAAAGACTAGCTTTTGTCACAAGTGGCATAGTTGACCCTATCATTATGAAAGGAGATGGACTACATAACCTCTTGGTGACCCCTCTAGAAATGTTTTCTTTGATTTCTACAAGAAAAACAACAACAACAACAACAACATTTCTTTCTTTGACAGATGCACCTCTCCCTAACTGAAATACAAATACATGGAGAATAGTAACTATCTCTTTAGAGTTCACAAAATATACTGAAGCAACTACTGTGAAGTAAAACACTTTCTAAACTAGGACTGAACATACCTGAGAATTTTAAGCGAAAGCAGATGTTGTGGTTTAGCCTGGCTGGCAGCCAAACACCACACAGCCGTTCGCTCACCCTCCCCCCTCCCTCTCCGGGATAGGGGAGAGAAACGGGAAAGTGAAGCCTGTGAGTTAAGATAAAGACAGTTTATTAAGACAGGGAAAATAATAACAATAATAATAATAATAATAATAGTATTAATAGTAATAATGTGTACGAAATAAGTGATGCACAATGCAATTGCTCACCACCCGTTGACCGATGCCCAGCCTATCCCCGAGCAGCCGGCCCCCCCCTCCACCCCGGCTAGCCACCCCTATATTTTGTTCAGCATGATGTCAGATGGTATGGAATACCCCTTTGGCCAGTTTGGGTCAGCTGTCCTGGGTCTGTCCCCTCCCAGCTCCTGCTGCATCCCTAGCCTGCTCGCTAGCAGGACAGAGCAAGAAGCTGAAAAGTCCTTGGCTTGGTGTAAGCACTGCTCTACAACAATTAAAACATCAGCATGTTATCAGCGCTCTTCTCATTCTAATCCAAAACATAGCACCCTGCCAGCTACTAGGAGGAAAATTAACTCTGTCCTAACTGAAACCAGGACAGATATCCACCCCTTATTCCATACCATTTATGTCATGCTCAGGTTACACTCTTTCCAATACCTTCTAATTAATCACCATTTTCATCTATGATATATAGCAACCATGGTAGTGATGACATACAGTGTTATATGATAATTAACATACTACAATTCAACTCATGGGCTATTCTCACCCAATATTAGGTCCCCTTGAGGTACACACCGGACCTCCCCATTCTTTTGCATTACCCACCAAGTGCATCCAGGTCCCTGGGCAAAAGCAATCCCACGAATGGGCTTGCCTTTTCCTGAGGCAGGAGTAGCCCAGACTGTCTTACCCAGCATGTTTCTTACGTGCGCTACAGGAACTTTATCCCCTTCTACAGTGCGTAACAGGTTTGATTGGGCAGGTCCAGCTCGGTTGGCAGATCCTCTAGTATTGACTAACCAGGTGGCCTTTGCCAAATGTGTTTCCCAATTTTTGAATGTCCCAGCACCCATTGCTTTCAGTGTAGTCTTTAACAGTCCATTGTATCGTTCAACTTTCCCGGAGGCTGGTGCATGATAGGGGATGTGATACACCCACTCAATACCATGTTCTTTGGCCCAAGTGTCTATAAGGTTGTTTCGGAAATGAGTCCCATTGTCTGACTCAATTCTTTCTGGGGTGCCATGTCGCCATAGGACTTGCTTTTCAAGGCCCAGGATAGTGTTCCGGGCGGTGGCATGGGGCACAGGATATGTTTCCAGCCATTCGGTGGTTGCTTCCACCATTGTAAGTACATGGCGCTTGCCGTTGCGGGTTTGGGGGAGTGTGATGTAATCAATCTGCCAGGCCTCTCCATATTTGTATTTCAGCCATCGTCCTCCATACCAGAGAGGCTTTGACCATTTGGCTTGTTTAATTGCAGCACATGTTTCACAATCATGAATAACCTGTGCTATAGTGTCCATGGTCAGGTCCACCCCTCGGTCACGAGCCCATCTGTATGTTGCATCTCTACCTTGATGGCCTGAGGTGTCATGGGCCCATTGGGCTGTAAATAATTCACCTTTATGTTGCCAGTCCAGGTCCACCTGAGCCACTTCAATCTTAGCAGCCTGATCCACCTGCTGGTTCTTTTGATGTTCTTCAGTAGCCCGATTCTTGGGCACATGAGCATCTACATGGCGTACCTTTACAACCAGGTTCTCTACGCAGGCAGCAATATCTTGCCACAATGCAGCAGCCCAGATGGGTTTGCCCCGGCGTTCCCAGTTGTTCTGCTTCCATTGCTGTAGCCACCCCCACAGGGCATTTGCTACCATCCATGAATCAGTATAGAGATAGAGAACTGGCCACTTTTCTCGTTCAGCAATATCTAAGGCCAGCTGAATGGCTTTCACTTCTGCAAACTGACTCGATTCACCTTCTCTCTCAGCAGCTTCTGCAACTCGTTGTGTAGGACTCCATACAGCAGCTTTCCATCTCCGATGGAAACATCAGTGAACAGGGCATATTTCTTCTCATTTTCTGGTAGCTTGTTGTACAGTGGGGCTTCTTCAGCATGGACCACCTCCTCCTCTGATGATATCCCAAAGTACTTGCCTTCTGGCCAGTCCATAATCACTTCCAGGATTCCTGGGTGACTGGGGTTTCCTATTCGAGCCTGCTGAGTAATCAGTGCAACCCACTTGCTCCATGTAGCATCAGTTGCATGATGTGTAGAGGGGACCCTTCCTTTGAACATCCAACCCAGTACCGGCAGTCGGGGTGCCAGGAGAAGCTGCGCTTCAGTACCGACCACTTCCGAAGCAGATCAAACTCCCTCATATGCTGCCAATATCTCCTTTTCGGTTGGAGTATAGCGGGCCTCAGATCCTCTGTATCCCCGACTCCAAAACCCCAGGGGTCGACCTCGAGTTTCCCCAGGTTCTTTCTGCCAGAGGCTCCAGGTGGGACCATTCTCCCCAGCTGCGGTGTAGAGCACATTCTTTACATCTGGTCCTGTTCGGACTGGCCCAAGGGCTACTGCATGAACTATTTCCTGCTTAGTTTGTTCAAAGGCTTGTCGTTGCTCAGGGCCCCATTCAAAAGCATTCTTCTTACGGGTTACTTGGTAGAGCGGGTTTACAATCAGACTGTAATTTGGAATATGCATTCTCCAAAACCCCACGACACCTAGGAAAGTTTGTGTTTCCTTTTTGCTAGTTGGTGGAGACATAGCTGTTATTTTGTTGATCACATCCATTGGGATTTGACGACGTCCATCTTGCCATTTTATTCCTAAAAACTGGATCTCTCGTGCAGGTCCTTTAACTTTATTTTGTTTTATGGCAAAACCGGCCTTCAGAAGGATTTGGACGGTTTTCTTCCCTTTCTCGAAAACTTCCTCTGCCGTGTCACCCCACACAATGATGTCATCGACGTACTGCAGGTGTTCAGGAGCCTCCCCCTGCTCCAGCGCAGACTGGATCAGTCCATGGCAAATGGTAGGGCTGTGTTTCCACCCCTGGGGCAGCCGATTCCAAGTATACTGGACTCCCCTCCAAGTGAAAGCAAACTGTGGCCTGCACTCTGCTGCTAGAGGGATGGAGAAAAATGCATTAGCAATATCAATTGTGGCATACCACTTGGCTGCCTTTGATTCCAGTTCGTACTGGAGTTCTAGCATGTCCGGCACTGCAGCACTCAGTGGTGGCGTGACTTCGTTCAGGCCACGATAGTCCACTGTTAGTCTCCACTCACCATTAGACTTTCGCACTGGCCATATGGGACTATTAAAAGGTGAATGGGTCTTGCTGATCACTCCTTGGCTCTCCAGTTGACGAATTAGCTCGTGGATGGGAATCAGGGAGTCTCGGTTGGTGCGATATTGCCACCGGTGCACAGTTGTGGTAGCGATTGGCACTTGCTGTTCTTCAACCCTCAGCAACCCCACAACAGAAGAGTCCTCTGAGAGACCGGGCAAGGTAGACAACTGTTTAATGTCCTCTGTCTCTAAGGCAGCTATGCCAAAAGCCCAGCGGAACCCTTTTGGGTCCTTGAAATATCCTCTTCTAAGATAGTCTATGCCAAGGATGCACGGAGCATCCGGGCCAGTCACAATACGGTGCTTTTGCCACTCATTTCCGGTTAGACTCACTTCAGCTTCCAATACAGTTAACTGCTGGGATCCCCCTGTCATGCCATAAATACAGATGGGCTCTGGCCCTTTACAGCTTGATGGCATTAGAGTACATTGTGCACCGGTGTCTACTAAAGCCTTATACTTCTGTGCGTCAGACGTGCCAGGCCATCGAATCCACACAGTCCAATAAACTCGACTGTCCCTTTCCTCCCCCTGGCTGGAGGCAGGGCCCCTCTAGTCCTGGTCAGAATCTTCATTTCTGTGTGTAAAAGACTGCCTGCTGGAAGTTGGAGCAGCAAACTTTTCAGAGAACCCCTTTCTCCCGATTGTTTTCTTTTGCAACTCACGTACCCGTGCCTCTAGGGTCTCAGTAGATTTTCCATCCCATTTTCTCATGTCCTCTCCATGGTCACGTAGGTAAAACCACAGGGTGGCGCGGGGTGTGTACCCACCATATTGTCTTCTTTGCACGGATGCACGTTTACCCCTAATAGCCGAGACACTGGTTTGTACAGGTGGGGAAGAAAATACACTCTCTTTAAGTTGGTGGACCTCTTCAAAAAGTTTCTCCAAAGTATTCTCTTTTAGTTGGTGGCCACTGGTTCGTTCAGATGGGGGGGGAAATAAATTCTCTTTAAGTTGGTGGACCTCTTCAAAAAGTTTCTCCAAAGTATTCTCTTTTAGTTGGTGGCCACTGGTTTGTTCAGGTGGGGGGGAAGATAAATTCTCTTTAAGTTGGTGGAACTCTTCAGAGAGTTTCTCCACAGCCGAGACGCAGGCCTGTAGGGAAGAGGAGAGATTTCCTTCATACTCCCGGAGTTGTTTAGCCATGTCACCCACTGTGGGGTCTTCACCGTCTTTCCAGGTTATTATTGTCAATGAGCTGGCCCATGATGATGGTGCATTCTGTACAAACTTCCGCCACATGGGTCGAGTACACTGGACTTCATCTGGATCTGTGGATATCTGTGCGTCGTCTAGGTCCTTATAAATTACTTCCCATAGGGCTAATTCCCTCAGGTACTGAATTCCCTTCTCCATGGTGGTCCACTTGACTGGTAGACATACAAGTTCTTCCTTGTAGGGATACCTTTCCTTCACAGCTAACAGGAGACGCCTCCAGAGGCTGTGAGATCGTGCTCCATCTCCAATTGCTTTGTCAATGCTTGCATCTCTAGCAAGGGATCCCAACCGCCTGGCTTCCCTGCCCTCTAATTCCACACCATTGGCTCCAGTGTCCCAGCACCGGAGCAGCCAGATGACAAGCTGTTCACCTATACAGCGACCAAAATCTTTTCGCACATCTCGTAGCTCACGCTGGTATAGGGTTCGGGTAGTTACTGTTGATTTTCTGACATCCTCATCCTCATCTTCATCCTCCTGCACACTTGATGGCCCAGCCTCGTCTTCTCCACACCCAGACTTAGCAGAAGACTTTCTGCGTTCTAAACAACCTGAGTTTCTATACCATTTTTTCACCTTTTCTACAGGGGCAACTTGCACTGCTACAGCTCGCCTCTCCGACCCAGTCACAGGGTCTGCCACAGGGGTTGGAATACCCTCTGCAGGGACAACTTGCACTGCTACAGTTTGTTTCTCTGACCCAGCCACAGGAGTGGGAGCGGCTGCAGGAGCTGGAGCAGCTGCAGGGGCTGGAACGGCTGCAGGAGCTGGAGCTGGAACGGCTGCGGGAGCTGGAGCTGGAACGGCTGCGGGAGCTGGAACTGGAACGGCTGCGGGAGCTGGAACAGCTGCGGGAGCTGGAGCTGGAACGGCTGCGGGAGCTGGAACGGCTGTGGGAGCTGGAGCTGGAACAGCTGCGGGAGCTGGAGCTGGAACGGCTGCGGGAGCTGGAGCTGGAACGGCCGCAGGGATCTGTCACTAGGTTGATAGTAGCATCAATTGCAGCTCGATAGGCACAAGACAGACCCCAGCACGCCACAGTGATTTGTGTCACTTTGGAACTGCCAGAGTCATGACACCTTGTTTTCAAGCATTCTACCAGTTTTTTAGGATTTTGCAGTTGTTCAGGGGTGAATGTCCAAAACACTGGAGGTGCCCACTGCTCTAGAAACCTGCCCCTATCCTCCCACACTCCCTGCCACTCGCAACTATCCCGCCTCAAGACAGATCTCCGGATGAGATTCCTAAGTAGTTGTTTAACCCTAAACAAAACCTGAAGCGCATTCAGGGGACATAACAACAAGAACATGCTGGTCTGAGTATCCCAAGGATATTCATCATCTTGGAGAGCTACCGTAACTAGCTCGGGGGATAAGAGGGTGGTGAAGGAGGAAGGGAGAGTGAACAGGTAGGAAAAAATATCTTCCCCTGTCCCCTCCACAGATTGACTCCCTGATGAAAAAAGGCAATAGGTGTAATTGCTAATAGTTTCTGAGATATGGTTTCTGAAGTATAGAGTCGACGACAGTGCTGAGTACAAATACCAGGTTAGAGTCATGACCAGAAATCTCATCATTTCATAAGCCACCGTTACACCACACAGTACCATAACAATCTTAAACCAGGGCCCGGAAAGGATAAACAGCACGACAGGGAGCACATACAGAAAGTAACTTGCTATAAAACTCAATTTGAGAAACAGGCACAGCAGACTTGAGATTAAGGCAATCAACATTGTGACTAGCAACTATTAAGCAGGTCGAATACTTATACCAATTTTAGTTTAACACACTCTGGTCAAATCTGTCGATATCTCAACCCTTCGAGCCCCATGTTGGGCGCCAAATGGACTGTTGTGGTTTAGCCCGGCTGGCAGCCAAACACCACACAGCCGTTCGCTCACCCTCCCCCCTCCCTCTCCGGGATGGGGGAGAGAAACGGGAAAGTGAAGTCTGTGAGTTGAGATAAAGACAGTTTATTAAGACAGGGAAAATAATAACAATAGTAATAATAATAATAATAATAGTATTAATAGTAATAATGTGTACGAAATAAGTGATGCACAATGCAATTGCTCACCACCCGTTGACCCATGCCCAGCCTATCCCCGAGCAGCCGGACCCCCCCCTCCACCCCGGCTAGCCACCCCTATATATTGTTCAGCATGACGTCAGATGGTATGGAATACCCCTTTGGCCAGTTTGGGTCAGCTGTCCTGGGTCTGTCCCCTCCCAGCTCCTGCTGCATCCCTAGCCTGCTCGCTAGCAGGACAGAGCGAGAAGCTGAAAAGTCCTTGGCTTGGTGTAAGCACTTGTCTTGGTGTAAGTCCTTGGCTTGGTGTAAGCACTGCTCTACAACAATTAAAACATCAGCATGTTATCAGCGCTCTTTTCATTCTAATCCAAAAATTCTAATCCAAAAATTCTAATCCAAAACACAGCACCCTGCCAGCTACTAGGAGGAAAATTAACTCTGTCCTAACTGAAACCAGGACAGCAGATAATCACAAATTAAACATTTTTATGCACAAATTGGTATGCTTTTTTTTTTTGGGGGGGGGAGGGGGTGGGAAGAGGGTGAGAGTGTTAGAGAAGTACAATATGCAAAACTCACTAATTTGATTTGATTAAATCAATTAACTATACTGAATCATTGATGTATCATATTTACTGACCTCTTTCTGTAAGACCCTGGCATCTGAAAATGGGGCAAAAGGGAATTAGTAAAAGTTCATTTTATATTTCCTAACACCTGGAGCTAATTTTCTTCTGTTGTTATTGCCCTGTCTGCCGGAAATCCTGTTTGGAAGAATATAATATACAGCCACAGATCTGGCTCTGTAACTTTTCAAAACATGTTGGCTTCTCATCAGCTAGAGTGAATTCTTCCAACACTACTGCCCTTGGCAGCTTTGATGGTCTCCACTCCCAGAGGCAAAGAACACATCAAACCAAGCATGCCTTGACCAAAAATTCAGAGGGATTCAAGAACAGAAAGAAAAGACTGAAAAATTGCTCATGTCTCTTCCTCAAGTCAACATTAGCCAAATTTGGAAGAGCAGGCAAAGCAAGCAAACAAGAAAACAAAAAACAACCACAACAATTACAGAACAAGCTATATCTTCATAAAAGAGGTGATTGTAGGGGACAATCACACAGGCAGTTCACTGCCATTTTGTACAACACTTGAGTGATAGGGTAGACTGAGATGTCCAACTTCCTGTAATCCAAAGGATCCTATCATCTGCCCAAAGGGGCAAATGTCCCATTTACAAGTTGTATGTATAGAAACGTCAGGCCAGCTTCACACTAGGCTCTTCATACAGTCAATGGAAAAAAAGAGGCACTTCCAGAGGTAGATTCATTTGTTCTATCTTAGACATCCATCTTAAAGTGATTTAATCACACTCTTGAAATGTTCATTTATTTTTCTGTACTACAGATAGAGCCTGTAGTGACTAGCTCAGACTCAAATACCTAAGTTATAGCAAATATATCCTTCCCAGAGCCTGAAACACTACAGGCAAAAAGAAGCTGAATCTGCACTGAGTAATGTGCACAACTCATTTTAGAGCACAAAGGATAAGTGACAATTTTATCATTGGACTGGTACAGAATTGCATTTCCAAAATTGAAAATATTGAAATACAATAACGAATAAAGAAGAAATTTGAAGGAATCATCTCACAGGATTTTAGAGACTTACTGCACTTCTGCTTTAAACATCCAAGGTGCTTTCAGATATAACAGAAGCTAGAATAATCAAATAAGAGCTGAAACAAAATTCCAATAAAAATTGTGTTTAAGAATTCCCATAACAACCACATTAAATATTTAAACGTGCTAGCAGTTTTTCAGAATCCAAACAGACCTTCAAAGAATTGGTATTTTATTGCACTACTTTTTAACCAGTGTGACAGTTCAACAAAGAAGATTCCCCTAGATGCCCGTCGCGGCTTTGTCTTGGGGATTAATTAAAATTTGATGAGGTATTTTTATGGCAATCAGGCTTTCAAAAATGAATTTTAAGGACATGCTAGAACCATAATAGTACTGGGGATAAACAGGTATGTAAAAGCTTTCCAAAATGTGAGAATTACACACATAACAACATATCCATATGGACAGATTCACCGCTTAGTTAAGCCTCAGTAAATTTTTGACTTCATTGCAATGATTAATTAAATTCAATATCCTGTGGTGTAAGCTGAAATAATACTCTGCCCTGCCTTAAATCTTTTTTTTTTTTTTTTTCCTTTCACTTGCTTTAATTACAAAGTTAGGATATAAATAACCGCAGAATTTATCCCATACAGACCCGTTGTTCTTGGAAAAGGTGTTAACAAAGTTGGTGGGGTCTCTTCTATTGGTTTTATGTGGGAAGGTTTTAGTAGCAAGGGGGCTGCAGGGGTGGCCTCTGTGAGCAGAGCCCAGCTGTTGCCCCATGTCAGAGATGAGCCAGTTCCAGACAGGTCCAAAAGGGACCCGCCACTGGCAGGAGCCAAGCCAATGAATGATTCTGGTTCTGCCTCTGGGAGAGCAGATTGAAGAAAGGGGAAAAAAAAAAAAAAAAAAAAAAAAAAGATGAAAGAAAAAAAAACGCTGCACAACAGCTGGTGGGAGAGCAAGGAGTGAGAACCAGCCCTGCAGGCACCAAGGTCAGTGCAGCAGGAGGGCAGGAGGTGCTCCAGGCACGCAGCAGCAGTTCCCCTGCGGCCTGCAGAGAAGTCCCTGGTGGAGCAGGCTGTCCCCCTGCAGCCCATGGGTCCCACATGGAGCAGATTTCCATGCTGCAGCCCATGGAAGAGCCCCCAGTGAAGCAGGTGGATGTGGCCTGGAGGAGGCTGCGGCCCATGGAGAGCCCCTGCAGGAGCAGGCCCCGGGCTGGAGCTGCAGCCCATGGAGAGGAGACCACGGAGGAGCAGGGGATCTGGGGGGAGCTGCGTCTCATGGGGGACCCACTACCTGTGGGGGACCTGTGCTGGGGCAGTTTGCTTCTGATGGATGGACCCCGTGGTACGGAGCCATGTGGGAGCAGTTCTTGAAGAGCTGCTGCCTGTGGGCAGCCTACCTAGGATCAGTTCAGGAAGGACTGCATCCTGTGGGAGGGACCCCATGTTGGAGCAGGGGCAGAGGGAGACAGTGAAGGAGTGGTGGAGATGAAACATCATGCACTGAGCGCAGCCCCCATTCCCTGTTCCACTTGGTCTCTTCCAACCCAAACCATTCTATGATAAGACAGATGAGGTTCAGGTGGCAACAGCAGACAGTACAGCAGAGCTACCATGAAGCTGTTTGTTTCTTGGTCTCTTATTTTCCTGATGCTTTAATGATGAAAATTATGGTTTAAGTTTCAGATAATTGTCCTTGAGAAAGAATGAATGGTGTGGATGGGAAAGGGTTCAAAGGTGCTGGGCTTCCTTCAAATGTTGATTAAAAGATAACTTGATTATCATGGTAAATCTAAGTACATAAGAAGGGCTGTATTCGCTCAGGCTGAATGCCCAGACAGCATGCTACCTGGTCTCTGACAACAGTCAAAAGTAGATGGATAGGAAAAGCAAAATAAATTAGAACAAATTAGAATGCTAGAATGGTCTTGCAGCCTCCTCTGAGCTCCTGCTCAGCTGCTACCTGGAGATGTTGTCTTTCATTTAACAATCCTGTACTGATTTTACTGCCATTAATGAATATTCTCAATTACTTCTAAATACATGCAAAAGTGTAAACATCCACAATCTACATGTTAAAAAGGAACAAAGATTAGCCACAGTAAAACAGCTATCATTTAACAGCCCTATATCAGAGTGGCTAGCAATAATCACGTGGTAATAGAGTTCGATACATGAGGCAGGGTATGGAAAACCAGTTTTGCACTCGACCAGGTTTTGAACACATGCTAAAACAAAGATCATTTGCATCCTGGGGAAGTGTGCTAACTTGGACGGTGCTAGTAGTCCAACTACAGCACCACACACTTTGCTCTGAAACTCAGAAACTCTATTTAAAAAAAAAAAAAAGTTTTGTACTGTGTAAAATTTCATTGTGCTGAATTTTGAAGGTCAGCCTGAGCTTCACTGCCAGCTACTAGTGCTAGCCACTTCAAAAACTGGCTGGGGTCTGTCTGGAGGAGATGAACTGCGTGTGGGATAGGCATATCCTCAGGAGAAGGAAACCAAGATTAGATGTGGGCCATTGCTCTTACACTGTAAACTCTGGTCTACTGACAACTGGAACTGAAAGCATTCATTTGTTTCAGTTAAATCACCAAAAAGATATAAGAAAAGGTAATAACATACAGATACTGCTGACCCAAGTCCCATTCATTTTGGCAACATAAAAGCAAAAGGCTTAAAATATATTAATCTATGATTCTCTGGCAGTTCAAGAGTGCCTGAAACATTCATTCTAAGGAGCATGTAGTTGTCGATGGCTGATCTATGTCTTGTCAATTCTGAATGTGAAATAATGAGTTACACCTAGGTTGGTTTGAATCTTTTTTTTTCCGCCTCTCCTTTGGAACCAATTACCAAAGTAACTCTGAAACAGCTAATGTGATATACAGTCTTTCCAATCAGCAGATTTTCCAGGAGCATCAATCAGTGAACTGTCTGAAGCTCTGAGATGGAGCTTAACTCTCTCTAGATGAATAAAAAGAAACCATCTGGAAGACACTTGCCTCCTGAGCAAGAAATAAAGACGTGCTGAATTTTAGCTCACATCATTACAGAACATTTGTGAAATGTCAAGAACAACAGAGGTCATTTCATATATTTACCTGTGTACTTGTAGCACCTAATTTGAATTTCACACTGATCTTTGTCTCCCATGATTTTCTCCTTTTCTGGGTTGGAAGTCCTACCTTCCAAGAGTGGCAGAAGGTGGTGCAGAGGACTCAATTCAGATACAGGCAGAGCTCTTCATGGCCGATCCCAGCTCTCTCCATTCCTGAGCTGCTGAGAAGCTGCTGCAGGATCCTCCCAAACCAACTCAGGGAAGGTCTGTAGGCCCTTGTAAAGTCAAAAGTTAAAAAGCCCTGAAAGAAACCAAGAAATTAGGGAGGAGAAATGGGACAAGAGTAATATAAATAAAGCAGAAGTTAGAGCCTGACTTCTAGGCACCAGCATAGCAAATGTAAAATACATATTTAGGTAGACAGGCAGATGGGGGTTGTTGACCTGATAGTCCATCATGAAAGAGGGTTGCACTAATGGGAAAGAAACTTTCTCTGAATCAGTTTCTCACATCTCTTGCCCCTAGGATGCAACAGCACCTGGGAAACTCTCATCACCTTGTCCTGAGGAAGAGGGGCACCTGAGCAAAAGCTTTTGCAGGGTTTTCCAAAGAAAGTGAGAGTATACTGAACTACCACCGACTATGAATTCCCACATTTTGTTTTTATTGCCCTCATATGGATGTGCATGGTTTTACAGGTGCTTTTTTTCAGACGTTTTCTAGAGAAAATTTATTCCTCTATCAAAACATGCCAGAAATGAGTTCTCTCACACAGCACTAGCAAGAAGCTAATTTTGTTTTGAGTGAGTATGTTCAACTAAAAATTAATCACTACTGCATGCAAAGCAGTCAAAAAGAGGTGAGACTTTCACTGTAAAAGCTCCTGAAGGTAACATAAAATGGACAAATGTTCCTATTAGGCTTATCACACTTGGAAGATTTCAGAGAGTCAGCAAAGATTGATTTCCTCTTGGCACTTAGCCTGGACATTTAGATGGACATTTAAAAAATTCGCAATTGAGACAGTTTTAAGACTCCTCAAAAAAAGTATATGATCGTAGGTGGGTCTGTTTCTAAATGAGAAGTAGACTGAGCAGTTTTATTGGACTATCCTCTATACTCCTTGAAGATTCTCATATGAAAGTCAAGTAAGTGACATTGCAGTTAGCTGTCCCTACTTTGATATTTCCCTCTAATTTATGTGTACTGCAGTAGGCACACAATGAAATCATATTCTACATTTTAGCTGCCTTTCATTTTCTCTTACAACACTAACACAGCATCTGCCCGTGGTAGGAAGGAAATAATTAGTCTAAGTTACCTCCTTAAAACAAGAACAATCAACATTTTTCTCCAAGAGGAAAAGAAAAAATGATCCTTGTCAAGAGAGTAGTATGCAGGCAGGGTGCTATGATGTTTCATATAAACATATCACACTTCCCTAATTGATGCACAGGTTTTGTAAAACCATCCAGGTGTAAGTTGGGCTGGTTACTGAGATCAGAGAGATCTGATTTGTTGTGCTACAACCCAGCCAATTCTATGGAGGACCAGATTGGCAAATTGCCTTTGAATCTCAGGGAATCCCAAAGGCTTTTGCTGATCTGCTACTCCAGCATAAACTACGGTCTCAGGAACACACACTTATTAAAAATACATTCTTCATATAATTTTTGTCTTTTCTTCCTAGAGGAGAAGTTTCTTCGACAGAGAAGGTTGGAAAGTTTTATCATCCATTGTTTTAGAGATCACCAGTTAGTCAACTTTCTAAACACAAGTATCTGCTTACCAGAAGGCTTTATTTCAGGAAGAGATCTTTTGATTTTTCCTGGAGGGTTTTGCTCACTGCTGTTAAAATGTACCTTAGCAGGGAAGGCTGACATACTTTCCAGCAGAGAGATGCATAAGAAGAAACACTGACCTAATGATATCCTGTACAGTGTTTTAGAGGGAATGCCCACATCTGATTTACACCCATGATTTCTTGGTTATCACTATGATCGAAATTTTTCTACCAAGATCTCACCCTCTTTATGACTTTTATTCATGATGTTTAACCAACAACCTTTTCAGCAGGGCTGTAAATGAAATGCCATTTCTCCTTCCACAGTACTGTAACTAAAGTCAGCAGACTGTCATCTGTGGTAGATTGTGCCTGATCTCTATAATTGAGTTTGATTAAGAGTTTTGTTGCCATTACTGGTTTTATTCCCTTCACCTGTAAACATTTTACATCTTCTTATTGTTAAATATTGTTTTGCTTTGTTTGTTTGCTAGAGCTGCCACAGAAGACAAACATTCAAATATAGAATTAATGAACATTTATGTCATTGTATTCAAAGGAACATAAGGTTGGGAGGGGGAAAAAAAAAGAGACATTCTAATTCTTGGAGTGTTTGGTGGGAGTTTATTTCACAAACACTATCATTATATTGACAACAATTTAGAGGTATGTTCCACAAGACTTTTGTTACTTGCAGGAATGGGAGGATGGAGTGTGGATGAGTTGTCTGTCTTTACAGAAATCCTTTTTGAGGGTCACAAGCAGACTTAGCTGCCTGCAAATAATGGGAAAAGAGAGTTTCTGCTTCCTGGTATTTCACCACCATTTAGATAATGTAAACGGAGTGGAAACAATCTAAACTGGGAGCAAAGCCACCTTGCAGAGTGCTTGCAAAGGAGAAAGACATTCAGAGCTCTATTTAGTCACCCCCACAGATGTAAATTCTTCCATGTCAGATGCAATCCACACAGTGCAACAAATCTGACATTGGATACAGGGGAAAGCAAAACCTCTTGGAGCAGCAGACAGAGCCGAGATGCCTCTTTTCCCTGAATTCATTGCAATGGAAAAGGATGCTCGTCCTCTTCTAGTGGGTGAAAACAGATTCAGATTCTGTAGAAAGCGTCCAGTGAAACATCCTTGATTCCTAAACTTAGAAGAAAATGTTGTCTTCTTAAGTCTTTAAAAGCCTTCATCTTCCTTGATAAGGGAAACACTTCCTTAAAAAAAAAAAAAGAGCTGTTTTACCAGCAGTTTTCTTAGGGGTTATGTAAGGGGAGCATCCCACCCAAGCTAGAAACATTTATTTCAAAAAACTACCATGATGAATTCATAAACTGGAAAAAAAAAAAAAAAAAACACCTTAATTGTTATCTGGGAATTCTTGGAAGAAAAGCTTTTTCCTTTTTAAAGTGAAAACTTTGTAATGCTTTGGAAAAATTGCCAAGGCTGTGCCTAACTTACAATTTCTTGACAGCTTTTGATCAGCAATAAAAAGATCTTTGAAAAATAAGTGTGGAAGAGAAATAAAACATTCAATGTTTAAGTTTCTTATAAAAATACTCAACAGCTGTTTCCAAATTAATTAATCTCCAGTTATATCTGTGCGTAGGTCACCAGTCTGCTTTCTACCTTCCTGAATTATGACCAGGTCTTACAAAATATATTCTGCATTGAAACTACATGAATTATTTGCATAAATTAATCCCCATCTCTTTTTGTGTTTAACAAAAAACTAGGTATGGTCTAGTAGTGTATAAATAAACCTTACCAAATTAACTACTGTAGTATCAAGGCTGAATAAATACCATGCTTACCTTTGTGGCAGCTCCACTACACCTAGGCTGGGGTCATACTTTCTCATTAATGAGGTGCCTATAACAGGACCCGAAACAGGATAAATAGTGAGGGACTCTTCAATCAGCTGAAGTTTGTTCTCATATCAGTACACTGCAGACATATCTAGTTACCTTTCCATTAGTGTTAATCAAGCATGTTCCTTGTGCATCAGCTGGGAGTTAAACCTTGGTCTGTACTTCTGTACCATTCAGTCTGTGATTTAATTTCTTACACTGGGTAACGCTTCACAAATAGGCCTAAATTGATTTGTAGTTATGGTGCTTAGACCACTGTAATTGATATATGATTAATCAATAGCTATGCTGGAATTCATCAACGTCACTTTTATGAACTGCATGCTAATTAATTTGTTCTCTGCCTTGATGTTTTAAGCATTTGAGAGTTCACTTCTTGGTTATTATTTATATTTTTAAGTATTATTGTGTGAACCCAAGCAAGCATGTTATGACTAGCTGTGACAACCAAGCATGGCCAAAAGGAAACCCCCACAGGGATGACGGGTGGGCATAGTTTGATGCTGATCTCTTTGACTTGGTTGGTATTCACTCTAGCAGCAAAGCAGACCCAGAGCTTTCTCAGGGAAGGAGCCAGACCTGTGATGCAGGGCCAGCTCCAAGGCAACCAGATCTTTGGGTGATGGGATTTGTCCTGTTAGTGCCTTCTCTCCATCCCTCTATACTTTGCAGGAAACAGCCACTAAGATAACCACAACCTGGGCAGGGGTTTTCCTCCCTGCCTCCCATGACTATCACATCTATCCAATTTCTTCCACTGAACTCCATGAAAAATCATTCTTTTGCTAAAATAATAATCCCTTCCTTGGAGCTCTCATTACAGAAATACCACACATGGCCGCTTTTACATACAGCTCCTTGGAGGGCAATGAATGTAATCAGCCAAATGCACAGGGCTTGCTGGGACAGAGCAGTTAACAGCAGGCAGCCAACACCTAAACGCACTTTCAGGTATTGATCTGGGAGTGCACACAGTGGATTTGTCTGCTCATTTTTTACTCTGGGAACCAGAAGAGTTAAGTATGTGTGGTCAAAACCACAAATACTTTAAAGACCCTATAAACAGAGCCAGAAAAATCATCAGACAGGGACAGGGACTGTAGAAATGTGGGTTTTGTTTTGCTGTTGGCATTGCTAGTGCTGTGGAAATGTTCCTCCTTTGCGTCTCCCTGACTTGCACGTGTGTGTGTGGTATGAGGGGTAGCAGAGCTGAGACCCTGCTACATTTGTAACATATGGTGTGGCTCTCCCACCATTTATTTTTAGAGGAACATAAGTCACCTGATAATATTTATTCAGAGTGGAAAATAAAGCTTAGTGGTAAATCTTGTTTGGACTCCAAAATCCTCAAAAGAAAAGCCTGAATTTTTATTTATTTATTTATTTATTTATTTATTTCCCCTCTTTGAAAATGTTAAATATCACAAATGAGCATGTACACACAGACTCTGGGCAGTTTTTTTGTTGTTGTTGTTTGTTTGTTTGTTTTTGTTTTGTTTTAAATCATTTCCATTGTCTCTGAATTTAATACCACACATCAGTACTGCCCCTGAGACAATTCAGTGCCCTGGCATTGGATTTACAATAATGCATCAATGCAATTTAATTGTTTTTTGACTGTCTAGAAGGAAACGGGAAAGAAAATTATAATAGATGAAGAGAATGCTATGAGAAAAAAAAATAAGGGTGGAGGAGACAGAGCAAATTAATCTGGATTTATCTCTGGAGAGGAGGAATTGATCTCATTTGTATCCTAATCACTATGCACTGTATGTAGCTGGGATACATATTCAAAAAATACAGATGTCAGCTTGTGCTGTGTGACTGAAATACGCAGCGTTTGCCACACTGGTGCCCTTCCTGTGACCCTATATCCACAGCCACCTCTGACCACACAGTCCAGCTCCACAGCAATGGCTCTGTCAGAAAGAGATTTGAGTCCAGGTTACTATAAAGTTGTGAACACACAGCCCTGAAAAGGCTAACCATTGCTTTATTGCTTTCTGGTCTGAAGACTGTCTATTCAAGCACTCACTAGACACTATATACTCAGCTATGTATGCTATACATATGATTCTCTGACTAAAAAATTGTGTTTCAAGCATAGAGAATCGGAAAGATAATATTTCATCTCTTCATACTTGCAAACAGATAGTGTAAGCACCATGGACTCAAATTAGTTATTTAGGCTAAAAGACGTTAATCGCAGACAGGAAAACAGGATAGTTAGGTCAGAGATTTGACATTGTCAGAAGAGAGATTTTAAATGTGAGGAAGCCTAACGAGTTGTAAAATGAAGTTTGATAACGGAAAATTTAGATCGTAATACTCCCCCATAATAGAAGAATCCAAATTATCTGGCCCAGGAGGCTCTTTTTCCAACTCCATGCTACTAATAAGCTCTTTGCTCCGTTTGTGTTCTTCTGTCATGCTCTAGTCTGTTACTTTCTTCCTGCTATTCAGGTTTGCAATTTTTTAGCTTACTGGTTGCCTAGACAATAAAATAAAAACAAAATATGTGGAAAAATTGTTACTCCATTTTATAAAGTAGAGCTAGAGCAAAAGAAAATTAAGTCCCCTGATTGTCAAGATCTACACAGATGGTTTACAATAAAAGTCTGAATAGAACCCAGTTTTCTTGGAGCCAGATTTGGGTCTTTAACCACAATGTTTTGCATCCAAATAATGATTTTTATCTGTCTTTAATGAGCTGCCGTATTAACTTGAGCAAATATTACCATTATGTTCCAGGCAAGCAGGCGAAACAAAGCATTTAGGTGACATTTACAGGACTAAGGACCCTCTACTACTCTACTACTAACCCTCAGAACAGTAACTGCAATAAGTTTGAATAACTGTTTGATAAAATGTTGTAACATCAGCTCCTGGCATGACTCTGAAGTTGAGAGACTACAGGTCGTCCAGGGATGTAAATCAAGGAGAACTAATGGTCTCACTGAAGTTGGGACACAATGGCAATGCCACTCCACGTCACCTTTCTAAACACTTCAGTGGGATACTGAGTCCAACCCTCTACACAACATATACAAAACACTTCAACAAAGGGAGGAGGGAAACCAGAAAGAACTGCAAGTCTGAGCTGAAGTTGGAAAAACATGTCTTTTTGGTGATACCAAGTAAACTCTACTTCTCAGTCTTACCCAAGAAAAGGTTAAAGTTTGATTTGATCAATCTGAAAGAATCTGCAAAAGTAAAGATAACTGACAGTCAGCTCTTTAATCTAGGAAAGGGAAAACATAATGAGTTTCAAAGGTTCACAGTAGAAGATAAATTCAAACTACAAATTGCTTCACTTTTTTAACAGTGAAAGTTATAAACCACTGGGACATTTTATCTTAGACCATGATGGATTCACTTTTGCTTGAAGTCTTAAATCAAGACTAAATGCTTTTATAAATAGATATCTAGCAGCTTAACCAGATGTTATATACTTGACAAAGTAATAAGTAGGTGAAATTGCTTGGTATGTGCTACGTGGGGAGTTGCATAATATCCTCACAATGTTCTCCTTCAGTATTAGTTTATCTATTAATATAATAACTGTGTTTTGGTACCACTAAGACCTGCAGTCAGGTACCTGCCTAGGTTTTTTGTGCGATTTCAGATATGAGACTAGAGCAGGCATGTTTTAGAAATCACAGGACAGTAAGGTAAAGCTTAGTCGTCCAAACAGGAATTCATGAGATGAACAGAGAAGGACCACAGATCCCTTGGGAAAGGCTGTGGCAGGAAGCCAGTTTCCAGAACATTTTATCCATTCCCTTATTCCATTTCTGACAGTCCCTGGAATTTGGTCCATTCCCATATGTAAGGGATAGCTGGGAAATAAGGTACTATAGGCATAACACGGTAGTTTATATCGACAGAACAACCCTTCCTCCTTCTTCTGCTTACCCAAAAATAGGAATCAAGGGTTCATCAAGCATGCAGTGTTACCTCCCTACCTGTCCCAAATCTCATTGACTCCTACCACGTACACACTGTAGTATCCAGGGTTAATCTTGTAAAATCAGACTCTTAATGCTAAGATGCTGGATTTCAATCATATATGGTGATTCAGGAGACAGAGAATAAAAGAAGCCCAGAGCAACAGTCAGACTTCTTTTTTTCTTGTCACCTAACTATAAACTTGAGAATTAAGATTACTTTTTTTTTTTAACAGAATTTTCAGCTAAAATTTTAGAAAGGTTATTTTCTTATGTTTAGATAACTGCACCAAGGAGTTGCACCAGTGCTCCTGCATTTCACTGAAAAGGTGATGAGTAGTTTTGTCTCCATCTTAATTAAATTTGAATTCCAATTAGGAGATGGCAGATATTCCATTTCTTGTTCTGGCTGAGATCTCTTGTGATGTTTACATCCCACCTTTGGGGAGACTGCTACGCCTGCTCATTCCTTTCTGGGAAAGATATAAAAAGTGTGCACACTCAGGGTATTCTTTCTCAGTGTATATTATCTGTGTGGGTAATGCTGGAAACGTAGGCAGTACTTAGCCTGTGCACTGAAGTCTGAAGTGGGATTTCATTTCACAGAGGACTTGTGAATGGAAGCATGCTGCGCTGAATTTCACTCCCAAGGTCTTGTGGGCACAAACTGGCTAGAATTTTATTTGTGAATGTGTTTTTCATGAACCAGATTGAATTTGTGGAAATAAGCACATGTGGGGAGAGAGGGAGATGTGGGGTTGTGTGGAGAAAGGAGAACGCTCCTTAATCCAGGTTGCCTTGGGAATGCTTCTTGGGTCTATCAAGGACGCACCCACAAGTGACTATAGGTAGACCTACGCAGCCTCATTTTCTTTCCTTGTACCCTTTCAGGCATTCTCCAAAGAATCATATAGCAGTGAAGAACATGACATTTCAAAGTTATTTTTATTTATTTATTTATTTATTTATTTTAACCCTTGCTCTTTTTTTTACATAGGCAATTCCCACCACTGCAAAATCGCTTTTTTTCCCAAATATATTTGCTCCCAATTCTCTCTTGGTCTGCGTCTGGTACAAGAAACATTTCTAATATGTGGTAAATCTCTACCAACTGGATGTTGAAACACAGAACAATCAGGCTACATATCCCTCTTTTTGCCACTCAGCGCTGTTGCTGCCTCTCAGGCTTTGCTCAACTGCAGTGGCTACACTGAGTCAGTGCAATGCTTTTCTGTCCCATTAAATTCTCCAGCAGCTATGCAGATGCTGTGAAGTTTTCCTGAAGAGGCCCATTTTCTCACTTGCACATAATATTAGGTAGTCATGTTTATAAGGCATTTTCTCACCTCCTTTGTTGTAAAGGTTCTCTACAGCATGAAGTGATTAATTTACAAGTCTTAGGAAGTCTCAGCAGATTTTTTTTTTTAATTCTTTAAAACATTCCTCATAATGAAACTTTTGTGAGTCCTCCCTAATTTTTGGTCCTTTCTCTGAACTCCCTTTCAAAGATATCAACACCTTTAGAAATGTCCAGAGGAAAACTCTGAACTTTCTTTAATATACCAAAAGAGTACACCAACACACACCAACATCCATCTCATCATGCTCTAAAACATTTTGTTCTCTCAGTTTCTGTCCTCATATAAAGCACAGAATTCTCTTGACTCCTTCATCCAAAAAGAGGCTTGCCTTTATTATTATTATTGTTATTATTATTATTATTATTATGTTCTTTTAGACTAGCATTTATAAATGGAAAAACGTACAAGCTCTCAGATGTGTACGCCTATATCCCCCAGATCATAACATTGAGAAAAACACCTGTGACAGCTCTCTGACTAAAGGAGTGGAAAACATTTAAACTTGGAGAAAAGGAAATTCCTTCTTCTTGGAGTTTTTCTCAGCTTGCATTTTTACACCTCACTTGTTTTTATAATTCTTTCTTTTAAATAAGCAAACTCAGTCTTTCTAATCATTCTTCTTTATGCTTTTTTTTTTTCCTTGTAGTCATTTCATTTTGTTTTTCTCCATGCTTCTAATCGTTTTGGTGTAAGGAGACAGAATTCCCAGCCTTAAGGCAAATTCTGTTTCCTCAGCATGGCTTACAAATTTTAAACATAAACCTTTCTACAACAAGGATTTATTTCACCTAAAGAAAGCCCTCAAATTGCTCAACGATTAATGAGATTTGGGGTAGGTTTTATGTGGCCTTGTACAACTTGTTGACGAACTTATTTATTTAATAGGGAATACCATTTTAAAGGCTTTTAGAATTCACAGTATCTCTTCATGAAGACAAACCTTCATTTTCCACAGATGCTTTGTTTTTATTATCTTCAAAGCAGTTTAATTGGCAAAATAACAGTACTAGAAACAGAATAAGTGAAATACCCTCCTCTGGCTTTTTTTTTTTCTGTTTTTTTTTTTTTTTTTGTAATTTCTTTTTTCTTTATTGACTTTTAGATTCCAATTGCTATCATGTTTTGCTTCAAATCTCTGGTAAAGATCATAAATTTGGGGCGGAAGGAGCAAAAGTTACGTAGCACATCCCATAAAATGGTCTATAGTCTCTGGAATTGGTATTAACCTTATGAATCTATTTCAATTTATCACATTGGATTGAGTAGTCTCTAATCATTGCCTTAAGTATCTTGATGTCCCTCTTTACGATGTTCATTGTCCCCTGGTTTGGTAGCATAGGAAAGCTATTGCATTGCATTCTCACACCTGGACAATTTTTAAATGTTAATGTCATACGGTGTTTTGAACAAATAACCTGGACTGAATGGCACCGTGGAGCAAATCCTCAAATGCCTGCAAAGGCTGCTTTGTCACTGACTGGCTGCTAACCATCAGTAAATCTGACAATGTCTTTTAAAAACAAACCTGTAAAAGACTCAGGGTTTGAATGCTGGAATAGATTTTGTTTGTGCCCTCAAAGACCCAAGTATAAAAGCTGCAGCATAAAGATATCTATAAATAGATATCCCTGTTTTTGGTACCAGGAAGGAGAGTGGAAACTGAAAAAAGGAATTCAGATTCTGTAATTTCCACTGCCCTATAGGTGACCACCAAGCCAAAGAGCCACAAACCATATTTCTTAGAAAAGCACAAACGATGTCCCTCTGAGGTCCACTGAGGCTATTCTTCTGCTTTTGCTGAGTGAAACGAGAAATATATATATATATATACACATATATATAAACAAAATAAATAAAATTTCATAAATAAGATTTAAAAGTCTGAAATTACAGGCCGGTGCTTTAGCCTGGAAGAAAATTTACAAAACAGATTTCTGAGTGCTCAGTCATTTTAAGCAGACCAAACATCTCACCCCGACTTTTATTTTAGCTCTTTGGCTTTCCAAAATCTGTGTTAGACAGGTAGCCACCTGGACCTATGCAACAGAAGATCCTCATCAGTGGGGTCATCTAAACTACGAACTGCAGGATTTGCTGCCCATACAAGCTCTAGATAAACTTATCTTCATTTTAAGTTTATGTGGATAAACTTATCTACAGCTCTTCTTTTTTGGTCATGCAACTAGTGACCAAAGGGCTGTAAAACTGTTAGCAGGTTGGTAGCAGAATATCTGAGTAAGAACAAAATTGAGGGAAAACAAACAAACAAACACACAAACACACAAACAAACAATACTGCCTCACTTTTTAAGAACCTTCTGGTTTTCAGAGTAGGTGATAGCCTGAGTTAGGACATTTTCCACCACTGTAGGGGAAACCACATCAATGTTAGAGAATCAAAAAAAAAAAAAAAAAAGAACTGAGGAAAAAAAGGAAAGGAAGCCAACATATGGTCATTAGAGTATCTGGGAGGTAATGAACAGGAAAGAGAGCACCTGCCAAAAACACAAGCTTCTGATATTTGACTTCTTTGGCCAGCAGTCTGTGTTTATTCTGATAAAAATATGATTTAGGGGATGTAACATGAGACTTTGGGGGTCATATTTAATAAAAGAACAGCTATATAAGACAATCAAGGGACAGCATGCATGAAATAGAGAATACAAAAAAACACTTGCAGGTTTGTGGCTCTGTCTGAAGGAACAGACTATGCAGAAACTCAGTTTCACTCAAGGATATGGCCAATGCCTTACTTCCACCCTAAATTATACAGAGGAATAAGCAAAAGGAGTTTTGCCTTTGATTTTAATGGTAATGTATTTGGTTGAAGGTGCTGATGTTTCTGGCTTCAGTTTCCTGTGCTTTGCTCTTGACAACAGGTAGCTCTGCATCCAAATTCTGCAGAAGGTCAACAGGGACTGAGTGAATCACTCCCCTGAAATCCTCCCCTTGCATCTTCCTCCTCACTGCTGCTTAACTAGAGAAAATCTATGCACTTATAAATAAATACATGCAAAATATCTTCTAGTTTTTTATTCTGATTCCCCACCCCCCCAAAAAAAATAAAAAAAAATAAAAATCAGATTTTGAAAAATAACACATGCCATGATCTTTTGTCCAATTTAACACAGTCAAAAGACTGCACTTGTTTGAAATGATCAACTTTTGGTGCAGGAATGGTCAAGGTCACTGCAAACTCAGCCACTTTCCATTTTACGATGTAGATTAAGTGTTTTGCATCTCAGCTTCCATAGTAAATAAAAAATACTGTAGTTAAATATATGACTCTCATCTTCAGAGCCGAAGGTCATATAGGACTTGGAACTGAATACAGAAGAGATGGAAGGCTGTTTTACACAGCACCTGAATAAAATTAGGGATTCATCTTTAATATCTGCTTTTTTGTGCTTACTGTATTTATCTCCCTGTTTCCCTAAGCTTTGATAATTTTGTCTGATACTGAATACTTAGAAACAGACTTTGTTTCACACATCTGAAAACCAAAATATTCAGTGTCAGAAAATTAAACGATCTATAGCATAAAATATTATGCAGTTAAGACAGATATGTTATTCCCTATGAGCAGTTCCTTCAGAAATAAAAAGGAATAGGAAAGAAAGGCTCAAACAAATGCTACGATTTCACTTCTCAGCAGCAAGAAATAATGTTATACAATATATAATGGTTTGTACTGTTGATGTCAAGAAAAGCAAGTTAGGCTTAGAATGAAATTATTGCATTACTGGGTATTGGGATAATTTTGAGTGGAAAAATGCAATACAAATGATTTTATTAATAACAATATTTGGGCTTTTTTTTTTTTTTTTTTTAATGTGAAAACTTTGGTTGTGCCATTAAAGAACAGTACTAATTACTTAATCCTTGTAAAACTATACCTCATTTGGCAGTCCAGGATGGAGTGTACTTCAGAAAGAACCGCCTTTCCTGAAAGACTTATGTTTGAAACAAACGTTTCCAAATTGTTAATGACCGAAAGAGTAATGCAATATCACACACGCCTTCATTAAGCACTGGTAAAGTCCTTCAGACACACGAAAGTAAATAGTATAAAATATAAACTCTTGAAAACATTTGAATTTAAGTAATCTTTCTAGTGGATTCCTATACTGCTTTATATAATGATCTAACACAATGTTTTGAGGACTAAAGAGAACTTTAGCAGTTGTCTTGCCCTCTTTAATGACAAATAATTCTCCCTGCAGTTCTTGAGTTTGGCCAAGCAAAAAGTCACCTCCAGGTATTTTATCAATTTACTCCAAATCTAGCTGACCTGTGACTCCACAAATTGTGATTCTCTTTTCATAGATGTCCGATATTTAGGAAAACCATGATGTCTGACGTGTAGGGAAAAGACCTTCATTCCATAATTTTCAAGTGGAAACCTAATTTTTGACTGAACCTGAGTTTTATCATAGAGAAATATTCTTGTTATGCACTTGAAAACAGAGAATTCAATCAAGATTTGAGAAAACAAGATCAGACTCCCTTTGCCTGCTTTGTAACAGGTGTTTGAATCTACACTTCCACACAGACTTGCTTCTGGAGTGTTAAGAAATGAGGAGAGGCTCACACATGATATCAGCAACCATTCGATCATTAAAGATGACTTAAAATAAAAAAGTTAATTCCTACTAAATCACAGTGTGTTTATATTATCTGGGATATGGGGCACTTTCTTGGGGTCTTCCATTTCACTCCCTACTAAAAAAAATAAATTATTTTGTGCAAAGGTTTTGTTTCGTTGTTTATAGAAAACATCTGATTGTTCTGTGTCATATAAAATCTTTAACAGAATAATTCACTGAGCATGACATATGTGAAAGTCCTCAGTATCCAGCTGTCATGACTAATGTGAACCCAGTTCTCTGGTCCATATCAGACAACAGCAAATTGACTCTTGGGTAGTTTGAATAGAAGGCCACTACCAAAAGTAAAAAAAATAAAACACTGACTTCTGAAACCAGTTAAGAAATTCTAGTGAATAAAAAAATATGATGATGACTCCATATGAAGTACACCTTTGAGAAGAATAAAGAAACTTCCTGGTAGAAGTTAAGTATTTCTTAACTCATTATTTCTTCTGGGACCTGTAGAGGTACCAAGCTACTCAAAGACTAAAAGGAATGATGCATCCCTGAGGAGCCTCAAGCTTGGCAAGCAGGGAGCCCTGGCAAGGTGCAGGTTTTTCCTTGTCTAGACCTCACTAAGCAGCCAACAGGGAGGGGGGGAAGCAAGGGGGAAGAGCCTCCGTGACACAAGGAGTGAGTATATACAGTCTCCAGACTGTAAAGTGATCACTATTTAGTTTGTGTCACTTCCCATTCTCATTATGTTCTTTGTCAAGAGAATGGATTTATGTGCTGCCATTTTCTGCACTCATTATGGTGTTTGTCAAGTTAATGAATAGTCTGAGGACTCGAATTTCCAATACTGAAGGGTGAATTATGGCACCTGAATTAAAATAACTCTTCTGCTTGCCCAGACTCTGCATCCCAAAGCAACAGACACTTGCTCTGTTTCCTATATGAGATATCAGGAGTTACAGCAGGACAAGAAGTCGCACTGAAAAGTCCTGGCTAGGTCAGGCAGTGGAAGCTCACACTTCTGTGATATACCGGGCTTTAAACTTGCAGCACCTCATTTGCCTGGCAAAGCCAGGACAGAAAATGGCATGAAATGAATTGGCAACACTTTATTATAAGTGACAAATGAGTATTAATTTATTTGATGTTCCTTACAAAAACACTAATCACTGAAAGTTCTTTCGGTCTTAGTGTGACTGTTAATATGTGATTCCACAGGAATTTTGGTGTAATTTAGCATTAATTAATGTCCACTTACTGCAAAGTGCTGCCATATTCATCTACTTTCTGTGACTGAGAAAAAAAAATGAAATAAAATAGAGTTAAACCCCTTTTAGTGAGATCTCAGTGCTTTACTCCTGCAGCCTTCAATGACCTAGATTGCATCATAAGCCAAAAGGAAAAAATTATTTATCATACTCTTTCATGGTATCAGAGGTTGAGATCAAGTTAATAGAGAGAATACCAAGAAGAAGGCAAAGAAACACAGACTTTTGCTTTCAGGAGCAATGGCTTGGCTGGAGCTTGGATGTAAGGGAACAAATTATTGCAAGTAATACTCCCATCTAACTTTTTTTTTTTTCTCTACAATGCATTGTACAATGCATAAAAAACAACCCACTGACACAGCAAGCAAGGAACTACGCAGTCCCCTGAAAAGACCGTGTTCTCTCCACAGCACCGTTATGACTGCCAGTGTGACAGTAACAGCTGCGGTTCATGTACAGGTCAATGCAAGAACATTAGGCAATGCACAGCTATCAGCACCACATATGTAAAGAACTTGAGAAAGTAGATGTTATTAGTTGTGTTTTCTTCTCAGGAAAATGATGAAAAGAGAAATGAAAATAAATGTTTTGTAAACACTTAAAGATTTTGTTTGCTTTTGAGATTTATCACTGCATAATATTGTGTCAAGAGTCACATAGATTTTTTTTTCTCCATTTCTTGTGAAGGGCATCCCAAAAGCAGCCCACAAAATTCCCTTTGTCCAAGCATACCTCTGTTGTCTTTGTCAACAGAAAACAGGTGGGATGAAAGGTGCTTTTCTTATGGCAACATGTTATTCTGCTGTTGGCACGTTGTGGAAGATGACCCCTAAAATGGGGTATGTCATTTTTTCCTTGCCTGCCCTACACACCTTGGTGGGCTTTCTGTCCTCACAAGTAGGCATTGTTGATTAGGTTTCACATATGACAAGAGAAAACTCAGAGGAATAGACAATGATTACACTTATCTTGTCTGATTTTACATAAAATTCACAAATAAAATTTGTGATAACTAAAAACCAAGCATGACAAATCTTGGGCTTGCTCCACTAATTTAGTTTTGCTCTACTAATTTAGTTTACTGCTGCTCGCCTTAGATTTGGCTGCATATATTAATGGTCCTTCTCCTCCCCTTCCAGCTCCAAGCAGATGAGGACACACCTGTGACATCTGTGCCTCCCCACATTTGAGATTCACTCTTGCCACTGAAGAAGGTGGAAGAGATGGCTCTCTTCTGCTGAAAGATAGCAATGTCTAAAGGCAAACTCTTCAGGTCTTCAATAGATGAATTACTCTTTCTATTTACAGAAGAAAAAAAAAGTGTTCTAAACAGCCATAAAATTCTCATCTGGGAAATGCCAACACTATGTTGGTATTGTGTCCTGGTTTTGGTTGGGATAGAGTTCATTTTTTTCCTAGTAAGTGGTATGGCCCTGTGTTTCAGATTTATGATGTGAATAACGCTGATAGCACACTGATGTTTCAGTTGTTGCAGAGCAGCACTCACCCAGAGCCAAGGACTGTTTAGATTCCTGTGCTGCCCCGCAGCAAAGGGCTGGGGTTTCCCCAGGATCTGGGAGGGGACAGAACCAGGACAGCTGGCCCTGGCTGGCCAAGAGGATGTCCCGTGGCATGCAGCATCACGCTCAGCAATGACAGCTGGGTGGGAGGTGGCCAGGGGGGCTGCTGCTGCTGCTCAGGATTTGCTGGGCATCTGTTGGTGTGTGGTGAGCGATTGCATTGTGCATCACTTGTTTTGCACATTCTTTTATTATTATTTTCTCTTCCTGTGCTGTCCTTTTAAGGTGTTTTGAGCAAATTTGCTGACGACACCAAACTTGGAGGAGATGTGGACTCGGATGAGGGTGGAAAGGCCTTGCAGAGAGATCTGGACAGATTGGAGAGCTGGGCGGTCACCAACTACATGAAGTTTAACAAGAGCAAGTGCCGGGTCCTGCACCTGGGACGGGGCAGCCCTGGCTATATGTACAGACTGGGCGACGAGATGCTGGAGAGCAGCCCCACAGAGAGGGATCTGGGGATTGTGGTTGACAGCAAGTTGAATATGAGTCAGCAGTGTGCCCTGGCAGCCAGGAGGGCCAACTGTATCGTGGGATGCATCAAGCACGGCATTGCTAGTCGGTCGAGGGAAGTGATTGTCCCGATCTACTCTGCGCTGGTCCGGCCTCACCTCAAGTACTGTGTGCAGTTCTGGGCACCACAGTACAAAAAGGGCATTAAACTGTTGGAGAGCGTCCAGAGGAGGGCGATGAAGATGGTGAAGGGCCTAGAGGGGAAGACATATGAGGAGCGGCTGAGGTCACTTGGCCTGTTCAGCCTGGAGAAGAGGAGGCTGAGGGGGGACCTCATCGCAGTCTACAACTTCCTCGCGAAGGGGAGTGGAGAGGCAGGTGACCTATTCTCCATTATCACCAGTGACAGGACCTGCGGGAACGGAGTTAAGCTGAGGCAGGGGAAGTTTAGGCTGGACATCAGGAAGATGTTCTTCACCGAGAGGGTGGTTGCACACTGGAACAGGCTCCCCAGGGAAGTAGTCACTGCACCAAGCCTGTCTGAATTTAAGAAGCGATTGGACTGTGCACTTAGTCACATGGTCTAAACTTTTGGTCAGCCCTGTGCGGTGCCAGGAGTTGGGCTTGATGATCCTTATGGGTCCCTTCCAACTCAGGATATTCTATGATTCTATGATTGTCTTGACCCTTGAATTTTATCTTTTTCCACATTTCTCTCTCTCTCTCTTTTTTTTTTTTTTTTTATTATTTTTTTTTTCTTGGGGTTGGAGGGTAGTGGAGAACACCTGTGTGGTACTGAGCTGTCTGCCAGGTTAAGCCACAACACTTTATTAAATACATGTGTCAGCTCAATATAAGGCTGCCCATCTTAGGACTACTATTACTGCTCTCTTCCTGCACATATATAAACATACATTTCCTAGAACTATTGTTATTGCATCTTGCTCCCTGAGATACCACCTCCTACGTTCAGCCAAAACACACTAATTTTCTTTTGGTGTTTTCTTACAAAAGAACAAAATGTATCAAAGCTAACAGCATGACTATGGGTTTTGAAGCTTTTCTGTGTTTAACAATTCCCCTATCTTGCCTGCTCTTCCTTTCTCTTTTTGCTATTTTTTGTGAAGTGTTTGTTTTTTGTTAACAATTAGTCTTCCCCTCTTCCCCCAGTTACTAACCTCTGTGGGGAAGAAGGTAGGAAGATCAAAAATAAAACTAACTTCTGTTCACTAGAAAGGGAGGAGCTGAACTGATTTTCTGCGCAGGCTGAGATGTTCAGGCCATTAGACTGCAAAGAGCTCTGCTAAATGGACACATGGCCGCCCATTTGGGGCATCCGATGTTTTAATCATGGAAGAATTTTTGGCAAATTATTTCCTCTCACCTGCCTGGCCAAGCACTGGCTTTTGTCTGTTTATGCTGTGGGAAGGAGTGTACATGTGGTCTTTTCTGCTCCTTGATCATTCCCCACCGTCTTCTCTGGTTCCAGTCAAGTTCTCTTAGTTCTGCTCATCATCCAGGATGAAATGCTTTGTCCTGATCACTAAGGCACCAAAGCCTACCTTTGCCTACATTGCATAGAAGCCCTGAGTGGCAGGAGAGAAGCTATTTAGGTTAGCCCCAGGGTGAATAATTACTGCATGAAGAGAAATAAAAGATTTATTAATTCTCATTTCTTTAAACATTTATTGCTTTTTAATTCAGACTAAATGTCACGATTTTTTTCTCCTTCAGATGACAGTGACAAATTTACTCCTGAGATGAGATCTACCAGACTGCAGGATTGTTACTAAAGTAAAAACTTATTTAATAAGCCACTTCAAAAAAGAGGAGGAAAAGTGAAACACACTCAGGGTGGGATTTCTGGATAAATCACCAGAACTAGCATCTTCGCTTTCCTAGAATCCACAGAAAACCAAAAGAGGAAGAATTATCCAATGGTTACTTCGTAAGGTCTCTAGAAGTATTGTGTATTATAAACCAATTACTCTTACATAGTACCTACACTTTCCCTTCTGTGATTGCTCAGACACAAGGCAGAGAGTTATTGTGATATTTGGGCAACATAGATTCTTGTTTTAGAGGTGGACCAGAGGATCTCTGTCCTTTTTCTGATGTGAAAATGACCTGTTATCTGAAAATAAACAGATGAAACACTTGAAGGCTATGTCTGTAATGAATATCAGAATGAGTTTAAATATAAGCAACAAGGAAGAATAGCAAACTGTGGAGCGAGCTATGTGCAGGTCTTCCCCATCAAAGGAAGGCAGATAATGAGGTGAGATATGGACAAGAAGTTGGGGAGGAAGGGAGAAAAGTCTGCAACTCATCTGAATAGAGAATTTCTAAATAAGCAAATAAACGTGTGTTAATATATCCCAGTGAGCGAGGGGAAAGAAGGAAGGACTGATGAACTGCTATAAACATACAGAAAAAGTTATCTCCAGCACAACTGCTGGCTACTATTGTACTTTTCTTCTTTTTCAAGGATAAAGAAAGAGATGAGAGACACTGTTTGCAAAACGATGTCATATGAAACTCCATTGCAGAAGTAAGATTTTGGTGATGTCTTCCCTAAAAGTTTACCTTTTTTTTTTTTTTTTTTAAACCATCCTACAGATGCATCATATAGTCATGCACACACACATACATATGTTTACATACCTGATTAATTTAGAGAATTAGGTAAAAAATAATAAGACGAGTCACATATTTCTGTTGGTTTCCAAGTTGCATTAGTTGTTTGACATTGACAAGTCTCTAAGGCAGAGGCCAGAGCTCAGAAACCAACAGAAACCTCTGTCTTAAGTGCATTTTCAAGGTGGATATATTACAGGAAGAATTTTTGCTTTATGTGAAATATAATATTAATCCCAACTCCAAGGCTCTTTCATCACTCAAGGGTCCCATTGTCAACTGGTATACCTCAGATAAATTGAAGAGCATTATATAATGACCTTAACAATCAACACAATAAAAAAAATAAAAAAATAAAAAAAGTGAAAAATAATATCAATGAGGCCAGGACTAAGAGTTCACTTTTTAACCTCTGATGAAATTGTGTTACTATTTACTTGAAGTGCTTTATGCTTCTACAGTGCATTGCATTTGTCAGTGGATGCAGACTATATAATGATATCATTATTATATTTAGACAGTTGACTGGGTTTAAGACATTTAAGATTTTTTTTCTTTACCAGAGATGGAGATAGCATGCTTCGCTCTGGATATCTATCACCCTAATTCTACCATCACATCATCTCCCTCACTTCACTTCCCCCCAGCCACATGTATTCTCAACAGATGAGAGCTTTCAGTTTACTCAGCCATGAACCTGAATCTGTAAGACTAGATTTTTATTTTTTTTATATATATCCCAGCTCCTACACCACAATTAAAGAATGCCTTTCAGTCTTAAAAAGGTTTGTCCTCTTAACATCCCCAGCAGTCCAAAGAATGATATTATTTCCATTAAACACGTGTGAAGTGGTGTTATAGAGAGACAAAGTGACTTTTCTGAGAAATTCTGCACCAAAGCAGAGATATGAAACAGAATTTTTCAAATAATAATAATCATCACAAAAAGTCATTCTATTCACAGTACAATCAAATAGTGACAGATTAGGGGCATTTATTTGTTTCCTCCACTAAAATAACCTTCTATCTTTCAAATAATACAGAACATTATTCCTAATTATTTATTGTTTTCTATTTTTTAGATTAACAAGTGCAACAGATTTTTTAAATCTAGTCAAAGACATGATTTTGAATTTTTTTTTTTTAAACTAGTCCACTAATGTAACAAGGTGATGCTTCAGAGAGAAAGCTATCAAGTTTGTGGTTGTGTGATTACTACATATTAAAATTCCAATTTCCAGACCTTTACATAAATACTATTAGCAATTAGCTAATGTGCTGATGATCTTCATGATGGTATAACATAGCTGACTTATTTCCTTAGACTTCTAAGACCATTTAATAAAGAAAGAAGATCTAAATTGCAGTTCAGGCTGAGGATAAAAATCATCCTCTCTCTTCCCCTCCCCTCCCACTGCTTCTGAAATGCCATTGCACTGATATTAAATTTGAAGGCATTGAACTAATTTAACCACTTGCTTCCCAAGACCCCTTCCAGAACCATAAAAAGTAACACAAAGAATACAATGACTTAATAAAATTTTGAAAGCTAGTAACAGATCCAAATCCTGGAGTTATAGATGTCATATTGTTTTGGCATGGATTGAAAATATGGCCACAGTAGGTTAAAGGAAACTCTGAACTAATCGGAAATCATAGCATAACTTTTAACATATGGACTTGGCATGGCACATTGGTTGCATGACATCAGCCCGCGTGAATCATTGCCACCAGAGTTATTTGAGATTGCAGAGTCCCTACCCCGGGACGGAGGTCCATAGCTCCCCAGTTCCAACACCCACCACTGACTTATAATCAGCAATGCAACACTGCAATCTTCTTCAACATAAAATTCCAATCATGAATTTCCCAAACTCTATTTTACATTCAGCAAGATTTCCCTGTTCTTCCACACTCCAAGAAGCTTTTTATAATCCCTCTGTTCTGGTAGCTAGGGAGTCTCCTCAGATGTTATGCTTACATAGTTACTCTTCTCTCACCCATAGACTTTTATTCTTTTTGAACATTTTACTCTAGTTTGATTAGCTCCTCTCCTTTCTTGATTTTCAGTCTTGCTATCTAAATGTGCTACCTTAACAGCATTCTTAAAATAGAAATTGGTACTGCTTTATTATTATTATTATTATTTCCCCTCAATTCTATTTCAAGCATATGTCCTAACCAGCACCTTGTGCAACATTACCAATTCTCCATCTCTGGTGAAAATACTTAGTGTCACACATTCTGAAATACCATTCACCTTTTGGATGATGTTATTATACCTGTGGTTTGTGATCACTCTATAATTGGTTAAAACAGCTAGGACTCTGAGATTTTTCGAACTGATAGCCTCATGTTTTCAGCAGAAATCATTATTATTCATCCTCTTGCACTTCACTGGTACATTCAGCATTTCTCTCCCATCATTTGTTTCAGACTTATTTCATCTCTCTCCTTTACAGATGGCCAAACTATACACATAACTCCCATTGAGATTTCTCAGTGTCTTGTACAGTGCCTTTAATATTTCCCTATCTCTACTTACACAGGCTGTTCATACTGGCATTTATCATGGTCCCTCCACATTGCTGGCTCATAATCTTCCTCTTTGTTCTCCCTGTTTGTCTCCAGCTGAGCTGGGGCAGAAACCCTTGCTATCGATCTCCCAGTTCACAACCTCACTCTTTGCACTAGCACATGAACCTTGCGATTAATTTTTTATTCTTTCTGTCTGCAACCACATTGACAGGAATATCCTACAGGAAAGCTGCATTCTCAATACCTAGGTCAAGAAAATATTAATTACAATTTGTCCAAAGAGGAACCCCACCAGAAAATTCTCCTTTATCATAATACAGCTTAACAGCTGTTTGTCAAAGCCATTATTATCCTTAACCCCATGTTCACCAAGAGCTTCCTGCAATTTGTGGTATCAAAATGCAATAACAAATATTTAATAACATTTATTTTTTCTAACAAATCCACATGGAATTTTTCTTTGTCATTTTCCACTTACATCCAAAGCATGGATTATTCTCTTCTCCAAGAAAGCCTCACACCCTAATAAAATCAGTCCGACTGGTATCATTTCCTGAATTGCTTTTCTTTTGCCTAAACATATTTCATAAATTGTCTGATCTTCATACATACAATATTATTCCCAAATTTGACAGAATTTCAAATAAGTATTTTTAAATGCTTAAGAATACTGACATTTTTGAAGGCTTTTCTATGTTTGCCCTTTATGTTGCAGACCAGTATTTCTTTTTGATGTTCCTGAGGTAGCTTCACAAATTTACATTTCCATTTACATGACCTGCTGCTGTCAAGAGATATAGACCCAATGGATAAATTTCTAAGAAACTGAAAACCTAATGCAAACATTTGTGGAAGAGATGAGAGGCTGCAAGAGGAAGGTGCAGCAAAGATGAGAGTGCTAATGCTTCCATCATGCAGAAGGGTCAACTGCTGACATGCCCCAGGGATCTTTGACTTGCACAGCCTGAGTCCCTGAACATCCTAGGGCAAAAATAGACCTAAATGCACACACTGGAATTATTCTTGGTGGATGGTGAACTACAGAAATAAAGTTTTACATGGAAATAAGTTGTAACAGGCTGTGAATTATTATGCAGCTGCTTAGTGCATTTAAGGCAAGCATCCTGTTTGCTTAAGTCAGGAAAGTCTCACTGACATGTCCACATCCCCAGTAGGACACAACTCCAGGCATCAACCTAGACCTGGGCTCTGACCCTGGATGAGACACTCCCCTGCGGGGAAAATGTCCTCCCCAGGAGGCTGCAGACACTCAGCTCCCTACTGCAGCCCCTCTCACCTCTTCCTCATTTTCACCATTTCCTGGTTTTATTCATTCCTTGCTTGGGTTTGACTTTTTTTTTTTTTTTTTTAAATACAGCTCTGGTTCCCCCTGACGTAAAAAGAGCCAGATATGCTGTTAGAGAAATCTCATGGGAATGCAACTAATAAACAGGGTGAGCAAAATCTGATTTAAACATATCTCATTAAAATTAATAACTCCATCAAATATGAAAAAGATCATTAGGTGTGGTCAGGGCAATCAAGCATAATTTTTATGCTAAACAATCGTAAGACAGAAATATTTTTCCTCTCTCAAATAATATATAGTGTACAGTACAAAGTACCTCTATAAAACCTCACATTATACCCTATGAATTACTACAGACACATTTATGTTGTTGAAACTGGATTAAAGGGGGTTCTGGCAAAACCCTTTGCATCTCCAGATAAACCGTAAATTGAGTTCACAAGCTTATATATATATATGATGATTATATATATACATAAAGCTTATCTCCAAATCAGCCTCATCCTGTTGATTTACATGGGACACTCTTAGAGCACAAAGAAGAAAATACAGTAATTCATACCAACGGAAAATCCATAGATATACAGAAGAAGAAATATTTCTTCTCTTGCTGGGCATTGACAAAATTTAACCCCTAGGATCTAGCTTTTGGAGGAGGTAGAAGAATCTTCTTGCCTGAAAGCATCTTTTGAAGCTTAAATCACACTTCCTATCATGTTGGTTATTACTCCTGTTTCCTAAAGGAATGAGTGAGTGTGTATCGTGGGAGAGCACTGTCATATTTATGAACCCAAATTCACTGGATAGTTTCACTGAAATAAAAAATAAAAAAATGCATTCTACAGATATTGAGGAATACAGCCATCTGACTAGACAACAGAAACCCTATCTGCACTCCATAAAGGTAAAGGTTTCAGTATAAGTTTTCCATGTAGTAGCCATCACAGAATCCCTACAAGCAGACTACCAAGACAAAAAAAAAAAAAAAAAAAAAAAAAAAAAAAAAAACAAACCACTGTGAATCCCACTCTCAGGAGCCCTGAGCCTTTACATGGACTGCTTGGTGATGAAGAAGTGACAAACCCTTATGGAAACAGAGGTTGTTTCACTGTGCAGCCAGGGCTCTTCATGTCAGCAGCAGCCATTCCCAGCACAGCTGGGTTTAGGTCCTCTTGCATCTCTAAGCTTTGTCTCAAGGCTTTAACCAGATGAGGCATTGATTCTCAGTGAGGCAGGAAAGGTGGCACCTGACTTGCAGACCAGTCTCTCACCCTGAGTCCACCCACAACAATGATTAAGACTTCTGCCAGGGTAACGTTGCATGCAGCAGCTCTGTTACAGCATGGGAAGCCATCTCTGACTGCACAGATATGATCAACTTTCCTCCTCAGAGGAGGCAGCATGAATACAAAGCCCGGGAGAACTGTGACACCAGAGCAATGAGAGCAACCCAAGAACAAGAGTTGAATGCAGTATGCTGTATGACAGAGAGCAGACATTACTCATATTTACCCCAGAAGTAACTTCCCCAATAACAACCAAGTTCTACCAGGGTTGAGCAGCCAAGGCACTTTGATAGAGAGGAGCTTTACCCTGTGACAAAGAGGTTTTGGGAACACGGCCTTCAAGGCACAGCTAATCTCCAGCAGACTTCAGAGCAAATCTCAGGAGAGCCTCTTTTAAAGAAGAAAAATAAACATCTGCAGTTTTCCACGGTAGCTACTAGAGACCCTGGACGGGGCAGGAGCACAGCTAATCCCAGCTCCACAGCACTGGCATTGGGCAGCATTTAACACTGACTGCCTGTCGCTCTGCTGTCAGAGAAGGATTGAAATATGTGAGTGCTCTGTTCTCTCAAGGTTTCATTTTGAGGTCTGACAGATACGACCTGAGGATAATTTTGCAACTGTTCAGAGGGACAAAGGTAAAAATAAATAAATAAAAAGCAACCTTCCTCTGCCTGCAGAAATCAGGCGAAAACCTAGGCAATTGCAAATAGTCTGATATATTTATTTCTATTATTTAATGGCCAATTGGTGTCTTCTTTGCAGTCACTGGGTCTCATTCTTTTTTTCTAATGGGAAGATACCCACAGGGAAATTACTGCTAACAAGTGGCAGGCCCTTCATTAGTCCGAGGAAAACATATTTGTGGCCAATCATAGGTTTAATTAAGGATCTGACCACACTCCTAATGCAGACAGTGGCAAAACAGCTATTAGCTCCAGAGAACAGGAAGAGCCACTGAATATAGACCATTTGAACCTGCAAGTGAGTTGCTTGCAAGCATATCACAATTTCCATCAATCACTGAATACAGGGCTGCAAGGGACCTCGAGGGGCTGGCTGCTCCATCTCTACACTCAAAAACAGGCAAACTATTCCTAAGCTACTCCTGACAGCTGCTTGTCTAACCTGTCCTTATAAGCCTCTACAAGGCTGGAGGTTCCTCTGTTTCCCCAGGCAGTCTCTCACCATGCTTATCTACCCCGAGCATTAGAAAAAAATGGATTTTTTTTTTTTCCTCCCCTCCTGCCTAACATAAATCTCCTCTTCTGGGGTTTTGCCCATCTGGTGAACCACTGCTCTGGGCCTCATTCTCTGAAACCCCATACTTGTGTTTAAACAGGTGCACAGAAGGTAGAAAAATTAACATCTCACAGACTGGGTGGTATTTCGGACCTCCAATGGACTAACTGAAGGCATCCCATAGTGGGCCTTCAGGAGGGTCCTGGGTCACCTTGGCTGGACCTTCACCGAGCTTTGCGGGAGCTATTCAGTTCCCTGTCTCTAGAAACATGAAGCCACTTTGATTAAACTCACTGTTTCCCAGGACTGCTGCTTGAGGATGATAATTGTAGCTTCAGGAGGGCTGACTTTCTGGTGTTAAACCTCCCAACAAGCTTTAAGAACAAGAAGCAGCTGCAATAATCTGCTCAAAAGAGGCACGTTTTAAATACATTATTTATGCCAGCCTGCAGGGGGGAAATTGTTGTTATTCTCAGTTAAAAACCATTTGGCGACCCAGGACTCCTCCCATTACCTGCTGAGCCAAGTTAGCATATTGCAAAATGAAAAATAAAACTTAATTTATTATGATTAAGCACCATGTGACAAGTAAATGGTCTCAGCACAGCAGTGGCCAGAATGACTTTCTTCCTGAAAGCCCTAGTCTTCCCTCCTCTGACACTTGTACTTGTTTATCTCCTTGATGCTTTTCTTCCCTTTTTCATTGTTTGTCTCTGTGTAGGAATGATGACGTGTGTTTTCCTTCCCCTCAGACTTTTACTTTCCCATGCTTTAGCCTCTCTGTGTTTAAGTGCTGAACACATTTTGTTCTCTGAAAAACAATGAGAATAAATAAAATAAAAATAAGACAGGAATAAAATAAAATAAAAAATCTCTGAACCTAAAACTCCGAGTTTATTACAAAAATAAAGGAACTTCCCTTGATGGTGATATGGCTAAGAGTAAGCTGTAAAGAGCTCTGTCTGCTGCTGCAGGGAGTTATAGGGGGAAAATCCCATGCATACATAAACCCTTCTTCTTGGGGTATGTGGGAGGGCTGCTACCATGTCCCACCCTGCAGTGGACCAGCCTTGCAGGGATGTCGCTGCTCCTTCTGTTTCACCTTTACTCCTGGCTCACTGATACCCAGCATAAACTTATGGACTTTATTTCAGCTGATTAGAAACATCAGCTTGAATGCACACTTGCCTTGTAACTGTTTTACCACCGTGCTTTCTTCTCTCTGGGCCTGCACCCATGACAACTAAACATTTCTCCTTGTATGTTATTAGCAGAGACTGCCTTGAACCTGATCAAAAGCTGAGTAAGGGCAGCAGACAAGTGCTGATGATTTCAGGGGACAGTGAATCTTTTTGATCTAATATCCTGAAGAATATGACCTCATTTTAAATATATTTTTCCTGTGTTTTACACAGTAAAATTATAAATTACAGTAAACAGTATTTATGGACAAGGAAGAAATTTTGTCTTAAATTTCTTTCCTATAGGAAACCTTTTTGCTTGCTTTTGTGTTTTTGCATCTCACTTGATTATTCTAAATGCTTGGCACAAAGTCTCTCTCAAATGTTGACCACATAAGCCAGCAGGATACCTTCTACAGCTCAGATGTGGCCAAGACCAGAGCTTTTTATGTCTGCTTCTCAAAGTTTCTTGTTGCTTCTTAACTTGTGGGAGCAATACAAAGAGATATATACATAATACCAGTTGGATTGCTGCAGCACATATATTCGTCACTCCTGGGAGAGTAAGTAGTTCCTTTCAGTGAAAATAAATCACTCTGCCTTTAGATAGAGGTTAAAAACAGGTCAGAATGGAAAGCAAAACCTGTAGTTGAGGTTTCACCATTCAAGCCCTGTGCATTTCTGTATGACCAGGTTTCAGCTCTGCCACTGTCCTGGTTTCTGATACCAGGTGTGTCATTGCTCATTCAGCACTCATGCAGGAAAATGTACTTGTCATCCCACCAGTGATGTACTCGAATTGTGCCAGAAAGGAAGGGGAGGCTTCAGGCATTTAAGAGTGAAACAAGAATTCTTCTTTTTATGACTCCAATTCATATCAATCAAAGACAAAAGGAAACAATTCCAATATCTTATTTTAATGCTTTCGTTTGTCTTGGAGTTTAGTCGCCATAAAAAGTGTATGTTTAAAATGTCCTTTGGGGAGTTACAGTCCCATAAACTCTTGTAACCAAGTGACATGCGATAATGAAACTACCTCTACAAAGTACAGCAAAATGAGATTTTTTTTTTATTGTAATCATCAAATAGTTTGCCTCAAGGTATTGATTGAATTATACATAAACCTTATGTGCTGCAGAAAGGGAAGAGAAGGGAAGGGAAAGGAAGGGAAGGGAAACGTTAATTCTAACAATATCTTTTTAGAGACACATGAAACTAGGAGTAATATAAAAAAAAAAAGAAACAAAAAGTTAATTTACCCCTTTTAAGAGAATAATTACTCTATGTTTTAGGTATTTTGTTGTACTTTTATTACTTGCCTCCCATAGCTGCAATGCCATTAAAAAAGGAAATTTGAAAAACAAAAAAAAAAAAAAGAAGAATTATAAGCATGTTGACCTTAAAATTGCATTTCCAGTTGATGCACATTCAGTTAGGTAGAATGATCCATCTATTTTAAAAGTTATTTAATCTCTGCCCTTTGAGATGAGACTTACTGTCTCAATGTTTCTGAAAAGTTTATTGAAACGAGGACAGACTTTTTTTTTTTTTTTTTCTGTTATTTCAATTCCTAGGCTCTTACTTGTGAATTAAAATTCAGATCTTGAAGACAAGAAAGTTATTGAATCTGTGAATCAGGTCTAAGACTAGCCTTCACTGAACTCTTTCATAAAAATTCAGTTTTGCGTGTTTTACTTTTTATTGTAAGTCTTAGCATATTGATTTCTCTCACATTCAGATACCACAATTATTTATTGAAATACAACATTTCTACACATAATAACGTCTGATGTGATGTATGTAAATGTTTTCTTTCTTTTCTTTCTGTACATAGCTAGAACAATATTTGATAACAGTAGAATAGAAGCAGATAAAAACTTATGCTACTTACTTAGAGCTAACTTGGGGGGGGGCGGGGGAGGGGGGTAGATTTATTTATCACAGTTGTCCAAAGGCAAGACCAAATGTCCTGTTTTACTTTGGAGGTGTGCATTTATTTCATCCCCTGTCTTACATAAGAGAATGCTGTTTGCAGAACTTCTTACGAGTAACTAATATAAAGACTAATCTAACATCTACAAATTCCAGTATTTAACAGAATATGTATTGAAGTTATCTTTCCATAAAGTATATATATAGACAGAGAAATGCCCATGGGCTTCTTTGGAAGACAGGAAGAATTGTTCACTTCCCAAAGTGCTTTGTGCCAGAGGAAAATTCATTCTGACATTAAAATTTGTCTCATTAATCACCTGAATTTGTCTGCTCCTCATCCTCTCAGCATTTGTTCTGTTTTACACTAATGTAATAGAGGGTCGTTCACGAATGGGTATTTTTTCTCCAGATTTCCAGCAACTGTCATAGACATTTTTATGGATATTGTGAAGTTCTGATATCACCTCCTATTTCACAGAGGGCAGTTTACATGTGATGGAAAATGCATAAAAAATTAGATATCTGACATCATCCTTGAGCTGTGAAAAGTTTTATTTTAATGACTGCTTGGGGGGGAGGGGGGGGAGGGGGAGGGAGTTCTTATGCTTAGATATACTTACATTTTCTCCACAGCTTTCTCTGAAACTTCTGCATAGCCAAATGCAGGTGTGATGGCCACGAAGAGGTTAAAGGCACCTGTTGAGGTACAGACATTTTTTCTCTGTTCATACTCCTGCAGTGGCATTTAGCAGGGCTTCGCTACGCGCTCCATGAACCCAGGATACAGCGAAGTGACAGTTCCCTCCGGCACTCAGCACCTGTCACCAGAACCACGGTGATCAACATTTCACTTGGCCTTCATGTCAGGGAGAGTGTTTTTTTTTTTAACGTGATCAAGTGTGAAACTTTCCTTGAGTTGGAAAGCGGTTAATTCAGCCACCAAGATTAAAGGAAGACACAGGTGATAGGGAAGGAGGGGAGGAGGGATGACACTTGCTCTGGAAACCAGCCAGCAGCAATCACAAAAGCTTCAAGGTCCTGCCTGCCCTGTCTGCCTGTTCTGAGCTTCACAAAACTGAGAGGTGAAGATTTTTTTTGCAGGGTACTGGTGTGAGAGCAGCTGAGGCTGGATGGACAACCAGGCCTCTCCTCCTGCTCATGCCCACGCCCCACTGATAAACTCAATTAAGTTATTAAGAGAAATAAAGTCACAGAATCACAGAATTGTAGGGGTTGGAAGGGACCTCAAGAGATCACTGGGTCCAACCCCCCTGCCAAAGCAGGTTCCCTAGAGCAGATTTCCCAGGTAGGCGTCCAGACAGGCCTTGCATATCTCCAGAGAGGGAGACTCCACAATCTCCCGGGGCAGCCTGTTCCTCTGCTCTATCACCCATGTTTCTGTGACTCTGTCACAAAAGAATGTTAAAAGAGTAAAAGACAGTTGCTTTGAAGGATAAAGTCTGTACATTCACTTGTGTTTGCTTCAGTGGTGCTCACTATGACTCCAGTGACATCTACATTAGTACAACGAACCATGCCAGGCACCAGTTCTGGACTGCAGAACTTCATTATCTGTACAGTTAATTTTTTTAAGATGGTCACCACGGTTGTGATCTGGATTAATTATCTCACAGTATCTGACCGTGGTTTTGGGAGGCAGCATGGCCAAGGACCATCCCTGGTACGTGAGTCTGGATGTGGCCACCCCTTTCTGAATAATAAAAAGCTTCATTAGCATGGACGCAGGCTGGTTGGCGCTACTGACGGCAGTCCCAGCGGACAGCCGGTGCGTTTGTGCAGCTGCAGCCGTATGGAGGCAGAAGGCATCACACCTCAAAGCCTTCCGTGCCCATCAGGTTGCCAGCGAGAAGTCTCCTGTGGACTGTGCAGACCTCTTACCTGCTTAAAGAGCACAGCACAATTAATTTTCTTCTTTAAACTCAGACATCAAGCCCTTGTTCTGAGTTAAGGCCTGGGGGCTAGAGGCAGCAGAGCAGTATGCATGAGAATGCAGGGCTTGTCTTTTTAGCTCCTAGGAACAAGGATGCCAGTCAGAGTGCGTCAGTAACCTCACTTGTTTTTAACAAAAAGCCTTTGAACTTCATGGGTTTTTAACAAAGTATTTGGGGGTCATCTTACTGGTACATGTAAGTGAGGCAGTTTCATTAGAGCATCTCAACAAGCCTTATGCCAGGCATGCCTTATGTCATGAGAGTCACAATCTATTTTTGCTGCTTTAATCATCTGGGATGGTGTTAGCAAAGCCGGCTGCATAGCTCAGAATGAACCGGTTATACATTGAAATGACCCACATCAGTTGTTTGTGGAATATCTGTCACTGCTCGTAATACTCTTACATGATTCTGTTTTGCAGAGTATAGATATGAGATATATGCATATAAAGAAATATACACATGAACATGCTTGTATGGTTACTTCCATATTTTATAACTTTAGGTTGACTGCAAATATTTTCCTATAGCTTCCAAATATTCTCTTGCCCGTTAAAGAATAATTTAAAATGTCAAAAAGACTGATGATAATAATATTATAGCCCATTCTCAAACTGTTGCAAATGTATTTCTATAGAAATATTTCTCTGTAAACTAGCTGAAGGACTGTCTAATAACCATCAGGTGGTTCTGGATGAATTATTTTAAACTTCAAATTTCAGTAGAAAAAGAAGTAAAGAAAGAAAAATAGTGATCATTTTCTCTAATTGGATCCATCACTGACTTACAAAGAAAGAGTACTTCACATCTCCCAGAGTTTAAAAGCTAGGAAAATATAACTTGTCTTACAATGAAGTGAGGTTTGATATTCTTAAGCTTAAAGTAGTGGAGCTATGTATTATAAACATTCCTCTCAATTCAAATGAATCCAAAATAGCACTTTGACTAGCTCTTTTCTTACATCAAGGGCTGGTATGCAACAAAGTTAAATCCCTCCCTCCTTTTATCTAAATGAAAAGTGTTCTTCTTCAGGAGGGGAGATAAAATAAGCAACCTTTACTGAGGATGTCTTCTGCAGTGAGGTGTCTCTGCATGTGCCCAGCAGCTGGGAGATGAAGGTCACAGCGACTCCTCCTCCTAGGCTGTGCTTCAGCTTGTGTGGGTACCACCACATTGAAGCTATATCCCGCTGAAAGGCTACATCTGAACATCACAAGGGTAAGGAATTCACAAGGTCTAGAGATCTATAAGGACAAAGTTTCCAGTGGACAAGGCTCAGCAGAAAAGGGAAGAGGTTAGTAGACTGGTTCTGAAATATCTGTAGCCCAGCTGATGGCACCTTTTATTGTGCCATCAGATGTTGGGGGATGCATCAGTCTCCTTAAAAAACACTGCAAGAATAAAACTAAATCTATTTGGCATTCATAAAGTACAGTGACAATGACTAATTAAGCTTTTACAGATTTTCTTTTTTCAGGGTAACAGCTAATTTTACCTTCCCTACGTTATCTTTTTGTTTTTGAGAGTGTAAAGGAAAACCCATTTTTTGTGATAATAGAAAATAATCTTAAGCAAAACTACAGACTCCTTCTAAAACAAACTTTGTTTTCTTTAACTTTATATTCCTAAGAGAGGGAACAAAAAAAGACTAATTGCAGTCAGTATGGCATTTTGCTTTATCATGCACAAATGATAAACCTAGAGAACACAGAGGGCTGTAAAGCAGGTAGTTATCTGCTTTTCCCATAGGGGTTAGGGAAAATATCTTACTCAATACATGACTCTCTTGAGACAGGAATACAGTCACTTGCCAAAAGAACATAAGTTAAAGATTTTTAAGAGAGTTTTTAATTTCAGTTCTTTAGTGCCTTGCCATTAGCCCAGGGATTTCAACACAAAAACTCGAGCAGTGGCAGGAATTAGGAACTGAATTCCTATTACATTTCTATTTATTAAACAGTGGATTTGGAGACACTACAGAACTGACAGCAAAGTATTTTCTACTTTATTATTTAGACAGGAGCCAAGTATCTTCATTCCCTGTCTAAAAATCAGCAAAAGTTTCTTCATCTGACCAGCCAGTGCAATACTGTGTGACTCAAGAAAGACAAGCTGTATCAGTAGTTGAAAACCAGGAGTTTCACAAGAAAAAAAGGTGGGTTTAGCCATCCAAGGGATATCACTATGTGGTACAACTGCTCCTCTCCAAAGCTGAGTCTCCCTCCTTAGGGCCAGCTTGAAGATGTGCACCTCCACGTCTCATTTTGGATTTATGCCGCTCAGGGGAAAGGAAAACAATGTTTAAAGAGACATGGAGATGTATAACAAGAAAGAGATATGATGAACCCAAGGTTAAACAATGCACTGGGTTAAGGGCAAGGATGTTCCTAGGGCTTTGGTAGGAGCCCAGATTCCCCACAGGGAAGTGTGGGGTGCTTCCCACCAGCCTGCATAGCTCTTTAGTGTTTGGTGCACTTCCCTGAAATAAGATTTGAGCCATGTTACCGCTAAGGAGGATCCTTGTCTCACACAACAACCGCTAAGGGGAATCCTGTGATTCCCCTTGGGAGGGGGGGTTTGGAACTAGATGATCTTTAAGGTCCCTTCCAACCCAAGCCATTCTATGATTCTACAACCCAGGCAACTCCTTTAATTTAAACCCCTATGAGCTTATAAAGGTCTCATGCAGCCTCTGGTCCTCGGTCGAACATCAGTGAGTATCCACAGACTGCTGTGCACCTGCTTGGTGCAGATTGACAGAGCACATACCTGTTCATGTGAGCGTTCAGCAAAGGCAATTTTACTGTACTTTTTCCTGCCTACAGGTGAATCCCCAGCTCAGTTTCCACAGTTGTATCTTGGACCTTTTGGGAGTGCAACTCTACTGTGCTTTTTGACCTGATCATTCTGGTGTGAAGAGGTATTTCAGTCCATTAGACACCCTTGTGCAAAATTGGCAGCATTTTGTGCCAGCATCTACAGCATACAGAAAACACGGATGCAGCCAGGTTTGCTCAAAGGCTGTTAGACTTGAAGAGCACAGCAGTGACCTTATTTGAATGAGCTGGCCTGAGGACCTGACCTCTTTCCCCTGGGCATATTACAGAGGGACTGCAGCTATCGCTGCTGGGGATCATTCTCCTGGGCTGCATTCAAGCTGTTTATCTGATCATGCTTTTTCTTATTACACCCCCTTCTATGCTTTTCAGTTTCCCCCTGGCTTGAGGAGTTGTATTTATTTACGTGAAATAATAGCAGGTGGGTGAGATGTTCATTTCTAAGGCAGACTCCAGCTGAAACAGCCATATGCTGTTTTGTAAGCAGTGTCCCACACAAACTAGATGAATATACCTAGATAGCGTGTGAAAGCAATGACATATGGAGTTCATCATGGCTTTTTACCCAAAATGGTATTTAAACTTTCAATCTTCAAGCAGAGACTCCAGGCTGCATCTCATTTTGTTTCCTTCTTTTCTAGTTTGTAACCAATACTTGATTTAGTAAATGCCAGAATTCAACTCTGAGGATGAATGAAAAGCCTCAGGAAACTAGTGACCTTCTTAATAAAAGAATACGATAACTTTACTGGATTTAACATTTCAGGGATCTATAAAGATTGGATTTGAAATTTTTTTTTTCTTCCTTTCTGCAGGGGTAAAATGAAAACATCTGGACCACACAGCTGGTAACTAGATGCTTTATGCAGTGAGAGAAACAGAAAGTATCGGTTTTCATTACAGGTCTGAAACAGGCAGGTAACACAAATAAAGCCACTGAAATATCTGCCACAGAAGGTGAAAGGAATACTTGCTTCTCCAAGGGTCATTCCGTTTTAAAAGGAGCTGAGAATTTAAAAATACAAATAGAATCAATTCCAGGTGTTTTTCCTCCTGATTTACACTCACTTTTTGCTCCCACTTACAGAAAGTTTTAAAGCATTACCTAATTATCTTCTTGAGTTGTTTTTAGTGAAGCTGCTGTTACTCCCCTCTAGACAGTGAGTGGGGCTGATTCTCCTGGCACAAATCACTGTTCAAGTCCCTGGGAATGCACAGGCTAAAAGTTGCTGCAAGAGCAAAACTTGGTCCCCTATGCTGAGGTTTGTGTAGCTGATAATTCAGTTGGCTAAATTCTTTACGTTCAGCAGTCGGGGCATAACACAAGATCAGAGCAAAGATAAACCAAAGAATATTTCAAAAAGCTTTTGTCACCCTATTTACGTTACTTCACTATGGGATTCATCTCACCTGGCTTTAATCATACAGAAGGGAAGCTTCTCACTTAGAGAGTCACCTCAGTTTCCCCTGTAATTAACAGCAACACATATAAACCACAGGAATTCCCAAGGGTAATTAATTTCTACCTGAGTAACTCTGAAAGAGGTGCAACAAATTACCCTCTGGAGGCAACTCTTTCAACTATCAACAAATGTAATACCCATGATTAGTTTGGACTGGTTGCTATAACTTCTTAACAAGGTAGTTAAGTGAGTTTTTGTTTTGTTTTATTTTTCTCCCTTTTGGCATTTTATTTAAAATATGCTTAAAACACAGGATGAACTGAAATATTTTTCAAGAAACTTACTGGATCTTGACATGAAGAAATTTGTCTTTGAGATTTCAAAGTGATTTCCTATCCTGGCTCACAAGATGAAAGTAGAAATCCAAAAACTATGGCCTTACCTTGCCAAACTTAATTTGGATCATCTGAGGATAATTTGTCTTTTGTAAACTTCAAATAGCTTACTTTGTTCTGATTTTGATCATTTAATTTTAAACTTTTAAGTCAAAAGAACAAAAGGTCATTTCTAAACTTATAATTACACATTTTGTACCTTCTATCTTGCCAGAAATATGGTATTTTAATTATTCAAACATGTGAGTAATGGAATTATTTGAAATGGTGCAACTTTATCAATTTAATTTTCCAAGAATGTTAATTTTCTGGTAATAATGCTTTCTTAGGAAATTCCTGAGTAGCCCTACCTGATACTGAAATTTAAGTATTACAGAGCATATGTAAAGAGTCTGGAATAAGATCTCATCAGCCTATTGAGGCTGACTGCTATTTGTGAGATGGTTTTAAAATTTGATGACAAGAATATTTTGTTTGTCAAAAGACAGCCACAGGGGACTGATGATCAGACCTATCTTACAACACCCCATTGTCCTTGAACCCAAAAGCAGAGTTAATTTCCCCATGTACGCAATGCCAGGCTGAACTCCAGAAGAAATGCTGTGAACATATCTAAGCATTTTCATCACAAAAACACAGTTCATAAAATCTAGAGACTAAAGAAAGTACTTCTTAAGTCTTGTTCACAAATGTGTCTGGTATATGAAATGATCTTACTAAAGACAGTAGGAAAGTGCGTGCAGGACCACTGGTTCACGCCCTAATGCAAGGCTATTTTTAACACAATTGCATATGAGTGAACTTAGGTGCAATAAACATCTGGAAGGTTGGCCCTTTTGCACAAATACCACTCAAGCTCCACAGAAAAGAAACTCTCTCTGGGGTGAAACACAACTGTTTAACAGCTAAGGAGAGAGAAAGAAAGGAAAAGAAAAAAAATAAATAAAAAGTAAAAATAAAAAAGACTTGAGTGAGAGTAAGAAGTCATACCGGCATGAAAACAGCTGGAATAAAGTCAGGCTATCAGATTTAGTATCCCATGCACAGGAATCTGGAAATAAGTGATACAAAGTGTAACTTACTTCTGATGTTAATACTACAGAAGCAATACATAAAATCACGGCACTTCAGTTTTATTAGTGCCCTGCCTATGTGCATGAGAGGAGTGTTAGTGGAGCAAGAAAAATGCTAAATTTGACTAAGGACAAAGCTTTGAATTATCTTGGGATCTTGGGAGCTGTTCAGCAAAAAACAGGTTTTCTTATTGGGAAAGAAGGCAAAAGCTCTCCCTCTGGGCTCCATGATGTGAATAGCTTTGCCATTGGTCCAAGGCAGAAACAAATACACGACTCCAAAGTCCGGTTTCACACATCCTTTGAGTCAATGAGATATTCCTCCCAAACCAGAAAACAATTCTGTCTGCTTATGGAAGGCCAGACCATGATATTTACACCCTTACCCCATCCATTCCCCATAATTTCAAGAAAATTCATAACTAATGATACCCAGTGTTCTCCATCTTCAAAGAAAAATTCTTGGCTGAAGACATCAGCATCATTATTTCCACTTTACGAATGGGAAGAACAAGGCACAGGCAAGGTCAGTTCACACATGCATCATGATTCCTGGACTGATGCTGTAATGCTAAGCCACAGTGCTCGCTCCACAATTTTCCCTTTCCATACCTGTGGTCATCATGCATTAGCTGTATTTCATATGTGCATCAATTATAAAGATCAAGAAGGATGTGTCTTTCTTTTGATTTATTTTGGACACACACACACACAAAAAAAAAATCATGAATATATTGCAAACATGTAGAGACAGAGGCCATCTTTCTGCTTTTTACATTTCTTTCATACACACACTGTATCTGGTCTGCAGCTGGAGTTAATGCTATGTAAAACAACTGGCCAAGCCATAGCATCAGTTATAACAGTTTTATTAAGGCATACAATTCCCTTTTATTGATGCTATGCTAGAATGTCTCTAGTGCACACTGACATAGAGTTTTTCTCCAGATGTGATGCACATCTCCTTCGGACCAATAACTCACCTCACTACAGGCAAGACTCGAATTAGTAGCAGGACTTTGAGAGGGAAAAAAAATAATAAGAAGAAACATGAATGACCCAGATCACCTACTTCCAAGGCTATACCAACTCTTTTTGGACAATCAATAGAGAGAAGCTTTTGCCATTTCTAAATTAGATGAAGCTCTCCCTGATGTTCTACATGCAATATATTGCCTGTCTCTTGCCACCCTACAGGGGCTGGCATCCTTATTACTTCTCTTCCTATTAACACTTTTTGCTGCTGTGAAGGGACCAGCTACCTTTTTTCTCAGACTGAGTGATCGACATAATGAAGTTAAACTCAAGAGCAATTGTTCTTAACCCACAGGTGCTTTTAATGTTCGCTGCTATTTCAGGCTGGATGAAAAGGTCGCAGACCTGACAGCTTGCTTGCTATTTCAGTCTTGTTTTTGTGTGCTTCTTTTCCAATACAACTTTTCCCCTAATAAGACTTCCTCAGCATGCTACCAATTTAGACCAGTGCAGTCAGGTTTGGAGAGATCTTTTTCTCTGACTGTTGGGGGAGGAGTTTCAGATGTACATGCAGACACAGAGACAGAATGACAGCATACCAAGTCCCAGTGCTGTAGAAATGAAAATATAATATTTCCCCAGGGCCTTGGTGGAAGGTGGGTTTCCAGCCTCTGCTGACACCACGAGACAAAAGGGAGTTGTTGGAGTCCCCCACGCTCAGCCTCCTGTGGCAGCAGCAGAGCCTCTCTAGCTTGCTGGGTGGGCAAGAGTCAGAAATGTTGGGGATGTAGCTTGTTGTGCAAAGGACACTTGTTTTCTGTGGTTCTTATTTAGCCATGTGGCACTTAAATAAATAGTAATTAATAAAATAGTAATAAATAAAGTATAATAAATATAACAGTAATAAATAATAGTAATAAATAAATAAGCTCACTTCTTCTTGGGCTCAAGCTCTTCAGCAAAGTCCAGATTCTGCTGCTTGGAAAGCTGCAGGAAGAGCATCCCTTGGGAAACTTTGGAAACTTAGAGAATCTCTTTCAAGAAACTAATACAGAAATTGGTAAGTGTAAACACATAAAGGCAGTGGTTTTACAGACAGTGGATGTTTGACAATCTCCAGAAAAAAAAATAAATTCCATTTTATCAGAATACAGAATGGTTACACCAAGCTGAGAATCTTCTAAACTTTCTTTTTGCTCACAAATTACATTTTTAATTAAAATTGTTTAAATTAAAAAAAGAAAAAAAAGTCTGGTTCATCCAGATTTTCATCTACAAAACCTCTCTCTAAAGAAAGTGATTTTATTACATTTTATTAGAATTTGTCATTATAAATCATCTATATTACCATAGTGCCCAAAGCTCTAAAAGAAAATGATAATTACATTGACTACTATGCACCTAATGAGCTTTATCCGTAACCTGAAGGGATTTCCAAAGGAGACAGTTAATCTGTTATACCTATTTATTGTTTTGTCTCTTTTCTCTTATCTGAAATGGATGGGAACTGAACTGAGGCTTGCCACCTCATTACACGTGTGGGAACAACAACAACAATGAAACAAACAAACAAAAACCCACCCAGTTCTCTTCAACACTGGTTCAAGTGAATTGGGCTGTGACCGCCCAGACAGAGGCTGTGGTGCTGGTGAGAAGATGTCAAGAGAGTAGTTTTCCTCTGTCTGCCTTTGACCTCATAAATAACTCAATAAATATGACAACTCTGCAGCCCTGTGAGCAGATGCTGATGGATCTCCCTGGCACTCAGGCACTGCTTTCTCTTTTCTGAATCTATTATTTATCGCACAGCTCTCAGCAAGTGTTGTCACAGCAAATGAGACATGGTTTCAATCGCCCCTGCTTTAAAATCCACCCAAAGGTGGGATGATTATGGAAGATGGACCAAGTTCCAGGAAATTGCTCCTGCCAGTTTCATTGGAGGATGAAGGCTGGGCTACTACAACCCCGTGACTCAGTTTCTCCATGTATGAAACTTGAATATGTCTTTTGAGAGGAGACTAATTTCAATTTCTAACTGGTAGTTAAGAGGTGGAATTGATACCTGGATTCTGTCACAGGTTCTCTGTGTGATACTCGGTAAAGTTGTTTAGGCTGCCTGCACCAGGGAGCTCTGGAGCAGTAATAATTCCTGCCCTCACTGCTGTTTGCTATCCTTCAGCTCCTTTGAGCAAGACCTTCCCTTCCTACAGTGCTTCCCACAAAGAAATGCATGTCTCTGCTGACATCTCTAAGCTCTTACCTGCTACATGGACCATCTCAGAGCACTGCAAAGCCCCCTCCTGGGGCACGAGAGCCCTGCACATGAGTGGTGATGCTGCCACTGAATCTCCAAGGATAGGAAAGCATTGAGGTACCTGAGAAAAAAAGTGGCCAAGCCTGCTGTTTCCTGGTGAGGTGAAAGCACACATTAATGATGCAGTGCACAGGGGAATTAAATCTGTCTCCCCTGCCCTCCCAGCTCTTCTGCCAGCTGTGCTGTGCATCCTGTGCACCTCTGCAGGGCAGAGGAACCAGCAGGGCAGCAGAACAGGCAGGTGATGCTGAAATCGGCTTTGGAGGGATCTGTGGCTCACAGCAGAGCAGGTGAAAAAGGACCGAATGACAAAAAGCTGAAGGCAAGGGAGCCCTAATCTCTGTCTAAACACAGGACGTTTAAGGGGGTTGATATTCTTTGCCCTGCACAGAAATGCATTCTCTCTTAAGGGATTAGCCGGTAATTCTCCTCTTTATACCACATCAGCAGGGAAATGATGTCTGTGTTTTCAGACTTACAGGAATGTTTTGCACTCAGTTCCAGCTCTTGCCACCAGGATTTGCAATTGCCTTCCCAGAAAAGTCATACAGAGCATATCAGTGATTGAAAGGATTTAATGGTACAAAAAAAAAAAAAAACTGCCCACAGAGCACTGGCACAGGCAATCCTAATCGGGGTAGGTGCTAGGTTATTGGATAAATCACCCCTAAATATTAGATGTCTACCAGGCTGCTCTGGGTATTCAGAGCCACATTTACCAGCCTATCTTCAGCATCTAATATTTACAGGAATAAAACTAGGTGTTATTATTGCCTCGAAGAGAGTTTGCAGTCTGAGCAGAGCTGCTGGCTAGGACCAGTTCTCACACTGCAGTCAGTACAAGCATCTGAATCGTGCAGCCAGGGCAGGGGGAGGGCTGGGCACTCAGCATTCAAAGTCTCTTTCACCTGATTTGTAAAATGAGGACAGGGCTACACAGATTGCTTGGGATTACAGATACGGGGGGGGATACAAAGGTATGATGCCAATATGAGAGAGGAAGCAAGCTTTCTAATCGTCCCCTGGAGAAAAAGAATAATCAAGAAAAAAAATTGCAGTATTTAGTAGAAGTAATATTATTTCTTAGTCCAGAATAAGGAGTCATGGAATATCCTTCAGGAAAAATGGCATTTAAGACAGAGCTCAAGACATCCACGCACATACCAACTGTGAGTCCTCTTATTTAAGACCAAGAGAACAGTGACTGTTGCAATAGCCTAACTTGCAAACGCTCCCTCTTGCAGTGTTTGTTCTTACACGTCAATGCCTCTAGGCCATATAGATGTGACATAAGGATGCACAGACATGCTACAGACAAACTGCTATCTTTGGATACTCTTCCTGTTTCCACAGTAACCTTAGAGAAACAGCTAGCAGTCAACAGAAAAAAAATATCAAAGGCAGGGATAAATCATAATATTAGGTTAGGGAGGAACAGACCTTGAATACTGAGCAACTGATACACAGTGTAATACAATTTAGGGTGGCTATTATGCTAACCCAGGGCAGGAGCGCGTAGGCATATGATGTGGCATTTACGACACATATTTGCTGATAGCTAAGCAGGAACACAGCTGAGAGAGTGGGTACAGAGATCTTTATGCTCACTGACTGTGTAATGGCTTAATGCTCTTGCTGACCAGAGCTGAGCTTTGCTTTGCACATGATGCTTCCACAGGCTGCTCCAAGAAGTGATGCTGAGACACATCTAAACAGGTCCCACTGCTATCGGTGGGCTTTGTGAGCTAAGGTTAGTCTGGGGGAAATAACAATAACGAGAAAAGACCAACCAAATATGTTAATTCAGGAGTGTCAAGCTCTCAATATAAATGGTGCTCACTAGTGTGACAAGTGTCACTCTAATTGAGTCTATTTATTTATTTTTTGGTAGCCATCAGTATATTACCATACATTTCACATATAGTTTTTCTCCCAAAACTCTTCACTCTAGAGAGCAGTTTAGGCAACAGTCAGATGAATTGCCCAGTGGAAATTGAAAAGTGCTTTTTCTATTAGTCACTCAAGGGCTTGTACTCCAAGCAAGGAGCCTCAGGAACTCTAATCCGTTCTCCTTCTGACTGTCAAACCACTGTGGACCCAGGTTGTAGCAAACACAGGGCACCCCATGCTTGCTTTCAAACATTTAGCTCAAGAAGCACTAGAATTGTAACTGCAGTAATACGGAGAATCATATTCATGGCTGCTCTGCTCTAAATATTTACTCAATACTGCTCAATCTGGTGTTGAAACCAGATTAGGTTTTGTGCTACTGTTATTAACCTAAATATTTCAATGGTAGCTTGTGGGTGTTAGCCAGAATAGAGTGTACAATAGCACAGGGAAGCTCCATTCTGTAAAAAAATCAGTGCTGTGTTAGAATATTAAAAAGTCCTATTTCTGGGATCAAAGCCTATCTAACCTGACTCACGGTGACACATCAAACTGGAAACCTAAGACTAAATATGTATTCCAGCTGTCTGTTATATTAAAAAACAATTTGTCTCTCTAACACTTTTTGTCCCTGGCACCAAAAAAAGAAATAATATTGTTTTAAGATAGATGTTGATCACTACCTCACTTTTCTCCACGGAATTGTGTGTGCTTAAAGCTGGGTAGGACACAAAGTCACCCAGCTGGACTCATTAGCATGGCAGTGGTTTCACATTTACGTGTCTGCATGGCTCCCTGGGAAAGGTAGCTCCCGTTTGGCAGCTCAGAGCACAGTGTGTGCCCATCTGTGGCTGACGATGTAGACATGCCCTTAAAAGCCAGGCTATCCTTCAAGCAGCAGCTGAAATGAGCAGATGCAGAGAAGCAGTGGCAGCTTTGTCGTGCAAAGGTCAAGGGCTGAGTGAGTAATTCCGAATGAAATCTCTTGATCCGTTACAGATAGTCTCTATGGCCTTGGAAAAATGCCTATCAGCACCTGGTCCACAGAATCACGTATGCATTTCAGATTCAACTTTATGTAGAATTTAATTGCCTGAGTATACAAGCATTGAGGTCATTTCGTTTCTCACTGTCGTGACCACCCAAGGTAGGGAGAAGGTCAGCAGGTGACTCATAAGAGAATTTCTTCATTTTTTCATGCTTAAATCCTCTGAAAATCCTTGCCCTGCATATAGGCTCAGAATAGACCTCCATACAGCATACAGCAAGCACCGAGCTGTACAGGCACAGTAACTTCCATCACCGTCTCTTAGACCAAGGCACAGCTCTGTCTGCTGCAGGACAGAAGAAAACAAAAGAGAAAATAGCTCTCCTCTCCTCTCCTCTCCTCTCCTCTCCTCTTCTTTTTCTTTTCTTCTTTCTTTTCTTTTCAAAAGGACTTTGATCCACTAACTCTTGCTTTCTATGGGACACCAGCCTTTTGACAAGTAGAGGAATAGCAAGAAGGTGATGTGAGTTGGAGACCCTCCATCCTTCCTGTACACAGCTGTGACAAAGGAGCCAGGGTTTTTAGGAAAGCCTGCCTTGATCTCATTCAGGTTTCCAGACTTTATCCCCCAAAACCAGCAGAAGGAGGAGATCACAAATATATGTTCAACACATCAGAGGTGTCCATAATGTCCTTGACCTCTGCACTGGCTGCCAGAAAGCTCAGTCATAGGTGCCTTGTTTTGAGCTAGGAAAGGTTTCCTTATTACTAGGAAAAAAAGGCTCTATCTCAAGTCATGAACTCTGCATTTAATGTCTCGGTGTCTTTGTGGGATTCCCCAGTAGCTTCTTGTGGCTTTCCTTGTGGGCTTTGGAGATTACTTCTGTTTTACCTCTGGGGTCTGTTGTAGGAGCAGTATGTTAACAACTACAAGTAGTTTGTAATCACGGCAAAAGAGCCAGGGAAACCTACGCATTCAGGAGAAGACTTCAAAATAGGCAGACAGGCTTTGCTGAGTGAGTCAATACCAGATTTCTTAAACTTAACAGAGGTTTCAAATAAATTATCTTAATTTAAAGGGAAAACCTACAGTTTTAGTGGCATTTTGTAGGTTTCTCTGTTCTTTCTAGGAAACCACATGAAGCTAGAAGAAACTGCACAACAGGAACCCTCCAACAGACTACAGTGGGGAGTGATGTTGCTAAATGAAGAATGGTGCTTCTGCTCTTTGTAGTACAGGTAAGTGCGGACACTACTGAAAAAATGGACATTTGCAATAAAAGAGTTGAATGGGATTTCGTCTTTTCAATCAGTTCAAGGCTGCATTTTATGAAGGAATATACATTCCCTTTTTGACCTTAATAAAAGCAAAGATGTCGTTGTGTAAAAAAGATAATTAATTTTCCAGGGTTTTTACTAGAAAAAAAAAATGGTGAAGGATGTGCCCAAAGTGTGCAATTAACAAACATTAAAGCAATAAAATATTGACCCTAATTTTTCGCTTTATCTCTTCCCTCCCAGTTCCAACATTTGAAGCAATAATAGTAGCTAACAATCAATGGGTTCCTAATGAGAGCAGCTCACACTACAACCACAATAATTACCTTTTGAAAAATCAATAGAGAAAGAAATGTGAAAACAATTTGATATAAGGTGTGACTTCCTCTATTTCTGTTTATACTTATGTACAAGATTTCCCTCCCCCTGCGTTTTCCCCCCCCTCAGAGACAGGAAAGATGTCTCCATCTTGGAAGATAATCACATAATTAAGATGTATGAGATATGCCTGTCTGTGACACGAGAAATAAAAATATAATGAAGGAAACAATGCAAGCATGTATAAAGGGCCTCTTCATACTCAGCAATAGTATTTGCTGCCATGAACAATATTCTTAATCAGAGAAAAAAATAGTCTTTCATAATAATCATGCTGCATACAATGATATTCACAACAGACTCAGGATGGCATGGCTGAGGAGGTTTCAAAATACACAAGTAATTTTGCTACGAAATATCTAGATCACATCCTGAACCTCTTCCTACTTTAGATGTTTCTGTTGGACTTGGAATCACTGGAAAATAATTTAATAGAATTATAATAAACACAGAATTTCAACCTAGTTCCATAGGTATAGATCATATCCAGTGACTCCAAGGTGATACTGTGTAAAAGAGAGAAGCTTTGAGCCTGTTTCAGTATGTCACAAACCACTGCAGCAACTGAATATTTCTGTGAAAACACAGAGGGCATATTTATGATTTCGATGGCTTCAAAATTCCTTATAATGCGATGAAGCCATACCCATCCCAATGACCTTTAACCCTCCATCACCTCAGCAAAGGAGTTTATTTTTTAATTTGAGGTTTAGAGCATGAAGAGGTGTAACGAAGACCCATGATAAGATACAGAGATTTGGAACAGGTTGAGCTTGAGAAATGCTGGGACTGTAATTTGCAAACCACCAGGCTTGATGTGAAAACTCTGGGTATAAGCAAAGAAATCTTCACAACCAACTATATAAATAACGCTGGTTATGATGCCACCTGAAGCTAGCTCACATTAGTCCCCTTCAACATTGCCAGGCATAGGAAGGAATGTCATTGGAAAGAAATTAAATCTGAGATTTCCATCTGGCTAAGTTACAGGGTGATGATGAGTTATTAGGCCTCATCTACCACCCAGACAAGTAGGGCAGGAATAGGCATCCATCCGGTCGAACTGAATGCCCTCCTACTCTTACCACTCATGCTCTGCTTTAGCGTCAGGATGTCTCTGGCTTTAAATGAAATGTCAAATATAATTTGGCTTTGGTTATACAAGATATATGATGGAGAAACTTGGAGAAAGTTGATAACTCAGCACACTCTGTGTCAAATGTGTACCTACCTAATAGCTTAGTCCATAAAAAGCACTAGCCTGCTTTCCCTAAACTGCATGAAATACTCAGGTTCCAAACAGACCTGCCTGCAATTTACACAAATAGGTCCATTTTGAAAGAAAACTTTCATATCAGAAAGGAGAAATGGCTTATTGAAAGTTGACTCCAAGTTAAATTTCCAAATGGCACTGCTGCACATTACATTAGCATTCAGTGAGAGGAAGGCAGTTACCGTGCCGACGGTGGATAGCTCAGCAACAGATGAGGCATTATGCTAAATGGCACGTTGTCTTCAAGACTTGGTTTGGAAACTTTCATTTGGAAGAATGACGTAATTTCAGAGATGTTTAAACTGCTTGAAATCTGAGCAGGGCAGAAAACACAGAGGGGATATTTATGATTTCTGATGGCTTTAATGTTCTTTACAATGTCTACTACATCTATGTGTTGTGCTGAGAGAATGGAAGTATTACCTGAACACATCTTCAAACTTCCTGGTTTAGATGAACTTTTAAAACCAGTGTTTTTTTGTTTGTTTGTTTGTTTCATTTTGTTTTGTTGTTTGTTTAATTTAAATGTATGCAAACAAAGTAATAGGCCTGATTTAATGTTTTTGTTTTGTTTTGTTTCTTTAAAAAAAAAAAAAAACAGTATCCAGCTTTGCTGTGAGTCTGAACTTTTTATATTTACATTGCACTGGAAAAGATATGTTACTAGTAAACCTTATCCGCACTTCTACCTGATGGTTGCAGCCATCACCCAGAAAACATGATTTCAGTCTGATTATTTTGTATTTTGCTGTGCTTGTGATTTCTTATACAGGCTGTCCTCAGGACTGGAATGCATCATGCCTGTTCCACTATTAGCATACAAAATACACTAGGAGAAAGGCTCAAAACTTTACACATTCCCATTTAGATTTTTGAAAAGCCGCAGTGGTAAAATGTAGAGAGTGACAGATACTGCATAGAAGGACATAAATAAAGAGGCAATATACTTGTTAGTCACAGAATATGACAAATACTTCATATACCCAAATAAAAGCTAGTAATCTAAGCTGACTTACCTTTTCAGAGATAAGGTTACATATGTGATATTTTATGCTCTTGTTCCAAGAGCAGCAGACAATGTTTGACTCCTGTGTCTAAAAATTCTCAGCCTTTTTTTTTTTTTTTTAGCAAATTTAGTGGCAATTTTGCCTGGGACTGAAAAGCAATTCAATAAAAACTGTGGCTTATCCTCATTTTCTTCTCTTTCTTGAACAAAGTAAGTATTTATTACCTCTTTGGTTTCTTTGTTTCTAACAGGACTGATAAAAAACTGGAATGAATCTCCTTAAATGAACATATGATTTTTCATGCTCATTTCAAATATTTAAATAGTCATTATTAACATGTTATACTGTATATCACACCTACTTCACCTCATTCATGCTATGCCAGCCTGGTATTTCTTATTCTCTTTATTTCCCATGCTTTCAGTGGTCCTTCGTTTCCTCAGGTCTCTGTTTTCCCCATCCTTCCTGTTCACCCTACCCCTTTGAGCACTTCACGAGCAGCTTTGCTTCTTGTTCTTGAAGAAGTCAGTGATGTTTCTCTTCTCAAATCTCAATCTTCTGGGCTACCCACAGTCGCATTTATGCTCTTCTAAAGCCATTGCATTCTTCAAAGTAAGAGTGAAAATCTTCCAACAGGAGCTTTTAATCCACCTGTTTGACTTTGAATTTAAAGACAAAATGTCTATTTAGCTAGGTTCTTAGGTCTCAAAACACCTCAGGAGAATTCATTTCACTTCAGGATACAGGGAAGGACCAGAAAGAAAAAAAAATCATAAATGTCATGCATTATGCCAAATTTAGCATAAAACTGAGAAGCTAAACTGCTATTCAATGTAGAGTTAAAAGAAAGAAACACTTCTAGATCACTAAGATTACCTAGGATCTCTCAACTTTGCCTCTTTCTGCCAAAATCTTATGCTTCAGCACCCATGTGATATTTGTTCCTACAGCATTTATATTGCCATCTCAGTTGAGAATTACCAGTCACTTTCCTGGATGAAGTTCTTTCTCTTTTCCCTAAATGTTGAAATATACTTAAATCTGGGGGCAAATCTGTCACTAGCTTCCATGAACATTTGATCTTGAAGTTCCATTTTCACCTAGCACACATTTTAGTTATGTGAATCTATTCTATATATTCATTTTATTTTGTATAATCTGTGGTCTGCATTCCTTATTCCTCTGTAGTCCCTCCTGTAGCTTATTCCATGAAAAAATAGTATTGGTACAGAGACAAGCAATAACAAGTCATCACTGCAAAACAGCAAGCTCAGTCTATGCCCTCAAAATCTTTAAGCAGAGCAGAAGGGAAAAAAACAGACGGATTTGCAGCATGACCAGAAGGTTAACAAAGCTAGGCCTTTTCCAATGAACTACAAGATTATTGTTGCTTTTCTCTCTAGACCAATATTGATTATATGTTCCAATTTCATTCAGATATTGAATTTGTTTTATTGGGCAAACAGCTGCAGTCTCCATTCCCCATCCCTTAGCAAATATTATTTCAATTCCTTTGAACTCACGTTGCACAAGTGTGACTGCTACATTCACAACAGGTTTTTCCATCATGCGACACAGGTCTAGGACTACGTGACTGGTCTGAACACAAACTGACATACTGATTTTACTCAAATATTTCTTCCCTGTGCCTTTATTGTTGTATTAATGAATTGCACAGTTGTTCTCCTCCTGTGGAGAGGACCATACCACTGGTCCATCTTGTCAGGTAAGCTGTTGCCACTGGATGAGAAAACATGCCACCTTAATATTACCTTCATAGAAGACAGGAATTAAGGTATATCAGAATCATAGAATGCTTTGGGTTGGAAGGGACCTTAAAGATCACATTCCAAAGCATTAGAAATATCTCTTAAAAAACACACTTTTTAATGTTTTGAAATGTTTAGATTTCAACTTTTGTTTTTAAAATTATAATATAGAGCAAGAAGCATAGTTATGAACAGTTGCTCCAAAAACACTCTCCAAATATTTCACTTCAAACTGTCATAAGAGAATATGTCTGTCAAAATATTATCTGAGCCTCATCCCTTCACCCAATTTTTTTCCTCATGTCTTCTCTGAAACAATGTTCTCATAATGTAAAGACATATTGGTTCCAGCGGAACTGCGTTTTATTGCAGCATGTGTTCTGCTATCTTTTTGACAAAAACTTCTGGGAATACTGTTTCAGGAAGCTTTAAGATCCCAGCCAAATGAATAATCTTTTGGGGTGGATTGATCAAAGTTATTCCATATCCTGTCCAAAACTAGTCCTGTGAACTACCAAGATTATTGCAAAAACAGGTAAGGCAAAGCATATATTCTACCATCTATTCCTTTTTTTTTTTTTCTTCTATAGATTTAGATTTTTTTTTCCAAAAATGTACTTTATTAAGCTATTTGTGAAAAATATAAGAGATTGTTTGTTTGTTTGTTTGTTGTTATTGTTGTATAGGTTTTTTTTATTATTATTATTATCTTTTTGTGTGTTTTGTTGTTGTTCTTGTTTGTTTGCTTGTTCTGAGGTAGAATATTTTATGTCTTTTTGAAACCAAAACCTCTTGAGTTCAAAAGAACAAAGTATAGCTGATTTTTCTTTATGTAGAAAATACATTATGTCATAAGTTTCCAAAGGAATTTTCAAGAATAATTTCCAAACCAGCACCAGCTCTGAGATCATTGTGTGTGTTCACAAGTAAAATTAAGCACAACTCCACAGTCACCCTAAAGTTCATACTATTACATATTTATGGTTGAGTCATCATACTTGTATATATTAGCCCTACAATTCTTCCTTAATTTCATGTACGAGGTTTCTCCAGACACCTCCTAATTTTACCTTGGTTTTGTAGTTTGCTTGAAAGGCCCTTTAACAAGTAGGCTTTCACTAAAGGATATTCCTGGGGTGGGGTCTGGAATTTTCTTGCCCTGATTTCCTTTTTTAATATTTTACCATCTATAAGAGATACTCTAAATGACCCTCAGAACAACTCCTAAAAAGGCTATAGCAGAAACTGAAAATGTTGATAGGCTGTATAACAGCATCTGAGAAAGCATGTGAAAGACTGATAGCCATTACAGTGCTGACAGCAAGTTAACATACTTACAAAAGGACCCCAAAGAAAATGAAACAAATGACTATGGAAATAATCAGCAGGTATAGGCAATTCTAATTTACTTGTAGATACATTCTGAAATTGCAATGTTTTGCCTCTTAATATGAAAGAAGATAGACTTAAAGTGATCTCTGTTTTCCCATCACCTCCGAGCTTGCTTGCACCTGTAGAAAGGCACATACAAATGCACAAAGGTTTCATCTTCAAAGCCACCTACTGAAGGTGAGACTCAAAACATTTAACAGATATAAAAAGGAAGGAAAGATCCTTTATATTCTGATACATGACTAAAGATGCGCAAACAGGGAACAGACCAACTAGGTTAAGTATGGGAATAAATTAAGGAGAAAGCACATTTGCTGTAGCACTGGCCTTTCAAACTGAAAGTGATGGCATGATTAAATAATTGAACTGTCTCACCTTGCACAGTTAGACAGAAGTCCAATAGGAATAATTATTCCAAAATGGATATGAAGGCAAATCAAGCTCTTTGCCAGACTAGACACAGAAGTCCAAAACTTGACTTTTTGCTGCCTTCTGGGTCATAGTGGGATCAAGATCAATGGGTTGTTTTTCTTCAACTTTGCAAAAGTGTCATTTACTTCACTAGGGCTGATCCCTTCATCAGTAATTTTCATTGTGAGGACAAGGCTTGATTATTGCTTTTTTCAAGTAGTGCTACAACAAGAGGCCATTAAATAGTTCTAAGGATAAATTCCCAGCTTCATTCAGCATATCATTTCAAGCCCAAGCATCAAATTTAACATCTTGAAGTCTTACTTTCCTGAATTCCCTCTCAGAATGTCTGGACATTGTGTTGCTTCCTGGACAGGGAAGCAACACCAGTCACAGCATCCAAAGCTCTCCCATTGCTTAGGTAGGCATGTCCCAAACCCATAACCACACAGACCTCCTGATGGTCATGTGTCAGTACATACATAGTCACCTAAACCACAGCACAGGATTCTATGAAAGTCTACAACTGAAATCTAGCTTCATATATCTTGTCCTTAAAATCCTCCAATCACAGATTATTATTTTATATGTTTCCATATTCCTTGGATTTTGGAAGGTGAATTCTTCTGGTGAAAATTAAGCTGATATACTCTTCTCCTACAGATTTTTTGTGTGGTCAAAACTGTACTTAAAAGGGTTTCTGTCAGTGATTAAAGGTACACAAGAACTTCCTCTCCTTCTCCTTTATCATCACAATTGTTTCTTGACTTGCACTGGTTCCACTGAGCACAGTTCCTTCAGTCTTCTGAACTTAGTGGGCTGCAGTTGCAATCCTTCTCCTTAATTTTCTGTCTAAATTGATTTTTCTTTTTCTTCACAGTAAATATAAGTACATTCAGCTATTCTTCCCAGCCTTGTGGGAAAAGCAAAGAATCATTCTCCTTCTCAAGTTACCTCTCAAATTCTCTCCCTTTTAAACTCATTAAAAACACTATTTATGAACATTTAAGCTTTTCTGCATCAGGGAACTCTTCTTATGTTATGGCTGCAGTTCTTCCTCTGCACTGAATGCTTCTTTACAGTTGCTTTAATGACCCCTTCCTAGACAAATATAAGTAACTCTCCCCAAACCCCACTCCCATCTCTTTTTTTCAGTTTTGCCACTTGGCATTCATTCACTTTTTTTTTTTATTATTATTATTATTTTTTCCCATCTTCACAGTTTTCTAATAGCTTTTCTTCTAGTCAATCCATGTGACGTTCTTCTTTCTCATCCTTCCCTCACACCTGGTGGTCCAACAGAAGTCTGAATATGATTTTTCCTTGTTCCAGGTGAACCCAAATTCTGACAGTCACCTCAGTATCCTTTATATACTTATATCCATCTGCGTCTTTGTGTCCAGTGAGTCTGGAGGAAAAAGAAAATAATAACAATAATAATTGGAAGAGGCACGCACAATGTTTTGTTTAAACAAATAGAGTGTGTGGAACTTTAATTTCTACTTTCTTTTAACCACTTTTAAATATTCACAGGAGAGTTTAGTATGGTGAAAAAACAGACAAACAAAAACAAACAAAAAAAAAAAGTGGATTTTTTTTTTCCATCCTTCCTCATTTCCTATCATACTGAACTGAAGTTATATCTTCACTCAGTGTCCCAATAGCTCAGTCCATGCAACAGATACCCCCTGAGAAGAGGTGGAGGCCTCACGTTCATGCCTTTGCAATTGGATTGGTGACTATATCACTGGAAGCAACCTGCATGAAAAGAGGAGGGAGGGCTAGGTAACCTCCTTGTTCTCTCTTCTCCCTAGCACCTAGGATTTTTGGATGCAATGTGTGTTCCTCTGTCTTTGTGATATCTGTGCTACTTCCCTGAGAACACATTTGTTAGCATGCCAGCCATGCAGCATCACAAAGCAGAAATGTCCCTTGTCTTGGGAGCACCTTGGCAACAAGTCGGCAAGAACATTTAGCTTATTGGAGCAGGGGCTTAACATGGCAAATAGCCACCTGTCTTTAAAGAAAAGGCATTCCAATTCCACAAAGGTGATCATACACGACACTGAAATCACCCAGGCAACCTCTGTTCCGTGGCCTTCTCATCACACATGCCAATTATTTTCAAGGTTTGACACACTGTGGTGAATAAGCTTTTAACATTTTGATCAGAATTATTGTTAAACAGAGAATCCTTTATGCTTTGTGCCATCTCTTGTAGACACAAACCACGCACTTGCAGCTAGCAACAATGGTGAATAGCCTACAAAAAGAAAATGTACACAGTAAGAGTTGCTTTGTTTACCTTACAGTTCACTTATGAGTCTACACTGGGTTAAGAAGAAAGAAATAAGAGGGGCCTGAGACACAGAATGATTTCCTTTCTCTCCATCAACGATTCATCTGGTATGGGAACAGATCCTCAGCTGTGGGGATTTAGGGAATTTAGAGTCTTTGATAATCTTAATTTCTGAAGCCCCATTCATGCTGCAGATAACTGTACACTAGAGAGCAGTCCAACTCAGCAGGCAAATTTAAGGTTTTTTTTCTCCACTTGCACCAGGTGGTCATCTGAAAGATAGCCACTACTGCCCAAGTGACAGTAGACATTGAGGACAGCTGGGAAATTAGGCCTCAGGGCTGCTTTTGAAACAATGCAAATGTAACCTTATGCAGTAATTTTATTAAGAAATCAGAAGCAGTTCCCTGTAGAGGAGAATTATTATCAGGATGTCTCTAGCAATGATTCTTAAAGGCTGAGATCCACCAGAGTAATTAAATACAGCTTGGTTTATGAAAAAAATAAAAAACACATTTCATTTTTCAAAATCCTTTCTGTTTGACACTAAGTTGCTAATGATTTCACAATTAACCTATTGTTTTTAATAGATTGATTCTAATCTGTGTGAGTTTAATTTCATATTTAAGACACCTAAATGTAGATTTTCCCAGGTCAATGGAGATCCATTGAGTACAGTCAGTGGAGGTTTAGGTACTCAGCAAACTATTCATTGGGTTTGGGCTTTAGTTACCTGTATGCAGGACTCTGCTGTAATTTAAGAGGCTGGAGGGTCTATGAGACATTTGTGGAAACTGGCAGCTATCATACGGGACCTGTGGGAGTTTTCCTCATTTTAAAGCAGCACTTAAGAGCCAGATAGCACCTGAAGACATTTCAGATAGCTCTGGACACCTATGTGTGAAGAACTGAGCCCTAAATCTCCACTAGCCATAAGGGGAGCTACATGTAGATTTCCATATGTACATTGACTTTCTTAATTTGTAGCTAAATCTTAGATGCTTTAGTTGATTAACTTCAGTGAGCTAACATTGTCACTAAATCAGTGGACTACAATTGCAGAGAACTGCCCTTAGTTTCCCAGTTGACAGATTATCTTCTGAAATATAAAGAATAGTGGGTGTTTTTTTTGGTTTGGTTTTGTTTTGTTTTGTTTTTTCCTCTGGCTATATCTGTGCTGAGCTTGTGATTGAATGAAATAGCTCAGGGCCAGCTGGCTTAAGTTCACTGCATCTCTGTTCTGTTCAGAGGTAGAGCAACAGCAGGAGTCAATCTTCACCTTTTTCTGAGGTTCCTACTTGCTCCCCATGCAAAGCAGAATATGAGTAAAACTGGAGTAGCTGAGCCCACCTGAGAGTCCATACTGAATTCAAGAGCACGCTGAAGAAAACAGGAATCTAGGTGTCACCACTGTTTTTCAGTTCCTCATCCATAAATTAGAGATTCTGATGGCTTGCTTTTTAATGCCAACACATTAAGCTTTGTGAGGCTGTCTCAGCTTCACGTTACATGTCTATACAACATCAAGGGAATGCAGCCCCAACCCTTCCTCTTTATTCCTCCTCCCCTGTCCAATAGATGAATCAGACTCTCAAATTCTACTAGCTCCACAGTGAGCTGCTTTTTGTGTTCTGGCATACAGTATCTTTAAATCCCTATTTTTTTCTGGTCTGCAACTCAGCTGATCCCTCCATGGTGACTGCTGCCTCTTCTCAGACCAAAGAGCAGTCTTTAACAGGCAATCATCTTTTACTCAGCAGATGTGTCCAAACAGCTGGAACTCCCTTCTCATTTCCATATCAGTGGCTCTCCCTTTTGCCACATCTCTTTGATTATTGCCTCTTTTCTGATACACTTTTGCCAGCTGACCACATGAAGCTGATGGTAACATTTCATTTCAAAGGGCATACATCTTTCTGTGCCAGCTTTTTCAAAGGTCTGTGTTTCTACTGCGTGCAGTAGAATGAGGTATGTCCATATTTCAAACCACTTTGTATTTGTGTGTGTGTGTCTATAGAAAGATCACCTTATCTCTGCAATGCTGTGATACAATGAATAAATAACAGAATCTCTAGCAGGAGAAGTAAAATGTTTATTGGGCTTACTGTAGGAAAATTCTTCTAGACAATATTTCTGAAAAATCAGGAAAGAGCAGCAAGGTTGTATAGTATTTTCACACTTACCTAGCATCTTATTGTGTTAGTAATGCCTCTATTACTGAGCTGCATTCAGTATGTAATCAGGTCTTAAGCTATTTCTCCAAGTCAGGGTTGGGGCACCAGACACTTAAAGAGGACACAGTTGGTTAATTGTGCCTTCCAGCTGTATCTAAAATCACAGGAGGTGTTATCAATTTGCTTGTATTAGCACAGCAATGAACTGCTAGTTCTTTGAAAAGTTCTGCAGACATCAGAATTAGCTATCAGCCACTTTAATAGGCTAATGGAAACTGACTGTGTTTCCTCCTAAAGCAAGCAATAACAAGAGTAACATTTTTGCTCTTAGTAGCTTGTGCACACAGCAGAAATGAAATAGCTGGGTACATCAATTTGCCTGCATACTTTTTAACACACAGTAATGATATCTTTTATTGGAAAAACAACAACAACAACAAAAACCACCCAAGCCAAAGCTCTGTTTGCATTTGTTTCAGGTGAATAAACTCTAAAAGTATTACAATATTCCCAACTAAAAAAATCAAAAAAAAAAATCAAAAACAAAGGAACAAAAAGAGTTTGTAAGATAATAACAGTAAGTACAACATGACCAGTTACAGCAGGAGTTAAAAAAGACTAAGGCATAAAAAACATATGCTTAATCCCTTCTATTTGTGGTACAATGGGGTTTTTGATGCATTATCAAAATGAAGCCAAGTATATTGGAAATTGGCTGTATTATAAAAGGTGGTCCTTCAGAAAAAAAACCCTAATAGACACCTTTAGCCTATTAAGGCATGCAATAGCATTCATAATTTGTCAGTGACTTGGTTTGAATTAAATCTTTATCAGCAGCTGTGTTTCCTCTGAGGTCCTAGGTAAGGGTCAAGCTTTTATCTTTGCTTTTTGACTTTCTATTTTTTTAACTTGATTTTGCCTTTACTTTTTTATTTTGTCCTTTTTATTTTTTTATTTTTTAAAGAAAGATAGAATTTTCAAGTCACTGCATTATCCATGAACTTGGGGTATTTAAAAATAAGCCAGCACTCATATCCAAGATAAAACTGTGAATGCTGGCAGCAAGCTATTTACATAGATCACAGTTAAGAGCTCTAGTCTGGTATAAGGAAGCTCATGCATGTATTCTTAAAGACATCAATATAATGGACCACCTTGTATAAGGGTTACTGAACCATCAGTAAAAAGATATTCATTTGGATAGTAGGAACACAGTTTATTCTGATTTGTGATTTTAGGATTTTTTATTATTATTTTAATTATTATTATTATTATTATTTAATTATTATTATTTTAATATTATTTTATTATTTTTATTATTATTATTATTTTTCTAGATACAAATGAAACTATAAAAGTTCATGCAAAAAAAATGCAAGTCTAATTACACTCTTGGACTTCCCCATTAATACAACTAGGGACAAAGCCCAAGCTTATCTAAAAATGAGTTCACTGAGTACAGTGAAAAGCCAGTTTGCACAAAATGGAGATCTAAATTATGCCAAGAAATAGTCATGTCGCTTCACATGAATAGCTCTTGTGTTTCGGACCCACCTGCAAAGAAACCTGTCATAAACGAGAACCTGTTTCTGAACATTCAACCCTAAATAAGTACAGCCATCTTATCTACTCTTTCATTTTATACACTGGTAAGAAATACAAATCTCAGCTGGAAGTTCCTTGCATCAAAACAACAATGTGAAACAGGAATCCCTAAACTGCCCTTTATTTGTGATTAGGTTCAGAGAATTTAATCTATAGTTCTTGCTATGATAAGACTGGAAGGAAGGAAACCAGCATATTTAAAGGCAATACAGAGCAAAAAGGTTAAATTCTGCCTGAGCAGAGTGAAAGAGAAAACTCCCAGTAGCTTCAGAAAGGATAGGATTTCATCCTGGAGTGTTACAAAAGAGTGAGAAGAGAGATGGCAATCATGCCGTGACTTATGAGACAGGGGAGTACCCTGCAGGTAACTTCTGTTCTCCTTCATATAGTGGAATCTCTGTTCACTTAAGTTATTTGATTTATTTTAGAACTGGTTTTAGCTGCAGTCACAGGCCAAGAATGCTTCGGAAGACAAGGCTGTTAATGCTCAAAACCAGAGGATAGCATGTGGGACACGTGCCTTACACATACAAAGATGCAAAGAGATATGGTATGAACTTTTCAAATGATCAAAGTGCCCATCAAGCCAAGAGTGTGTATTTTCTACAGTCTCTCCCAAGGAACTATTTGCCACTTAAGCTCTTAACCTCTTGTCCCACACTCTGCTAGAGTTTCCTTCATATATGAATATCTCTAACTACTGTTCTTACTTCTGGTCTACCACATTAGCAAACAGTTGGGGAAACCTGAACGTGACATTTTTCCAAAAAGCTTTTCCTGTGAAATTTCCTCTCACTGCCTTAGCTTTACTCTTCCTGTTGTCAGAACTGCTGGTCATGCTGTCAGTGGTAGAGCACCTCCTGCCCACTGGACAATGACCTGCATCCTCCTGGTGATCATATTAACACGTCTTCAGCAAGAGCTATTTCCCCTGAATTTATCAAGCCTCTAAAAAATTACATAGCATGCATCCCATCAAACCTGCAAGACTTCAGCCACTGACACTTGAGAAATCATTAGCTCCTGTTTTATACTGAAAGTCAAATGACGCTGGATGGTTAATAAGCTATCTCTTTAAACATGTTGAGGATATTTAAACAGCAGTTAATGGAGTGCCAGGCCTCTTGGCAGTCAGATGCTGAGCTCTGTGGCTTCATATCACCTTACCCTTGGCTCTGAAATGTGTATTATTTTGTCAGTGAAGAAACCGTAATATATTGACTTTTTAAACATAGAAAATCATTACTTCCATTAATATTGGTTTGCATGCTGACTTTCAGTGTGGGAATATAACCTTAGTAATTGTCAAATCCATGGTTTCATTCTGATACAGAATGCAGAAAAATAACAATTACCAAAATCATATTCTCTTGACAAAATCTGTTTTACTGCTGAAACTTGTTAACATCATCTTTAAATTCCTCATATTAAATTGTTCCCTCAGTAGCTTGGGTGTCCAAAATTGTAGTAACATTCATGAGTATTTCTGCCATTCTTTCATTATTCTAAAAGAAATACTGTTTTTAACACACATCAGTTAAAGTCATGAGCTATTATTTAAGTTTATGGAAACAAAGGTAGCTGTTGAGCTTTTTTAAGAGGCTTAGTATTTGTCTATGCTATCATCCTTCCAAGTCAGCTGTATCCCAATTCAATCACAATGTTTTATTATTCATTATTACTTTCTCATTCTCGTACACATATTCTTACCTCAGAGTTCTTTCAGCTCAACTCCTTCAGTAAGAACAGCACTTAGTCCTTGTGTCATTTTTCTTTTATTTTTTTTGTTATTGAATTTGTACCAAATGTATTCACTCCTCCTAGATTATGTCTCTGCAAATGTTCACAATTGAAAGCCCATTACTGAAATCAGCAGAATTATCAGCCCAAACTGTTTCTTTTTGTATTTATATCCCTTCAAGACTCAGCCTGCAAAACAAACTAGAGACCAGCCATAACATTAACTTATATTATTTTTGACCCACAAGATTCCACTGTTGTAAGAAAAACATCTGCATGATCTATCACTGCACAAGGACTTGTACCTAGTGACCTGCAGATGCATTGAACTTGAAGTAATGAAAGACAAAATTGATAATTGTGAGACAAAGGAAGTAATACACAGTGTATAAAACTCTCCTAGGCAGAATAATTTCTTACTGACATCAGAAGAGGTAGGTAAGGGCTAGGATTACAGTACTCTTGTAAATAATCACTCTCTCTAAATAATTGAAAGACTCAGGCTAAATGGTTAACAATTATCAACAATAGGCTAGCTGTACTTCTCTAGTACATTCTAGCACAGAAATGTAAAATTATACTCAGAATGTCTTGGGGAAAATAAGAAAAAGTGCTTGGATTAATGTAAAAATGTTAGCTCCTTAAAAGTAAACAACTTATGGGTTTAATTTTGGAGAGAGAGATATCATCCTTGATTTCAGATGTATTTTTTCCTGCCTGTTGTTTTGAGCTTATGTCTACTTAAATTCTCTTCCAGGGGTCCTAAAACACAGCAAATTTACTTGGGCTTCTTACAACAATAAATTATATAATTTGCAGAAAGGACAACCATGGGTCTAGAATGCGGAAATTATTCAAGGAAACTATCAGAAAAATACGGAGTGTTTGCCTATCAATTCCCCTGAATTAAGGATAATTTTATTACTGATCACAATGAAATCACCCTGTCATTAGAGAGCTACTTTTAAATTAGTCATTTAAGAAAAGTATTTCACAACTATGATACACAGTAAATCTGAAAACCACACCCCAGTCCTGAATATCAGTAAAAATTTTAAGCAATTAACAAAGTAAATATTGTAAATCTTTTGAGCTTTGATATTTCTCTTCTTAAAATATGAACAAAAACTGATTAAGGGCAAACAGCGTGAGTGTTTATGACATTTAAAGTATGTTTGCTGCCTTAGGTTACCTGCCAGTCTAGTTGGCAGCTTGCAGTTTCCCATGTTGTTGGTGCAAACCTCAGGCAGGTTGCTCCGGGGGCTTCTAAAAACAGCCTAAGACTTTGGAAGCTTGACATTGGTCCCAGTATCCCTGCACCTGTTGCTGGGCATGTTTTCCAATGACAGGGCTGTCCTTCACTGTTTCAGACAGAGTTTCCTTGTCTAATGGAGTGGTAGATGCCATTCCCTGGATAGATTGGTAAGTTTAGCTCATTTGGCTTTGACTTGTATCTGACCTTTCTATCTGAGTCCTGGAGGATTTGCAGTGGGTAAGAAAATGTAAATAAAATAATTAATAAGTAATTTAGAATTATTATTTTTTTTAATATATAATTTGTGCTTTTTTTTTTTTCTGAATAAACATTCATTTTTCAGCATATGCCTTACAAAAAATCTGGTGTTTCCTTGAAAATTCTTATTAATAAGCACATTTGTGAAAACAATGCTTCACTCTATTCTCAGACAAGTTGATTATTATTCTAACTAGAGTTTAATTTTGCTGCTTTCTTTATCGCTAATAGCCTTTTAGATGAAGACAAATTTTACCATGGAAACTTTCTCCAAAAGGACTAGCAAAATGTTTGAATCTTCAAGCAACATTGTGTCTGCAATGTGGTGCAGAGTATGCATGTATTCACACAAAAGAATCGGAGACTCACTGATGCACAGGAAGCTCAGATCCTAAATCCCCCTGACCAGCCAGGGAGGGAGCAAGAAACCATGAAGCAATGCAAATAACACAGGATTCGGAAGAGTCTTTTCTACCCCTCAGTAAATCCAGGCTTGTAAAAGTCTGTGGAAGTGAGAACAGCAGGTCAGGAAATAGTCCTAAATAATGAAAGGAGTGAAGGGAGATGGAAACAGTTTTGCTCTTCACATGTGGTCAGGTCAGGCTGATAAATGAGAGAGCTGCTCTGTCACCAAAAATGTGATGGGGCAGGAAAGTATGCAGGAAAATCAACATTTCTTAGTAGGGTCATCATCAGCTTTTTCAGAACTGGTTGAAATGGGGGGAATCAGTAAGAAAGTGACAGTGAGCGGCTTTTAAACCTTAAATTCCTACCATTAAAAATACAGTTTCAGAGAGGGTTATCCCTGTTGCCTTGACCTGCATGTGTCTACAGCACAAGGCTTAGCAACTTGGCTAAGCACTGGCTAAGCATTAAACTAAGCTTGGCTTAGCACTGTGCTACAGAAATACGGGCAGACTGTTATTGGCCCATGCAACTCAAAGCCAGCTAGCTGAAGTGTATCTAGTCTACACAGGGAACATTATAAATATGACTTTGTTCCTTTCTGGCATGAAAATACCAGCTCTTCTCCACCTTAATGTATGAAGCAGTGAAGGAGGTCACTACAGCTGAATTTTACAGCAAGGGTAAAATGCTTGCATATTCTGGTCAAGGTTCTGTGTGATTAGCATTTGTAAAAGGAAAATTAAAAGTGCTTCTAAGATTTGTAAAGGACACCAACCATCGAATTCAGTAACTGCAAAATGGGCCAGGGTTGGCTGCTTTTACAGGACTGGGCCACATAACATACTTGAGGTAGAGGAATAACTGGCAGAAGTAATAAAATGTCAGGTTATCTTTTCGACATACATGAATGAAAACAAGACATTTGTTTTCTGACAGTAGATTATGAGACTCAGGAACTGGAGCTGACCTTCAAGACTCAAACAAGCAAATCAACATTTTCTGGAGGACACACCTGATTTGTTGGTTGGTTTGTTGTTTGTTTGCTTGTTTTGTTTGTTTTCCAAAGCTGATCAGTTTTAGTCTCCTTTCCTCAAGCTCTTTTCCGTTCTGTATATCTCAGGTAGCTAATCTGAGAAATAACAGTGCATTGGTTTTCTGTTTCTCTTTGCAACTTGCTCCAGTTCCCCCTCAGCTGCTTGCTCTGTCAGACACATTGCCCACCAAATTTATTTTCCCAAATTTCCTAGTTCCTTTTCTCCAAATATAAGTGATCCAGTATATGAACAACCCTCGTGACATTTCATTCCAGTGGTGTGCTGTCAAGCTATGCTTGGAACAGGTGTGAGTCTAGATCTCTGTATCTACCAGCAGAGATGTCAAGCTGAAACCACTGACCTAATTAGTAAATTCACCAGGCTGTGGCTGCAAAATAGGGAATAAATTCTTCTTTCACCAAGGAGATTTACAGGAGGCAGCATGGAGAAACTCACATTATGGCTGGCTGTGAAAAGTCTAAGCTGTGGGATAAACAGCTATGATGCAGAGGACTGCTAAGCCCAGTCTTCCAGAAAGACAGTCAACCACACAAATGTTAAATCACTGAAGGATGCTCAGTTTGCAGGATGCTTATCCTTGTTCCTGACACTCTCCACTGAATTTAATAAATGCCACCCTTTACATATTTCTCAAAGAACAAAATAAGATCTGAATAGCAGAGCCCATTATCACTCCATATGGTGAAGTGAGGCAAGATGGAAAGGATCCAAAACACGGAGCAGCCACTTTGTTTTGTTCTTCCACCAGCTGCAACAAAGAAAGAGTGAGGGAAAAAAATCTGTGGAAAAGAGAAAGACAATTTGTCAGAAGGTAGACAAAAGAATTGTTATTCAAGCCTGGGTTATTACCTGGCTTTCCATGTCAAAGGCTTGGTTCTATTACTACTTCCAATTCTCAGCTAAATAACACTAGCTTTGCTGCCTGGCCAAAGCAAGTCAGGGCAATAGACCAAGTTCTCTCACTCCTGCTAAGACAAGTCTTTTGGTAGCAGATATAGAGACTGCCATGTCTGTTAACATGCAACATTTTCACAAATTAGATTCCTATAAACAGTGAAATTCGTGTTTTTCGGTACAGATCCCCATGATGTTGAAGCAATGGATAACCAGATCATGATGGAGGGTTTGTCCTCTTATTTCAATGTGTGAAGAAAGAAGTCATTTTCTATCACAATTCAAGTTAATTGACTTTTTGTAAGGTAATGTCCAAACATTTTTTAAGTCTTTATATATACTATTATGCCTATGTTACAGATGATTGAAGAGATATCAGTCAGATGCGTGTCTCAAGTAATGACAAAAGTTCTACAGAAAATGCATCCAATACAGCTCAGCATCACGAGTGTACCAATTAAACTGCACAATTGGATCTAAATTAATGTCCCTAATCTCCTTACTAAGCCTCCCCACCATCCTCTGAGGTACTCACTGTGGGATCGAGACTCAAGCAGCGCCGTGGAGTAACATGCTGTGACTGACTGAGACTTTCATGTACTCATTGAGTCTTACCTGTTGAACCTGGGTTTAAAGAGGGGTAAAGAAAAAGCAAATAAGCCATGAATAACATTCCCAGTGCTCCAGGAAATGCTGCCCCTTTAATGATCCAGCAGCTGGAACAAAGCATTGCTCACTCATAACATACATATTGCAGTTGTCATAGAAACGCACTTAGCAACAAAGAATCCTTGACCTTTTTCCCATCTGTTTTGAATCTTCACAAAGGCACATTAATTTCTATATATTGATTTTTCCTTTTTTTTTTTTTTTTTTTTTTTTTTTTTTCCCCAAGAGGGAAATGCCACATTTTCTGTGGCTTCCAGACACCAGCAGAATCCTTCCAGACCTTCAGCTGATGCACTGCAGTGGTCCAGCCTCTCCTTACCCCTGCTCAGATTTCTGATGGGAAGAAGCAAATTATTTCCTTGCTTTGCTTTACTTGTGTGCGTGGCTTTTGCTTTACCTGGTTACCCATCTGTATCTCAGACCATGAGTTCTCACACCTTTACCTTTCTGATTCTCTGCTCCATCACACTTGGGAAGAGTAAGCAAGTGGCTGGGTGGTGTTTGGCTGCCTGCTGGGTTGAACCACAACATACCACGGGTTTTGAAGGCACAGAGGTTTGGGATTAAACTTGGTCCATCTAATCAGATTAGATGCCTGTTTCTGGTTTTGTAGTTGTTATTGTTGTTTCTGTTTTGTTTGTTTGTTTGTTGTTGTTTTGTTTTGTTTTTCAACTGGTAGGACCCTAAGTTCACCATTTGGGATAAACAGAATAAATTTAATTACAAATTATTGTAGGCTAAAGATACGAAAAAGGAAATCAAACATTTTTACAAACTATTTCAGTAAGTTTTAAAAGATTCAAGCTTCAGGGTTTTGCTTTTATTTTAGCCTTTCTGTCAAATGGATGTTGTTTGTAGTAGGCTACTTTCCTCTCCTCTCCTGAAAAAAATCAGGAGGAAAACAAACAAACAAAAAAATATATATGCTAGCACACACACATGAAATGCATGCACACAAATTCACACAACCTGATTATCTGTAAGGAAAGCGACAACTTTTGAACTCTTGGTTCTTCCTTTGAAAAATTATTAAATATTTTGTTTTACCACTAAAATGGCTTCTTGAAGTATTTCAAATAACTCTTAAATGTTTCTGAATTATAATACAGAGAATGGGTTGTAAATGAGTGGATGTCATTTACATAACAAGCCACAAGCTGTGTCAAGGCATGCACCTTCACCAAAGTAGTCAGTGGATTACTGTTAATGCTGAACATTTCTCCAGGAACATTACATCTTCTTAATACCAGAACAGTTATCTGGAAATTATACAAGAAATAGCGTGGGTTGTCGTGATTTTGAAGATCAGTTAAGGCCTGCCTCCTGGGTCTAGTTAGGCCTGCCTCCTGGGTCCTGGGCCTGCACAGTACAGCTTAGGAACCACTGGTGGAAGAATCTTCATCCTGAAGCTGTGCAACCTCAGTACAAATCTGGTAACTAATGTTGGCAGCATTGTACTACAGGCCACAGGATTACAGGCGCTTGAGGTTACAGGCACTTGTAACCACAGGTTACAGCACACCTCATGCTCTCAGAGCTCAGGCAGGTATCACATTTACACCAGGAAAACTTCTTTAGATAAAACTGCTGGAAACTTTTCCTTTCCTTCATTTCCTTCTTCCTTCCTTCTCCTAGGACATCATCTGTTCCCTGTTGCCAGTTCAAAAATTAAACTGGCAAACTCCACAGTGCTACAGGCTGCTGACATACCCACTTCTCCTGCTGTGTTTTCTAGTATCTGAAAAGGTTTCAGAGATTTTGTTAAAAATCACAATTGTGCTGGAGTGTGCTATAAGTTATGTCCATGTGTGTGAGTGAGGTACATAATGGAGGGTGTTCAGTCAATTACTGCAGACTACTTTTCTACTGCACAATTGCTTGAAATTTCCTGTTCTCTTCTTTTGCTCCTATAGTCTATATTTGTAGGCTTTCATAAGCTACATATGTGACAATGTCCTAATAAGTGTGATTTACTTTTTCTGTCTGGAAAACAAGCAAATCAGTGGAATGAACTGCTTGGCTGTGTAGAGAAGTGATGGATTTTCAGAGCTGCTGATTGTTGATTTTTATAGGAGCACAGTTGTGTTCAGCATGTTTTAAAATGTTTTTGTTTGTAAGTGGACACTTCGGGATTGTAACTGAGATTTCCATTTAAAATTAATCATAGCTCTGTATATATCAATATATCAGTACCTAGATATATACCTAAGGCAGCTCCTTTTGAAGAACTCAGAGCTCACAGTCTGAATCTCAAAAACTTCAAAACTGCTTGTTTGGGGTAGAACTAACTTCATGTTTGTTCCCTTTGTACTACAAGTTGGAGTCCTCTGAAATAGTTAATTTCTCAAAGAGTGCTAAAAATGATTATACAGAAGGCACTTTGCAAACCTGCACCCTTGGTAGAGAGTTATCATTTGTTTTTCTTAGAAATGTTAATAAAATCAAGAACCAAAATAATATTTTTTTCATCTAAGAGTGCCATATATATTTTTCAATTTTCAGAAAAAATGCAATGAGGAAAACATTTCATCCAGACTATGAAATATTTGTATCAGGAAATCCAATTTTTCTGGTATGTCATTATACTCATGTTCAGGCTTGGTCATGTCAATGAGTTCAAGTCCATTCTCCAAGCACTATTTATGTGCCCGGGATATTGTCTGGTGTTGTGAGATACAACAGAGGGGATGCAAACAACCACCACTGTGGGCTGTGCTGGTGGAACACTTCCTGATGCAGGTCATACACCACGGCACCCTCTTGAACAGGTTGAGAAGAAAAACATCAAACATTGGGGAACTGGTGCAAACTTAGTTCTCATGGAGATGGGGCTTCTCCAAATTTGAGTAGCTGCTGTTCGTGACAGGTCAATGCCCAGAGTCTTCTGTACAGCACATATGATCTTAGCCCAGCTTTATATCAGAAGGGGTTTGAGCTGAATTATTCAAGTCCTTTTGTGGAGCTTTGACCACAGAATTTCAGAAGACTACATGGGTTTTAACAACTCTTGCTGTTTGAGAAATAAAGCAATTGCAGATACCTCTGTTTATAGGGATTTAATAGAAATCCTCAACATAAAAATCACTGAGCAGCATCATGGTATTGGAACAGTTATATTTTAAACACCATTAAACTTGACAGAAATCACAGCACACATCCTCACATAAACCTTTCAGTAAACTTCAAATGCAGAGGCAAACTCCTTAACAGGATGGGTGGGACATAGTGGCACAGTTTCAGAGAGGCTATCTCACAGTTATTAAAGCCGTTCAGCCTGAAAGACATCTTTTTTCTTTTTTTTTTTTTTTTTTAAGGAGTGACTCTCCCCTGTAATTTCTTCCTTGAAAAAAGAGTAGGGAGGGGACTACTACTGAGAAATTAAGTCAGTCTAAATGAACAGCACTTTCCTCTGTCTTAGGCTCAGCACAGGCAACCATACTTTGCATCAGACTCATCAGAGAAAGGTAGATCAATTTCCTCTCCATTACAGAAAAATAGCTTAGTGTAAGGGTATGCTGCTCTGAGAATTTTGCTTCAGGTTGATGAGCTGGTGGGCTATGAGACACAGAGTGGGTCTTCTGCCATCCCAGCCTCGTAAAGCCAGGCTGCCACAGGTCCTCATCCTAACAAGCCACTGACACCTGGACTGCCAAACCTCTGAGGCTTCTGGTCTCACTCTGATGGCTGTATTCAGACATCACATCCCACCAACCACTAGTCCAGCTTGAAGTTGGCTAGTGCCACACATGTGTACTCTGAGAGCATGACCATATGAAACAGTCAGAAGTAGAATTTGGTAAGAACGGAGGACAAGCTGCAGAGAACACACACAGAGACTGGTCAGGCAAGTGATTTTCACACATTTTGGGAAAATAAATTTCTTCCCAACCTCCCTTGAACCTCTGTTTCTCCACCTTTAGTCCTTCCCCTTAACCATCTTGGGGGTAACCAATTCAGTGTGCTCCTCTTTCACTGCTTATCAGGGCTCCTTTGGTTCCTTCAAATGTTGTTCCTCTGATCCTCTGCAGATCTGCGTTTACCATCATTTGCCTTTAATCAAATAACCTAATGATTTTCTTCCCACTGCAAATAATAATTGGAAATAGAATATTTGTAGCATGGGCAGCAAGTTCTATCTCTACACAAGTCTGAAAGGCCAGGCTAGCATTCAGATAGGAGTGAGTCATATCTCCTGCCTGCTTCCCCCCAGGCATTATTCAACTGTCCAACCTACCAGCTCTGTGCTCCTTATGGGGTTAGTAAAGTTACCTTGGAAGAAAGGTTTTTCTTCCATTCATCAAGATTTGGTCCGGGTTTGAATAGAGAAAGGTAATTTATTCATTTAAAATTGCAGTATCAAATAATTGTATTTAAAATGCTTGCCATAATCCTTAAGGCATGAAACGTGGGCCTTGGTCCTAGGGTTCTTGTGTGTTTTTAAGCGTTTGTGAGGGCTTAGGGACAAGTAATATCTTTTTCTTTTTTTTTTCTTTCTTTCTTTTTTTTTTTTTTATCAGCTGCTATAGATGTAAAAATAGTCAAGCTTTCTAACACACAAGCTCTTTCAGCCTGAAAGAGAAGCAGCAACTGTCACTGTTAAATTCAGGTTGAGAACAACTGCTCTGAGTTGAACTTGTTATGGTAATTAGTTAAATCATCTGAGAGAAAATGTTGCTGGTATCTGTAAAGCAAAAATAAACATTCACAATGAAAAAAGGTGATGAGGTGATTATCTCCTATGGCTAGAGCAGAGCCAGGTGATTTAAGGAAGAAACAGAAAGGAGGGGAAGAGGAAATTTTAACACACCTTAAACCAGCATCTCTCCTGAGTACATGCTTTTTTAGCATCCAGTGCAGTTACGAATTTGAAGAAGTAAGGCTAGTAGCAGGATTGCTACCCTGGAGTTTTGAAGAGCCAACTTCGACCTCTTCCGGGACCTGCTTGGGAGTGTCTCATGGGCTAGGTTGCTAGAAGACAAGAGTGCTTGTGAGAGCTGGGCTACATTTAAATAGCACTTCTTCCAAGGTCAGGATTGGTGCATCCCTAAGAGTAGGAAATCAGGGAAGGGGGGCAGGAAACCTGTGTGGATGAGCAAGGAGCTCATTGATAAGATCAAAAGGAAGAGGAAGGTCTATGAAAAAGGGCCTGTCCCCTTGGGAGGAGTATAGAAGTGTTGTCAGGGCCTGCAGGGACGCGACGAGGAAAGCTAAAGCCCACCTAGAGATGAGGCTTGCAAAAGAGATAAAAGATAACAAGAAGGGTTTTTTTAAGTATGTAAGCGGTAAAAGGAAGACTAGGGATAATGTGGGTCCCTTGCTGAATGAGGGGGGTGTCCTGGTAATGGGAGACGCCGAGAAGGCATACTGAATATGTATGAAGGCATACTGAATGCTTTCTTTGCTTCAGTCTTTGCTTCAGTGACTCCCCCCCGGGACTCCTCAACCCTGGTGGGAGGAGAAAAGGGCTGGGAAATGGAGGGCTCCCACCTGGTCGACAAGAGAGTGGTCCGGAACGTCTGAGTGGGCTCAACGCACACAAATCCATGGGTCATGATGGGATGCATCCACGTGTGCTAAGGGAGTTGGCAGAGGTGATCGCCGAACCACTCTCTGTCATCTTTGAAAGGTCCTGGAGAACAGGAGAGGTGCCTGAAGATTGGAGGATAGCGAATGTCACTCTGGTCTTCAAGAAGGGCAAGAAGGAGGATCCGGGAAACTACAAGCCAGTCAGTCTCACCTCTGCCCCTGGAAAGGTGTTGGAACAGCTTGTTCTGGATGTCATCTCCAAGCAATTGGAAGAGAAGAATGTTATGAGGAGAAGTCAACATGGATTCACCAAGGAGAAGTCGTGCTCGACCAACCTCGTTGCCTTCTATGATGGCATCACCAGCTGGGTAGATGGGGGAAGAGCAGTGGATGACATCTACCTTGACTTTAGCAAGGCTTTCGATACTGTCTCCCATGACATCCTGATAGCAAAGCTGAGAAAGTGTGGGATAGAGGAGTGGACAGTAAGGTGGGTTGAGAACTGGCTGACTGGCCGAGCTCAGAGGGTGGTGATCGGTGGCACAGAGTCCGGCTGGAGCCCTGTGACTAGCGGCGTTCCCCAGTGGTCGGTGCTGGGTCCACTCTTGTTCAACATCTTCATCGACGACCTTGATGAGGGAATAGTGTCTGCCCTCAGCCAGTACGTTGATGATACAAAGCTGGGAGGAGTGGCCAACACGCCAGAAGGCTGTGGTGCCATTCAGCGAGACCTGGACAGGCTGGAGAGCTGGGCAGGAAGAAACCAAATGAGGTTTAACAAGAGCAAGTGTAGAGTCCTGCACCTGGGAAGGAACAACCGGACGTATCAGTACAGGCTGGGGGACGACCTGCTGGAGAGGAGCTCTGAGGAGAAGGCCCTGGGGGTCCTGGTGGACGACAGTTTGACCATGAGCCAGCAGTGTGCCCTGGTGGCTAAGAAGGCCAATGGGATCCTGGCGTGCATTAAAAGGAGAGTGGCCAGCAGGTCAAGGGAGGTGATCCTCTCCCTCTACTCTGCCCTGGTCAGGCCTCACCTGGAGTACTGTGTCCAGTTCTGGGCTCCCTGGTACAAAAAAGACAGGCATGTCCTGGAAAGAGTCCAGCGGAGGGCCACAAAGATGATAAGGGATCTGGAGCATCTTCCCTATGAAGAAAGGCTGAGAGACCTGGGTCTGTTCAGCCTGGAGAAAAGAAGACTGAGAGGGGATCTCATCAATGTGTATAAATACCTGAGGTGTGGGAGACAGAGGGATTTGGTCAACCTCTTTTCAATGGTTTGTGGGGAAAGGACAAGGGGTAAAGGCCACAACATAGAGGACAGGAAGTTCTGCACCAACATGTGAAAGAACTTCTTCACAGTGAGGGTGACGGAGCACTGGAACAGGCTACCCAGGGAGGTTGTGGAGTCTCCTTCTCTGGAGATATTCAAGGCCCGTCTGAACACCTACCTGGGCAGCTTGCTCTAAGGAACCTGCTTTGGCAGGGGGGTTGGACCCGATGATCTTTTGAGGTCCCTTCCAACCCCTTCAATTCTGTGATTCTGTGATTCTGTGAATTCCTATTCTTCCAGTTCACACACTCATCTTTTGAAGGATTTGGGGTGTTTTGAAGCCTGTTCTTGTGCAGAATGGCTGTCTACTTCTGCTTGCAGTTGCCAGGAGAACATATTTTGCATGGATGTACATTATATACAAGTATTATCTGAGTGTAAAATATGCAAAACTTACAAGTTTCAAAGGTTGTATTGTGGATACAATTTATCACTATGGCTGTGAAAATATGTTGGCAAACTTTACTTCCACTGTTCAGGAACAGCCTGGTTTCATCCACAGTGTGTGACGACTCATAAGGAAATTGCTTTTTGTGAAGAGCTTTGAGAAGCTGGCAAATGCTTTGTAAAGGCTACAGAAATCTAGGTAAATACACGGGAAGTCATTGTGTAAAAAAAGAGTTACCACGCTAAGCACAATGCAGCAGATAATAATAGACTTGTTCCTAAGAAGTGAGTCACACTGTGTATATTATAAACCCATGCAAACACATATGGGTGTACGTGAAATTTTGTTACACTAACCACCGCCATCAAGTGGCTCTGAGAGGCAAGCGCAATCAAGCCAAAACACTGCAAGCACTCCTCCAGCCTAAACAGGTGAGGTGATCAAGCATCCTTACCAAGTAAAAATGGATAAAGATAGTGGTGAGACTGCCCAGAGAAAAGCAAACAAACAAAAGAAAAAAAAAAAACAGAGAGAGAGAAACAGCAACAACAAAACAACCAAAAATCATAGGATTAGAGTACTACTGCTTGCTTGAAAACATTTGAAAACACAGAGGTAAGATCATTAGTCTCAAAATATGCTTTCATGACCACATGACATGGTCTTTCAGATCACGTTTCTTCCTATTTACACTTCCAGCAGTTACTGGACTGCCCGTATGCTGGGACTCTTGTGCAAGAATACAACCCTCCTGGAGAAATACAGCAATATATGATAAACTACCGACATTAGGCAAGGATGGAGCATTTTCTGTTGGTAGAGGTGCTGTCTCACTGTAGCTCACAATGGCTGTGTACTTCACAATGGCTCACAAAAGCTGCCTCCCAAGGCTTGCAGAAACTGACCAGCGGAACTCTCTAGCCCTAGCTTTTGCTGTAAAATCAAGTGCCTGTCACCTGTGTCCCGTAGTAAGCTCCTGGTCCAGGAATGCTGCCAAGGGAAAATGCGTTTTGGCATTGTAAATGGACATGGCCAGAGGAAGGTTTAATTTCTCACTCGTGACCAGGACTTTCTCAGTTTGGTGTGGGATAAGGACTGAGCTGCCAAATCTGGAGCAGATCTGGGCACACTCAGAAGGAAACTCAAGAGGTCTACAGAACGCTGCAGTCCAATAGTTAAGACATTTGAAGGTAAACAATAGATGTGAAGTCTGTATCTTGGTTTGGGGATTGAATGCTTTACTACTGCATACATCCTTGTTTCAGATCCCTGAGTACTATGCTGGATTTAGTCCTGCCTTCCTTGCAGCAGATGCAGCGCTAGGTATTGTTGATGATATCATCGATGATCCTTGAACTTGTGTTTCATGCTTTCAGACTTGGATCTTCCTTTCCACAGGTCTGGCCTTGTCAAGCCTTTGGGCATAGTGCAAAATGAGTGAGCTGGTTTAGGTCTTTAACTGATCTTTGCATCAATAATGAAGCAGACAGGAGGTGAATTATCCCTTGTGGATATAAAAAAGTTTATTTGGTTCATTTTAGGGCCAGTTCTCTAACATTTTCATAAATGATGTGGATGTAGGACTTGAATGTATAATGTATACTTGAATGTATATAATGAAGTTTGCAGATGACAGTAAACTGAGAGGAGTTGTTGACTCCATCAAGAGTAGAGAGGCCTTGCAGAATTATCTTGACAAGTTAGAGCAATCACCAACAATATGACGTTTAACAAGAGCAAGTGCCAGATTCTGCACCTGGGAAGGGGCACCCCTGGCTGTACGTACAGACTCTGGGGTGAGAGGCTGGAGAGCAGCCCCACAGAAAAGGATATGGGCATTTTGGTTAACAATAAGTTCAATATGATCCGGCAAGGTGCCCTGGCAGCCAGGAGGTCCAGCCATGCCCTGGGGTACATCAGCATGGCAAGGCTAGCTTGTCGAGGGAAGGGATTGCCCTGCTCTGCTGTGCACTGGTGTGGCCTCACCTCCAGTGTTGTGTGCAGTTCTGGGCACTACAGTATAAGAAGAACATAAAACTATTAGAGAGTGTCCAAAGGAGGGCTACACAGATGAAGGCTCTAGAAGGGAAGATGCATAAGGAGAGGCTGAGGTCCCTGGGTTTGTTCAGCCCAGAGCAGAGCAGGCCAAGGGGAGGCCTCATGGCAGCCTGCAGCTCCCTCATGACAGGAGCGGAGGGGCAGGCGCTGAGGTCTGCTCTCTGGGGACAGCAACAGGACCCGAGGGAATGGCATGGAGCTGGGACAGGGGAGGGTCAGGCTGGGTGTTAGGGAAAGGTTCTGCACCCAGAGAGTGGTCGGGCACTGGGACAGGCTCCCCAGGGATGTGGGTACGGTACTGAGCCTGCCCAAGTTTAGTACATCAGTACTTGCTCATTGGGGCACCCAGGCTGCTTCATCTGAGAGGGAAACAGCCTTCCTAGGTCCTTCCCACCCTCGTGGCTGCACCCTGACCTACGTGATGGTGATGAAAAACAAAAAACAAACATGACAGCAGATCAACATGCGAGGTTTTCAGTCATATAATACTTTGAAAAGTGAAAGATTACTATAAAACAGTTTTACTAGATGTGGAAGAGTGGAAGAAGCCTTATAAACTTGAGAATGTAAAAAAAATACAGCTTTTCATTAAAATAAAAAATAAAAAAGAAAGAAAAGAAAGGAAGGAAATAGAAAAGTAGTTAGAATACCACAGGATTTGAAGTTCCCCAAACTTTTTATAGGTTCTCTTTTTCCTTCATCATGCCAGAAAATCAAGATATATCAGTCATAATTCCGATTTCACCTCCTCAGCTCCACTGACAGTTAGAATTAATCCTGTTGACACTAGTACAAAAGGATATCCTGACAGATCCGAGCAAACTCACTCTTATTAAAAGCAATAAATAATTGTTATGATCCCAGAGAAGCAACATCTACTACTCTATTTGTTTTGTGTATGACTTCAGAGATTAGGGGACCTTGCTACTTAATTGCTCAGAGGGACACTAATACTGTAAAGCTTTTTCCTAGCAGAAACTATCAAATAGAAGCAGGACTCCTTAACACAATTTTAGTTGTTAAATTCTGTTTTGTTGGGAAGTTACTGTGTCCAGAAATGATCACCAAAAAAACATTCTTAGAAGAATAATCACGCTGCAGTATCAGGATCTGAAAACTTTAGATAAGCTAAAACTGAGGTTTTAGTTCATGACCTTTTCTATGTGTTTATATTTATTTGGTCACATATGTGTTTTCTTCCCCACAAACCAAATTTTCATAGCAAGCAACAGTCATAGCATGGAAAATTATTTCTCAGCTTCAGCCATCCTAAGAAGCAGGTATAGTCACTGTAGCAGAGGATAGCACGAGATGGGGAGAGCCAGTAATTGGGCATGCTCTAAACAGCTAAGGGTTTTCAGAAATTTGTTTCCCAAAAATCTCTTCTGCACATGAGATTTTTCAGAACCAACAAGTAAAAACTTCTGATACCACAGATACTTTCTTACTGATACTTCATAATGATGAGTAACTCTGAGGTTTTAGTAAAACAGTATTGAGAATGGGTTTTTGTAAACATAAAAAGGAAATAATTAAAAATACTTCTGAGTTGGTTCAGAGATGTGTCTGCAGACATTTAGCCTGGAAAACATGATGTTGAATAAACTTTAGACAAGTCACAAGTAGCTTGAAACATGATGCTGAACAGAAGTAGATATTGCAGGCTTGTCCCCAGGAGTGGCTGTTTGCGGATGACTAGAGACACAAAATGACTAGAGACACTGCATTTATGATACAGTCCCCCACTACTCTCTGTCAGCCTTCAATTAAATGGCCAGTAAAAGTAGCCTTAATTGTTGAAGCGTCCATCTGTGCTGCCAATAATAATGCCAGTAATGAGGGAAGGTAGCTCCTTGATCAGATTGTGGGTTGTGTTTTGCAGGGAACTTTCCTCAGTTTAGCACCCAGAACTGGTGCTGCTGGTGATACAATGTTATATGGGATGCCTAAGCTAGAAACATCCACCCAGGCTTCTCTCAGTTTAATACAACTCACACCACCTTTTCTGCATCTGTCAAATATAAACCAAAATGAACCATCTGACTGCTTGACCAAATGGGATTTTCTGTGGGAAATGGGGCTCTTGGAGGCCCCTTGTTACTAATAATTATAGCATAATAAAAAGGATAGAGCTAATTGCTGATCCTCTGCTATAACCTGGTAGATTAATAGTAACAGTTCTTTCTTCTCAAGAGAGTAGGCTCGCCTGTACATTACAAAAATAATTAAAATGTAATCAAGTACTGAGAAGTCACCCAGGAGGTCTGTGCATAATAGTCCATGCATACATTTTGCCTTTTGTGCCAAAGCAGCTCACAAAGGACAAAATCTGTTCTGCCATCAAGTCCTGATTCCCCCCTTGCGTGTCACAAAGGAGCAGACGGAGCATGACATTGCAACTCTACGCTTTCACCAGGGGTCTAACCCCACCACCAGACCTCCAGCTGTGACACTGTCTTGAACTGTCCCCAGTTAGACCCAATCAGTTGAATGGGAAAATCTTCCTGTGTTAACTTCTATCCTGCACATCACTACATTTTGCTTTCAGATTTGAAGCTCAGGGGTGTCATATCTGTCTGGTGTGAAATACTGCTACAGGTACCTTTACTTGGGAAGTCCAGCCATGAAAGGGACATGGAGGACAATGGATCTCCAGGGATGCTGTCTGAGTCCTGCAAAGGAAAACTCACCCACCAAGCCCAGTGACACGTGCCTGTGCAGATAATCACAGGAGCCTGCATGTTCCCTGAGCACATTTCTCCCTCTCCTGGGTCACTTCAGCACTACCTGCCGTTTCAGTGCAGTCGCTGAAGATGCCTTACCAGCATCTAAAATTAGCCAAAAGATTGCTGCAGTGCTAACAAAAGCAGCAGAAACCTGCAGCTCTAGACTCGCTGGCCAATAAATCTTCTTGTGGCTTTTCTTTTTTTTTTTTTTTTTTTTAATTACTCTTTTAATCTCAGAAGTAATTTGGAGACGGAAGATCTGAGAAAAAATTCCACTCACACACACTTACTTTCTCTCTCTATAACCAATTTGCAGCTTCCTTTCACTCCAGGGTGAAAATGTACTAAAACTCTCATCATTTCTGTGCACCTGTGCATGGAGTCAAAACTCCCCTGCAACTACCACAATATATTTACAGGGTTTCAGACTAGAGTTCTTCATTATCTTAAATGTGAAACATTAAGCATTTATTCACACATTGGGAAAGGCAAGGCAAGGGAAGGCAAGATAAGGCAAGGCAAGGCACGGGATAACATAACAGAAAGCATAACTGAAAATCAATTATGGTCATTGCAATTAGAAAGTGAAAAGAATTTTCACACTCCTCTTTTTGGATGTTCCATTCCAATTTTGGTACAAGGAAAATATTATAAAAATACTAACTCAACAAAAGACCAAGTACACAGGTTGAACTTTACAGACTTAAAAAGGGGGAAAAAATGAGCCATTACTGTATCCCATTGGACTTTTTGTATTCTATAGTCCATTATATGTGTCTTCTGTATGTTATGCTCATCCCACACCTCATTAGTTAGGCATTTCAGTGCTTGAGAGTCTAAACTATTGTGTATCACTGAGAGAAAAAAAAAAAAAAAAAAAAAAAGACCAAGATAAAATGAATGTCCAAGGCCCCTGGGTTACCAAAATCTATTCAATGTAAGCCATACTGTTATGAAGTAAAAATTAAAATAATAATAATAATAATAATAATAACAATAATAATAAAGAACACAGACACACACTTTTTTTTAAAAAAAAAAAAAAAAACATCCTGAATTCAGCAAAGGTTTGGTTGTGGGGCTGTGTACAACAAAGAACCAAGAGTCTGAAGAAATAGCAGTCACCTTTGCATTCTTCAATACTAACCCTACTTGGCCAGTGCCATGGGTCTCTTGCTTAGCTAAGGTAGTCTTCACACTCTGAACCGCCTTCCCTATTCGGTGTTGGGACTCCCACTTGTATGTGACTGCTTTCCTTTGTATCTCTACAGATCCTTTACTTTGACATTTTTTCAAATGTGTTCAAGTCATGCATTCAGTATCTCACTTTCCAAGTTAACACAGTCTTCAGTGTGTCAGGCATTTTGTCACCACTATAACTTGTCTCAAGGATGTATTATGAATGAGCAGTCTCACCAAATATGCCTGTTTGCTCAAGCAAAAGGGGCTGAAGAGTGGACCTGGAATGACAATCCCATTTTGATGTCATTAGGAATTTCTCATGAGTCAGAGCTCTGACCAGGTCATTGATTCCCAAACCAATCTTTCTATTCCGACTAACTTAAATTAAGGTACCTGGTGAAACACCTTTAGATTCTTCTTTACAGGAAGAATGCAGCTCCCATGTTTCTGAGATTATCAGTGGGGTCTAAAGAGTGGGCATATAAGATGAAAGAGACAGTGATGCACCTGACTATTAAAAAATTGATCCTATTTGACCTCAAGTTCACAAACATTAGATCTGATTTTCATTTCTTACATGTGGAGTAAAATAGTAGTGCCACTCTCCTGTAAAACTGATTGAACAAGAATTGTGGACAATGTAGGGATTTTTATATAATCTTTTTGACATGGATAACATGTTGACTTTCACATCTAATTTTTTATTTTTTTTTAATTACTCTCTGGTTGGTGATTATATATACGAGATAAAGAATGTTTGAAGGCTTCTACAGTAATTAAGTTTAATCTTTTTAGACTGTTCTTTACATGTAAAGGTAATTGCTTTTAGATGTTATAAATCTTGTGTAAAATTCCTCAAGCAGTAAACACAAGCTGTATCTTAGTAATTGTCTATTGACTGCACATCCCAGTATGAATTAATTTTCAATTACAAACTTCCTTTCTTACTGTATCAGGTTAAAAGTCTGCATTTTGAACACATAGATATTCTCATCTTGTGTAGATTTGTCTCAAACTATGCTGGAAAAAAGAGAGAGAGATTCATTGTGCAACCATCAGACTGAATATCAATGCAGCATGACAATAACAGTGTAAGTCAAAACTTAGATTTCCTCTGCAAATTCCCAGACAGCAACAAAGACCCATTTTCAACCTTAATTATTTTTATTGCTACTACATTATGCTCATCTCTTCTGCTTCTTTAAAAGTTAATGGCTTGATTAAGAAGGAGACCTAAATTCAATGAAACTTCCACAGCAATCACAACTGAAGTCCATCCCTACAAGCCTAGTTAGAAGTATTTTAGATAGTTAAGTACCTAAATTACCTAGGCGGGGTAAGTAATGAGCTATCACATCTCTTTTTGATCCAGAAATTGGAGACAATAACAAGACTTTCCCAAGTGTTCATCTAAAGTTAGGTGCCCTGTCTTCCGTTGCTTTCAGAAATGTTCTGAGATACCCACTTGCTTTTTTAGGTGTGGCTGTTCTAATTACAGCAGCTAAATACTATTTTCAAAAGACACAAAACACACCCAGCACCACAAAGTCAGGGGAGTAGCTCTGCAGGAGGTATAGGGAGTGCTGAAGGAGGTGCCAAATATCCTCCCACGACAAGTCTGAGGGAGAGCTGCTGGCATTGGGCCTGAAAACAGGCAGCTGGCCTAATGGAGAGTGTCAAAGCCACTCCAGGGGGAGATGCAAGAAGTACTGTTCCGTTTCAAGTGCAGGAAAATGCCATAATGGATTTCTGCTGTCAGAAAAGGTCTCTGTCCATCCTTCTTATACCTCTGCCACAACAACAAAGTCCCATTGTCCCTTGAGCAGACTCTGGCTGCTGCAGGACCCTGCGCTGAACTAATTTAATTGATTAAAATAGCACAAAACTACCCACTCTTCCCTCTCCCAAGATATTTTGTCCCATTTTAGTGAGATAGATTAGCTCATGCAAATGTCCTAAGAATGCCAAAGCCAGGACCAAAAAAGGGCAGGTGAAAACACCCAGAAGGGGAAGATAGATGGAGCTCCAGTTCAGAGCCACGTGCAAATGATGATGTGAATAGGCAGGATTTCAGACATCTCAGCTTCACTGCCACCAACAGGCTAAGGCAAGCCAGGGTAGCTTCTGTGAACTCCCTCTGCATTCATTCCCTAGAGGACTGAGGCACCCTGAGTTTACAAAGGTCTTATACCACTCAGGGAGAGGAGACCAATGGCTTCTCCCCTGGTGCCCATATGCAAAGGGATGTGGGCACCCCCCATTTTCTGTGTCTTATCTGAAACACAATGGAGGTGTCTTAGATACCCCAAAGGAAGCTAAAATGGCCATGGACATCAATGTCTAGGCACCAGAATCTATCTATCAGTGACCCAAGGTCACTGCCACTAAAAATTCAGTAATCTCAATGGCTTTAAAGGGGTGTATTGAGTCCAAGAAAACGACTATCAGGTTTTCATTAACACATAAAGCATGAAAGAACAAGGGTATCTTCACAAGCAGTTTCAAGGAAAATCATAATGAATGCTTTAAGATCTAAAATAAACTAACATATAAAATTTCCTTCATATATATATGTGCTCTGCACATCTGCATTTCAGATTTCTGAATTTCTACTTAGGAATGTTAATAAGTTTACCAGGTTCAGTGTTACCAATTTCCTGATGCTACTGGGGAAAAAAAGGAAAAAAAAAAAAATAGACCCTCCTTCCCCCATTTCCACATATCTGTAGATGATTTCACATTTATGCATTTATTTAACAAGGGACATTTTTCTACTCTCTGATATTGCTGTAACTGCAAATAAAGAAAAGGAACAAAAAGTCTGGTACTCCTACCTGTAGGAATCCTGAGAATGGGACTGAAGAGAAGGTAATGTTACAGGCACATAAAAAGAACATTGAGCATTTTACTTGACCACTGCAACATGAGTAGCACCATTAGTGAGAAATGTCCTTTTCCTTCTTTCTTTTTCTTGTATAAGATCTGTCCTTCTGTTTGTGAAATAAAGACTTCAGCTAATAGTGCCACCAGATGGGCCCTTTGTGGTACTGTATTCCCTGAGTGATATC